>NC_134710.1:339511658-339818801 GCF_043290135.1 Rhipicephalus microplus
ACAGCATATTTACGGAGTTAATAAAGACGAGTGGGGCGAAGCGTCCAACAGTCCATCCGTGCGTCCATCCGTCCATTCGTCCATCTGCTTCACACCACTCGTCATCATTCAACTCGTGAATATGCTGTGGTTTTTCGGCAACTTACGACAGTCTGCTCGAAAAGAACTTCTCTGTTTTAGCAGACAAGGTAGTAGGTATGGTGGTGACTACCTGATTTCTGTAGATATATATCAACTGCAGTATGATCACCATCTTTAGCATGTTTGAAGAATAAAATCCAGTTGTTTGATGTACAAAAGATGTTTCACCCCAAATCTACATGCCGGTAGTGTAAACCCAGGTCCAAAAAAGCGCTGCTCAACTACAAGTGCACCTACTGCAAAGTTTTGGATCTACCCATAGTCGAGCACGTACCTTGCAAAACAGAGTTCCGTGATTGCATCAAAGGCACTATTGCGCCAGATCTGCGCTTTCCTCTAGCGGTGACGGGATGCTGAAGGCCGGCAAGCAATGGTAGTCAACATGGTAAAGCGAGAGCGCTAAATTATTTGCCGTTGCTGTGTATATATATTTACCATGCCCTGCATGTTCAAAAAGTGTAATCTAAACATGCAGGGAATGTGCTTTTCTCGGCCAAAAACAGGCTGAGCTGTATTTGTACTTTTGTTCAGTCGTGTAAAGATGGCAAACGGGAAAGCACTCAGAGGGGCTGCAGGATCAAAGAAATAATTCAGTGTGTGCCACGTGTACAGAAGGTTTGTTACTGAAGCAATATAAGACGTGGAAAAACGCACATGAGCCATGCCGGAAGATGTTTGAATATCTGACTTCAACATACCGGCTCGTGAATTGAAAGGGGCTCCATTTTCTGATTTGGTCCAGCAATGCTATCAATGCGGTTGGAAGCCTTCATTGAAAAACACAATTTCTCTCTATACTGAAAATATTATTTAATTAGCGAACTAACGGCATCCCTCACTTATTTCTCTTCTCTGTTTGATGCAGTATACAATACGATAACATATACAGGATTAACCTTTCTGAACAGATGATTATGCTACGCAGCTGTTCTGCCTGATATACCTATTGTGACGTATTCTCGGTCGATTGGTAATATTTTCACTGCTTGTTGGCCGAATTTACATGGGGACATTTCCTTTCGAGCATATCCAAAATTCAATGTTAATTGTAGCGTTGTAAGGTTTTCGTCTGTAGAGTTGACTTTATGTCAGAAATGCGTGATTCGAACAGTATATAATATATTCATGTTTCTGAACAAAAGGTTGGTTAAAACTTCAGTGTCTGTCCCGTCGACGCTCTTCCCTTTGTCCTTGTAATTTGGTGATGTTGAATAAGTTACTATGTATTCAGCTCCTGATTCGCCATTTCGGATTTCATTTCACGATAATTAGGCGATTTCCATAATGCTTTGCGCTCGGGCAACACTGGGTGCGTCCAAAATATTGAGTTGGGCGCGTGTCGAATGGTCCACTGTCAGCTTCATTAGGAAAAAAAGTTGTTGGTGGCATCTACGCGCCACGCTCTGTAGATGCCAGGCCTGTGCATAGGTCGGCAAACTCACTCATGAGTCGACTCCGTCGGACTCACTGAGACTCAGATCGAGCCGTGAGTCATGTCTGAGTGAGTCTAGTCCAGTAACATTGTTGTGAGTCTGAGTCAGAGTGAGTGCGGTTGAAGGAAATCTTCGTGAGTGTGAGTCCAAGTGAGTTCAACTCAGGAAAATGCTGGTGAGTCTCTGAGTCCCAGTGAATCTAAAGCGCAATATGTATTTCTTAAGTGAGTCTGAGTGAGTTCCACTTTCATTTGCCAACCTACGGTTCTGTCTTGTAATCTTCGGCATTATTATCAGCGTTATTTCGATTCAGTTCTAATTGTACTCACGTCTACTCACTGGTATTCCAAAGCCATGTCGTTAATACCCGATTTCAATATTTCTTGATCAGAGGCGTGACATACGTAAGGGGTCGTCTTGATCCACCCCCCAATTTTTTCAGAGAAGCTAATGATAAATATATCTTATGCTCACTTATCTCTTCCCAGAAGATTGAGTTTACTGATTTGCAAGCACTCCTTACACGTTTTTATAGATACAATGTCACCAAGAAGAGCACCAATTACGTCAGATATTGCCGTTAAATAACACTGACACCATGGTCGAAGAAGCTGATTCTAGTCTAAGGGACTCATAAGTCGACTCACTCAGACTCAAATCGAGCCGTGAGTCAGTGTCTGAATAAGCCCAGGTGAGTAACTGCTGAGATTGAGTCCGAGTGAGTCCGATTGAGGAAACCTTTCATGAGTGTGAGTATGAGTGAGTCCGGTTCAGGAAAATTTTCATTAGTTGGTTTCCGAGTGAGTCTAAAGCTCGAAATATATTTGATGAGTGAGTCCGAGCGCACTCTGCTTCGTAAAATTATGCTACTTGTATAAAATTTTTTTCCGGTCGAGTCATGCATGACGAAAACGGGGGCGTCCGAATAGCCTGATAGTATCATGCAGAGCTATTAGGCCACCAAACTAAAAAGTGCTTCTGATGCACATGCGCGAGAGATGGTGTATCTGCTTTAAATACCTTTTTTGAATAATAAACCTTCAGTTGTGAGAGCACGCGCTGTCCTTGTCAGCCTCTTCTGTCCGTCCGTTTTTAGCGTGCTTCAACAAAATTTTCAATTATAAAACGTTCTTATTTAGCTCAGTGGAGAACACGCTTGACTTCTGAGTGGGGAGCGCTGATTTCAAACTTGCTGTCATCGATACTCAGAGCAATCCACGAGGCAAAGTTATAAAATCCAGCTCAAAGCTTGCGTTTGCAAGCAACATTTAGATACCTGGTGCGCGAACGCAGCAACCCGATATGCTCAGTCCTCCTATGCGTCGTCGAGGCGCGCACATGACGTTTTTTCACAGCTAATAGAATTTTAGGTGTCGTTTAGCCTACTGTAGAGGCAATGTTTTTCGCCTAATGAGCCACTTGAGTAATGAAACAAGAGCAGCTGATCACACGCATTGACTGCGCACTTCTGCGTACGCAACGTTCTTTTCACTGCACAATCGCTGTCTATATTGCGCTGTGAACGTAAAGTATCGCGCTGAATTGGTATTTCCGTGATTTGATTGATTTATATGTGGGCGTTAACATCCCAAAACTACTATATGATTATGAGAGACGCCGTAGTGGAGGGCTCCGGAAATTTAGACCACCTGTGGTTTTTTTAATGTGCACCCAAATCTGAGCATATGGGCCTACAACATTTCCGCCTCAATCGGAATTGTAGCCACCACAGCCCAGATTCGATCCCGTGACCTGCGGCTCAGCAGCCAAATACCTTAGCCTCTAGACCACCGCTGTGGGCCATTTCCGCGATTTCCAGAAATACACAGGAATGATTCAGATTAGTAACAAAGCCATTCTCATTTAATCCCTTCTGCGGGAGCCATGCTATCAGCAGATGACCCGCTGAAGTATGAGTGCGTACTTACTACTTATGCGAGTGAGCAAAACCTGTTCGTTGTGCAGCTTTATTAGTAGGAAGGACACAACACAGCACAAGGACGACGTCTGTACACGTTGCACTTGTGATTTTATTACGATATAAGTTATGAGCATACTTGAGCAGCACTTTTGCCCTCGCCATCTGAGTCATCGTTAAGTTCCGGGTAAAGCTCATGTCCATGAGGTCGACGTGAGTGTCGTATGTTATATGTGCGAGGGAAAGCGTTTAAGGGCTGCCGGTGATTCTAGCTCAAGTAGAGATGAAACGCACCGGCCTTTTCCGTTTTGCTAAGGCGCATAGAGGGATGCCGGTGCTGGGGGTCGGGGTGGATGCGTCACTCTGACAGAAACTACGAACTTTGATCAAACGAGCACAGTCGCAGGCCATCGTGCACGCGCTATCTGGCCGGTTATATTCAGACCACTTGTAGCCAGTACGTACTGTTCTGTGACCACTTACTTTTAGTTGAAGGGATAGAAAGCACGATGATTGTTTCAATCTCTACGCGGCTATGCGCCCTTACGCCAGTGTTTTGTAGAGATACGCCAAATGAAATGCTGAAGAAGTTAGCTGCTAGACTTACTTTGTGTAATATCTTTCAGTGGTTATCTAGTAATTGTGGTCCAAGCCAGTAAACGGTGTACTAGCAGTGATTTCATAGATAATAGTGGTCGCATATTCCATTAAGAGGGAGAGATCGTTCCAATCCGCTTCGAAGGCAGATGCCGCTAGGCAGATTCGGCGACTGGCCCACGTCTTATACTGATGGAGTGTATTGCAGCATAGGCAAGACATCTACCAAACTTCTTCATTTTAACTGCAACTACGGCCTTCATCAAGCATTCATTTACGCAGAGCCTTTCTTCTCTATCGCTGTTATTTGGAAGTTGTCTTCACGAAGGCATATGCTATGTTATTTGAATGACTGATAGTGTGGCATGTGATACTTGCGACAGCGAAAAAAAAATGTTGATCACTTGCTATGCCATTGTACATGATTAGCCTTGGAGTCAAAAGTATTTTGCAACGTGCGGCGATCACTAAACGAATGGCTGCTTTACTCGCAAGCTATCCTAGTGCACCATCCCTATCATTCGTCGGCTCACAAGGTGGTGAAGGCATGCTTCTGTTTTTTTCAGAGTGACGGGTTTGTTAGAATGTCTTTGACTAGTAGTTTACATTCCAGCATGCGTCAGCGAGTTTTCCTTACATTCCCTTCTCTCTCTCATTATTCTATACCCCTTCCCCGATTTCTTGTGCAGAGTAGCTAACAGGAAGCTTTTCGGTTTAACCTTCTCGCCTTCTGCCTTCCTGCTTCTATCATTTGACACTGTGACAGTCAGTGCTCCACCCTTGCGGCAATATTGTCACATTTGCTTTTAAAGGAATCAAGACATCCGACCAAAAGCGGTGTTACCATGCTATCAGCGTTTCATGGCTCCCTCGTAACCTACCCGGCTGCACGCATCAGTGGGTTGTAGGAAGCTGCCTAAAGAAAATTGACATGTTACCTGCATTCAATACAACGTGACTCCATTTTTTAGTCTTTTCCTTTATTGATCACATGGATGACACATCATGTTGAGACAAGGAATATGACAACACTTTTCAACGGTCACTTTATGTAGCGTGAGAGCAATCTTTTTAGAAGCTTTTTTACAAGTTTTTTTTCTGTGTAATGTGAACGTGACGACGTGCACCATCAGTAATCATGGCCCACCTAGGAAATAACGGAGACGTATTTGCGAAGGTTAGCAGACACATGTATAGAAAGATAGAGCACAGATGACTGAGACAGTTTAATAAAGACACAGTTAGAGTAACAGCTAGTAACGGCTTCACGCGAAAGTGAAGACGCTTAAGCTTTTTGTCGCACCTCTAAGCACACATCCACACCTGCAACTCCTCTATCCTCATAATGCTTACTCGTTGAACCAGAGGCAAAGGCCACGGTGATAGCGAAATCCAATGAACTATATTGCTTGTTGCAGTCATTGTTTCAAATTAGCGTTGCTGCTCCGGTGATAATGAGGTCGGATACCGTTGCAGCGGTCGCGAAACGCTATACCTGCCGCGAAACAATGTGCTGGATGCGGCGTCATGGGTATAGGTGTCCGGTTTTGCGCATAGAAGGCTATACAATCTAGAAGCCATTGCGCTAATCATTTTGCACGGCGTTGCTTGCGTTGGCGCAGGTGGCCAAAAATCAGACGATTGAGAGGACGATTGGTCAGGCCACCACAGGAAATGTGTATTGACGAGAACAGGGATAATGTGCATCAACGCAAAACCGTCCAGGTGGGTAATATTTCTCCGAGAGCGACCTGCAGGATTAAGATTTAATCACCAAACTTAACTGCATTGTATGAATGTTGTGGCGGAGCGTTTTTGGTTCACGATCACTAGATGGTGAGAGTGAAGTACTTCAAGAGATATACTTTAAGGGTAAACAAAGTCACTGGGACTCCTTGCTTGTGGTGAAATAGACAAGAGGGCGCACTGACATCTTTAGGAGCAATATGAAGTAACGGAAAGCGCCCTGATACGATGGATGAATGGGCAAACCAAGCTACAGCAAAGTAGCTTAGCGTACACAAGAAAAGAATCACGCAGTACCATTGGGACATTTCACGTATCGATTAAGCCGAAAGATACCATATCTTCGCCAACTATGACGAGATTCTCTCAGTATTTTTTCGTAATTCTATTTTTAAATAAGTACAACACCCAGATTTAAGCACTGACTAAAAAATAATAAACTGAACGGAAACGCACTAACTATATGTTCGGGTTCACCCCATTATTGTACACTCACCATCTTGTAGACATGGAGGAAGGAAGGAACTGGGAGGGAGTGTCAACTAAAACCGCTAGCTTTGACAATTAGTGAACTTCCTGGGACGCTGCCCCTTTGGACTAGCGCGCGGTGCCTTCTAGGTAGGATGAGACCACCGAAGCTCCCGCAGCAGACGCAACCAAAGCGAGCCGACAAATATAGCACTTGCCTAACACGTAACTAGGGCCTGTTTGCTCCTTCATTTTTTATGACTTGGCTTCAAGATTGTCGCACGATGACACTTTTGAATCCCTCCCAGAGTTGCATTCCTCTATGTTTTCTTAGATGAGTCAGAGTAAACAAAAATGTAACAGGTCATAACAATTCAACTGCTACTTTCATATCCATGGTAGGTTGAGGACAAATTTCTGTACATTACGAGGACGTACCGTGACAAAGCACCTTAAGCGCACGTATTATAGGCTTTTCGAACGAGCATGACTGTGATGATGATCGTGCCCAGTAATCTCGCACGTGAGGCGACAGGCAGACGAGCGCGCGGTCTTTTCATTTTATTACCCGGATAACACAGCGTGGAGACAGCTGCAAGCAAGAAAGCAGGTCGAAAAAAACACTCATGAAAGACAACAGTCCCTGCACGTACACTCTTAGTATCTGTCGATGTCTGGGGAGCTCGAGGCTATCCTTATACAATGGTATATACACACACGGATGCCGGACGTCAAACTCGGCGCTGCGAAAACGCCAATACATGCTCTGACTCGCACAAAATATCGTTTTCACGCAGCAAGCCTCGAAGTCGGTAGAGCCCGACATTCCTCGCAGCGTCTCTTTACCACCGAATAGATCGGAATAAGAGACACAAGTCAAACAACACACAGGCACGCATACACGCACATACACACGTGCACTTCCCTCGCTTGGACATAATTGCGCCCGGTGGTCAAGTTCAGGGCTCAAGTTCCGTGTTGAAGCAGGTCGGTGGGGCACGGCCATTTGAGCCATGGCGGGTGGTCGCCTTCCGGGCTGGCGCATTTGCAAATGGGTGCTGCGCAGATCGGGTTCAACATGCACAGATATCACCATCGTCGCGGAGAAAGCGCCACGAAGGAAATAGGGGGCGCCGCTCAGTCTCCTGTTTCTTCTTCCCGATGCACGTGCACTGATAGGATTTCACTGGTGGTTGACTCTAATTACACCTGCGTGCTCGCTTTGAGCGGCGCGGAATTCTTGAAGCTCAGCCGGAATGAGTGCCGCATAGACACAATGATGGTCGAGTTGTCTTCCTGCTCGTACGAGGCGAAGCGGCTCTTGGGGGACTTGTAGCGATGACCGCCGCAAGTACAGCGAGTGGCGAACTCGCGCTTGAAGCGCTCCTAAGGATACGAAGGAGGGGGTGGTTGGGAATTGTGGCGAGGAAAAGAAAGACAGAAAGAAGTACATTTTAGTGCGGAACTTTGACAATGTCTGGAAAGATACGCAATGAACACTCGCTTGTACGACCATCAGTTTGACGAATATTTAGGAAAACGAAAATTTTATAAAGTTTCCGGCAGTTTTTCCCCTGCATTCTAATGAAAGTTCTTGCAGTAAAGGGTACTTATGAATAGGGAACATTTCGGTTAAACATACTTCATCTGTGCACCCTGGCTTTGCGCACTGCAGCGCTCGCGTAGCCGATGCATGCCGCCCGCAAATGGCCCACACATCGGCGGTTCCAACATCGCTTGTGCATGCAGCCCCACCGAGGCAAAGCGGCTAGGAAGGAGACTAAAACTAGCCCCGTGTGATTCAGTACCTGCGCAGACCTATCAGATTTGGATATTGTTTCCTTTGTTTGCCCGAAACCAAAACAAGAGGGCAAGAAAGATATGGCGCTGGCTGAGGCATGTTGAAATCCTGCATCTCTAACTGAGGCTGCAGGATATACTAAGAAGCTGCGAGATGGCATGTCACAGTGGCATCACAAAAAAAATGTAAACTTTTTAGACAGCTTTGTCTTTTCTTGCGGTTTAGTGCACCAGTATAAAGGAAAATTACAGAACTCTTTTTTTAAATAACTTACAGTGCACACGTTCAGCTTTATTGCTGCTCTACCCAATGCTGTTCTCTAATTCAGTTCGTTGAACTTTCACTTGAGTAAATTATTACCTTACATTCCTTCAAGTTCACTCAATAAAAAGTTCACCTAATTGTCATAAATTAGCTCTCCCTGATCCGCCGATTGCATTGAAAGCCGTTTCGTGATATCACAACTGCTATCAACGAGGCACTTACGGTGAGCGAAAAACGTTGGTCTGATGGACTGATGGCCTAGCAACGTTATTTGGATGAAATTTTCGACTACGTCGTGAGACAATGTGAGGGCACTGCAGTCATAAGTCATTCTTCTGCCGCATCGAAGTACGTGGAAGGAAGTTCTCAATTAGGTATGTTGCCTTGCACTTACGAGGCAAACTACACATAGCTGGACATTGCAATTGGCTCACACATCTATCTATCTATCTATCTATCTATCTATCTATCTATCTATCTATCTATCTATCTATCTATCTATCTATCTATCTATCTATCTATCTATCTATCTATCTATCTATCTATCTATCTATCTATCTATCTATCTATCTATCTATCTATCTATCTATCTATCTATCTATCTATCTATCTATTTCAGATCGTTCCATACTAAAAGTGCTATTGGGACTTCTCGAACTGGCAACTATAGAGTAGTTGAATTCATGCAATAACAAAACTATTGCAAACTAGTGAATAGTCAGACACAAATGTAAACGCGTAAATAAAAATATCAGTAGACAAGAATTTATCGGCGAAAATAATATTGTTGCGCGAGCCTCGAAAAGAAACGAAGATAGGTGAAGTACTGGCCACTCATAGCTGGAGCAAGATGGAAGATGATGACGCTGCGATCATCAACCTGTTGGCCGCTCCGGCGCTTCTCTTCGCGACCAAAATAAACGGTCTCTTCAGCCGTGTACGTCCTTGTCCTCTTTGTGCGTAACAGATTGGTGGAGGGGCAGGGTCAGACAAAACCGACGACGGTAGCCTCACTACTAGCTAACGTGGTTGCTTGGGCGAGTTGGTACGACATGATTCACATAAAAAACAGCGCCAAAAACGAGAGACAAGAAAAAGAAGGAGACAGACAGACAGACACTGTCTGTCTCCTTCTTTTTCTTGTCTCTCGTTTTTGGCGCTGTTTTTTATGTGACTCACTACTAGGACTTCGCCGCAGCCACCGCCTTGCCAGACTCCCATCTGCGGCGATTGTAATGGTTAAATACAGCCATCTAACACTTTAAGGCCAACTTCAATGGGTTCCGTGCCATACTACCGAGTTCTACCAACCTTAGGAGGGAAATCGGGAGAAGTTTTCGACGCGTGGCTCGTCCAGTACAAGCGAGTTGGCAAGCCCAACGGCTGGGATGCCACCGCTCACCTCAGCAATGCGGTCTTTTGCCTTACGGATACTGCGCTCGTGTGGTACGAAAACCTCAAGGACACACTGACGACGCGGGACGCTTTTGTTGCGGAGCTGTAACCGTGTTTCGGCGACTCGAGCGTCAAAAGAAAGCGGGCTGAGCAGACATTGTCTCAACGCGCGCAGCAGCCAGGTGAGACATGCACCACGTATAAAGAGGGTGCTCTGTAGCTCTGCAAGATGGTCGATGCTCAGATGTCAGAAGAAGAAAAATTCGAACATTTGCTGAAAGGCATAGCCAAGGATGTCTATAATTTTCTCATCGGAAAAGGGCACCTGAGCTCGGTGTCCGACATCATTCGGCATTGCCAAACTTTCGAACAGCTCAAAATTCGCGACATGTTTTAAAAATACCTTGGGACAGAAGGTTTTATTTAAGTGGAACCAAACGTCAAAGTTTTGCAGAGTTACTGGTGAGCCACAGCATCCCGTTGGTGTATGTCAAGCTGACGTATTTCTCGGAGGCCTCGTTATCCCAACGGAGTTCGTGATCATTCCGTAGTCGACACATGATGTTATTTTGCGTATGGACTTTTTGAGGGTGTGTGGTGCGACTGTCGACTGCCGCACAGGGATGATATTCTTAAGTGACCACGTTCCGCCAGAATCTTGGGAAACCCTGTAGATGGTGAGACGACATTGTGTGTCTGTGGCGACAATATATCATACCACCGTTACCCACCGTTCGTGTACCTGTTGGTTGCAGCGACAGCAATTCCGCCAACTTTGATGCCAACGTAGAACCAGTGTACATGAACTGCATGACAAAAATCTGTTGATCCCACAATGTGCAGTGTCGATCAGACATTGACGCAATGGTTTATGGACTGTCAATTGCTCCACAGAGCCCGTGATTTTTACCAGATGGTCTAAAGTTAGCCTTCGTCAGTGGACAACACGAGGCGTTATTCGTAACCAAGCTTAAAGACGCGCCGGAAAAGCATCTCGTATTCACAGTTTGGAAACGGCTCTTCTGTCAATGGTGAATAGGTCACTAAGCACAAGTGAACGCCACACATTGGTGAATATACTTTCGAAAACGTCTCTGCATTCGCCTTTGCGCCGAAAGACAAAGCGTCCTTAATCCCGGCTTCTTGGACATGTTACATCATCAACACGGGTTTGGCCAATCCGATTAGACAAAAGATATACCGTGTTTCGCAATCCAAGCGGCGGAATATTTATGAGCAGGTGAACGAAATGATTCAAAACGGAGTCATTCAAGTGTCGGCGAGTCCATGGGCAGCTTCAGTGATTTCCGTTAAAAAGAAAAATGTGTCCTAGAAATTTTGCGTTGATTATCGCCGATTGAATGCCGTAACGAAAAAAGACGTGTACCCACTTCCACGTATTGATGATGTCATCGACTGTCTACATTCGGCCTTTTACTTTTTCTATGTAGACTTAAGATCGGGCTACTGGCAAATTCCCATGCATCCTGAAAATAAACAAAAGACAGCATTTGTAACCCCTGACGGTCTTTTCGAATTCGACGTGATGCCGTTTGGACTGTTCAACGCACCGGCGATGTTCGAGCGATTTATGGACATTGTTCTTTGTGGCTTGAAGTGGGATATTTGCATGTGCTATCTCGACGACGTCGTCATCTTTGGCCACACCTTCAGCGAACACACTTCACGCCTGGATACGGTACTGACTTGCATAAGAAACGCTGGCCTTGTTCTTAACTCAAATAAATTGTCACTTCGGAGACAGACAAACCCTTCTTGGACACCTAGTCGATCAGGATGGCATCCGTCCAGATCCCCAGAAGATAGCAGCCGTTGAAGCGTTCAGTGCGCCGTGCTACGTTATAGAGCTCCGCAGATTTCTTGGGCTTTGCTCCTATTTTCGCCGCTTTATACCTAAACTTGCCGATGTCGCGTATCCACTGACATGTTTTCTATGGAAGAATATTCCCTTCAAGTGTACTCTGGAGTGCGACTCCTCTTTTCGTCAATTGAAGTTCCTCCTGTCGTCGCGGCCGGTTCTTCAACACTTCAACCCATCAGCTCCAACAGAAGTGTATACGGATGCCAACGGCATAGCGATTGGTGCCGTCCTAGTTCAACGCTACGGTAACCGCCAGCACGTGATCGCATACGCAAGTCGCTTCTTAAGTAGGCCTGAGCAGAATTATACTGTCACAGAACAAGAATGCATCGTGGTAGTATTTGCGATTCAGCGGTTTCGGTCTTACCTATATGGACGCCCATTTGCAGTCGTCACCGACCACCACTCATTGTGTTGGCTCGTCAACCTTCGGGACCCTTGCGGCCTTCTAGCGCACTGGGCACTTCGGCTCTAAGAGT
This sequence comes from Rhipicephalus microplus, assembly GCF_043290135.1. Taxonomy (NCBI): domain Eukaryota; kingdom Metazoa; phylum Arthropoda; class Arachnida; order Ixodida; family Ixodidae; genus Rhipicephalus; species Rhipicephalus microplus. Next base: position 339,523,783 of record NC_134710.1, read on the forward strand.
ATAACTTCATAGTCTCGTACAAAAGTGGTCAACGACACGCCGACGCAGATTGCCTTTCGCGCATGCCACTGAGCACTACAGAGTGTGACGCCGATGACCTCGACCACTTCTTATCTTCTGCGTCACCAAAGTTTCCCAACCTCAGTACTTTTGAAGATGAACAGCGAAAGGGCACCAGACTATCATCGCTCTGCACAGCTCCTACAGCATGCCATTTTTGTGTACGCAACGGACTCCTGTGTGAGAACTTTTCCAGCACTAGCGCACGCTTCCTCCTGGTGGTGCCGGAAAGCCTTCAGACAGCAATTTTATGTGCTATGCACGACGATCCTACATCCGGAAATTTAGGTTTTGCGCAGACCCTCTACTGTGCTAAGGAACGCTTTTATTGGCCGGGAATGCGACAGTTCGTTGAGGTGTATGCGGCCCGCTGCACGCAGTGTCAACGCCATGAACGCCAATATTACTGCTCCGGCTGGTCTTCTACAGCCCTTGCCACCTCCAAGCACACTTTTCCAACAAGTGGGCATTGACCTCGTGGGCGCCATTTTCCAAAGTCAGCTAAGGGCATACGCTGGATAATTGTATGCGTCGATTACCTCACGCGCTATTGCGAGATGGCAGCCATACCAACCGCAACATCCAGCGACGTCTCTGTGTTCCTGCTGCAGCACGTTAACCTCTGACATGGCCCAACTCACGTGATCATCAGTTATCGTGGACGACAATTCACGGCAGATATAGTAGAAGAGCTGCTTCGATTGAGTGAGTCCCACCTTCGTCACTCGTCGTCATACGATCCGCAAACAAATGTGCTTACAGAGCGCATCAACCGAACAATTGTAAACATGCCCTCTATGTATGTGCCATCTGACCACAATAACTGGGATGACGTGCTAGCATTTATAACGTACGCGTTGAACACCGCTAAGCACGAGACAACATGCTATAGCCCCTTTTTCGCATTGTACGCCCGACCGCCGTGGCATACACTCGACACAGTTTTGCCATTCTCGACGCACGAGAACATCTCTGTCACCGAAATCCTCTGCCTTGCAGAAGAGGCGCGTCGTAATGCTCGTCTATGCACTTTGGCATCACAGGAAAAATTGAAGGGACGCCACAACGTCCGCCACTGGCCTGTAACCATCCAGACGACTTAGTGTGACTCTAGACTCTGGTGCGAAGACGCTGGTTATGCCAAAGTTCTTGGCCACATATGACGGGCCATTTGTTATTCTCAACAAAATTGCGGAAGTCGCGTATACACAATAGCTCGCCTCACGAGAAATGGTTAGAGGAGCCGCTAAAAACCAAGCAGTCCGTGTCGCTCGACTGAAGTTGCACAGACCAAGATGAATCAATTGAAGTTGTACACACCAAGATGAATCCCCCCGGTGGGCTTCGCCTGTGAGGGGAGGAATGTTGCGCATGCCTTAAAAAAAAAAAAGAAACGAAGATGGGCGAACGTGCTGGCCGCCCCAAGCTGAAGCAAGAGGAAAGACGACAACGCTGCGATCCCCAACCTGCTGCCGCTCCGGCGCTTCTCTTCGCGACCAAAATAAACGGCCTCTTCAGCCACGTACATCCTGGTCCTCTTCGTGCGTAAAAATATAAAAAAACTAATGACAAGAAAACGAAGTTGAAAACAAAAAGAAAAGCTCATAAAAAGGTGTAACTGTTAAGTTGAAGTTCGCAAGAACTCGAACAAGAGCAAAACAAAAATAAAGAAAATAAGACGAATTATCCAGTGTGCTGCAAGCAGTAAACTTGGCGACGTACAACAAACCTTTTTTTTAATTATGGCAGAATCTGTGTGCTTTATGAAGCCTTATGACGAATGATGGTGAGTTTCTTTGGAATATGACCACAAAGTGACCCGTCTGTTTGCCATATTTACCGTGAACCTTGGGTAGAAGAAAGTTACTATGCAGCGCGAAACGGGTTGAGTTAGTGCTCGTTAGCAATGATTTATGAACCATGAACGACGACACTTCGTTGCTGAATAGGTTGAAAAGAAAAAAAATGGCAACGTTAAACTTGACAACGGTGCTAATTTTCAGAATATTAATGGTTCGTACTAGTAGCTGCTCAGGATTGGTGGTGTGTGGACTTGACGAAATGGTTCTACTCAGCTGGTGCTGCGTTGTTGGTAGGTGTTTTAGGCGATTAGTAGATTAGCAGTGGAATCCTAGGAGTATAGGCCACTACTTCACGTTCAGATTCGCGTGGCGCTGGAAATGGCATGTGATGAAACCCCGTGGTTATTATTAGTACGAGATTCCTAGTAGTATAAGTAAGAGTCGTAGTAATAGGTGAGGAGTAGATGTGGCGTCAGAGGTTATGTAATAGTCATCGCGAGAGCGTAGGAACCTGGAAGAGTCAGAAGGTCGCAGGTTGGGAAACAAACCGACGTGTCCTAATGAGAATGCGTATCTATGTGATAACTTTTTTTCAACATGCGTTATTTGACCTCGAAGTTTTAGAGAATGGTAAATATTTGCACGTAATTATTACGCACATTCCTCCCCGCCGCTAATAAATGCCTGGTAATAGAAACGGGTGCAATTCATAGTTAGGATTTATTTCGGCAGGATGATAAGATAAATGCAGTTTTACTGGGAATAAAGGTAAGACTTTTGCTTTAGCACCAGCATAAGAAGTTATACTGGTTTCTGTTAAGCCTGTTTGCGACCACTGACAGACGTTCGCGGAGTTAAAAACTGGCGTTTTATCAGAGCATCAAATACCATCAAAAGATTGTTAACATCAAGTGGAAAAAGTGACGGGTCTCGGATCATTTATTGTGGTAAACATAAATTTTGAGTTTGGGGCGTAGAATAAGCATTCGAAATATTAACTACTGGACGTCCGTCTCGTAAATACTTGTGTGACAGTAGTAAAATGGACCTGGTAAACGTATCTAATCTACTTTACCATTAAAGATTACATCAACCTTGCCATCGAATGCTTTTAAAAAGATGCAAATATGCATCCTGAAAATTTATTGACAACATGCTATAATTTTCTTGCACTTATTAACTTCGTCCATCTAAAGCAGTGAAATGGCACTGCCCAAGAGCTTGTTTTTCCTTTTGCAAGATGTTTCAGCGCGCGAACAAAGGAAAAAGGACAGGGTAGACAGAAAGAGCGCTGCGTAGTCATATTTGCAAGATGTTTCAGCGCGCGAACACCTTTGTTCGCGCGCTGAAACATCTTGCAAATATGACTACGCACCAACTAGCCCAAGTTTCCACTCTTGTTTTTCCACAGCGATAAACCAATATTATGCCTATTCAGAGGGGAGGGGGCATGGCAGTATTTAGAAATTATGGCTAATAAAGACGCTTAAGAGAAAATAATTCATGGATTTCATGCGGAGGGGACGGGGTACAACGTGTATTAAAGTTGGGTTTGCCTGCTAGGCAAATTCGCAACAAGGGGTGAGAAGATAAAATCTTTACACTTATTTTTGATTCGTCAGTCTGGAAGACCACAGATGTAACCTTTAAAAAAATCTCGTGGCCCTTGAATGGTGGTAACAGTTTTTTTTTCGTAATGGTACTGCGTTGCTGAGCAGATGATACCGAAGTTCTGCTCGAGGAAGCGCACGTCCGATACTACCTCAGTGTTCGCGACAGCGATTGCTTAAACTAACATTGAAGTGAAACATTGTTGATAAATAAATAAATTGTTTATTTCGGTATTTATTTATTTGATTTACACACTGCACCTCTGTTGGGGTTGTTGCGAGAGTGGGGATCATACATCACACATTAAGTGCAAACATACACGTCAGTTCATTGTATCAGTTTAGACGGGTAAGCTATACTTTCATAACTCTGTTGTCACGAAATTATAAGAAGAACTAATCAGTCAGAGTTTCAATTTTCCATTTTGTGGCTAAACCCGATCACGTGCTTTTCCCTAGACGTCTTTTTTGGAAGTTTATTCACATTGATAGAATGAAAAGTTCCAAAACTTCCCGTATTAACACCGCATACGTCCCTCAGAAGACGAAGCGAACAATTTTCATCTATATGCAGTTAAACAGACCCTTAGCAGACGCTTTCCAAATCTGTGCGTCACGAGTATCTGGTATGGGAGCTTAAAGGGGCTCTGCAACATTTTTTGAGCATGGTAAGAAAACGCTTCCGATCGCCAGTAGAGGCTCTCGGCAACACGCGCGCGAAATAATATAGTGCAGCACGTGGCCTGGGATTCACAATAAATTATCAAAGTCAACTGCAAGCTGCTTTCTCTTCTCTGACAAATGACGGAAGATGCTCCAAAATCACTCGTAGGAAGCACATCTATCAGCCATTGGCTGATTTCAACATGGTGCGTTCGGTCGTTACAGAGTACGCAGTGGGAGGCCGTGACTTTGCCACGCGTGCGCGCACGATCACACTGAAAAGTACGCGCTTCGAAGAAAGAAAGAAAAAGGAAAACGTGCTCAAGGTCACGAGGCGCGCATGGCCTACTGTTTTCGCCCTTGTTATCTCTCCCTGCTTAGCATCCAGCGCTTTCGCCTGGCCAAGAGAAGAGAGATCACGATTGCAGCGTGCAACAAATCTTTGTAACTCCGCTCATACTGGACAGCTTCTTAAAATTTTCATGGCATTGAACTTGCGAGGCAATAGGCTCTTTTAGTGAATTCATTTTGTCTCTTCGGTTACGCAAAGCGCAAAGGCGTATCATAGTGCCAAATACATAAGTCGGCACTTTGAGAGACTACTCACTCATACTCACTCACCACAATGTTTTCAGCCTTCACCCTCACTCACGTTCATACTCACGTCTCCTCCCACTCATAGGCCCTCACTCACGTTCATACTGACGTCTCAAATTCAAAGAGTGTTTCAGGGGGTGGCGACTAATTATTTTTTTTTATTTTTTGGCTTAGAGAGCGCCATGTCACTTTGAGAAAATCGTGCCGAGCACTTTACGAGAGTCGAGTAGTCTTCTTCTCTTGACGTAACGCAGGTTGAACCACTCATAAAAATAGAGAAAAAATGAAAAGGTAGAAAAAATATGAATAACCAAAAAAAACAGGGGAGAGACCCGAAAAAAAACGGAAAAGAGAGAAAAAAAAAAGAAGAAAAGAACGAGACAACCGAAGAGTAACAAAGAAGGCTGCTCAGCTCTGCAGGGCCTTCCTGCAGGCTTCACGCCACTAAGGTAAAGCCACCTTATTTTTTTTTGTCTACTGTGTTTTTTTCGACTTCTCTCCTCTTGCCTTCTTCCCCAATCAATCATAATCGACCACGCACCAGCCCGAAGCTTCGACCCCAAACCGGCAATTTAACATTTCCTCCTGAGTTGCCGAAGTTCGTACCCTAACCCGTCATTACCCGTTTCACCCCTCCTGAGCGCCCCATGTACAAAGTTTGTAAACACACACACATACAAAGGACTTTGTTGTTACATATAAAGAACTACATTGAAATTTGTAAAAGAGTTCCTTTTGTTCTGCGTGCCGTTTCTGTGTGCCTTTTCGGGAGCCGTTATTACTGCACGTTGCTCTGCTGTCATTATGAATGATCACTAGCCTAGGAAGCAGGCTAAGGTTTAATTTCGCCCCGCCGCGGTGGTCTAGTGGCTAAGGTACTCGGCTACTGAACCACAGGGCGCGGGTTCGAATCCCGGCTGCGGCGGCTGCATTTCCGATGGAGGCGGAAATGTTGTAGGCCCGTGTGCTCAGATTTGGGTGCACGTTAAAGAACCCCAGGTGGTCTAAATTTCCGGAGCCCTCCACTACGGCGTCTCTCATAATCATATAGTGGTTTTGGGACGTTAAACCCCACATATCAATCAATCAATAAGGTTTACTTTCTGTCACCATCAAGTTTATCGTACCTCCTGTAAAACCTTCAGCGCAGTACTTCAATGGCACTTTGTGGACGCAACTAGAGATTGATTTTATCAGCGTTAGAAAGTTTTGTTTGTGTGTTTTTCTGTGCCAACTAATAACATTAAAAGGGAAGAAGCTTACACGAGCCGTGTAAAGCTTCAGAAAACGGTTGCCGTCTACCTAGAATCTATCAAGTGACCGTCGTGCCATTTGCAGCTCGTTGATACAAACTGGTGCTTTTATTTGCTGTAGATTCATGTGCTTAAGCTTCGACAATAAAATACCTGCATGAACTCAGCACAAATTTAAAAAAAACATACTGAAATAATCCATGTCTAGGCTTCGTGGGGCGCTTCTCAAATCTCGGAGGACCTATAATTTGTGTTTGCGAGTTGTTGCTTATCTTCTGAAGATGACGCCACTTGACCATGAGGCAGCGGTGGTGCATGTTCTTTGACCATAGCTCGGCATACTCACTCATGAGTACACTCACTCACACTCATTCATACTCATTTGAATGTGGTGAGTGTGAGTATGAGTGAGTACTGATGAGTATGAGTAGGAGTGAGTAGAACGTGAGTGAGTACTTATGAGTATGAGTAGGAGTGAGAATGGACGTGAATGAATACTTTCAGTGTGAGTAGAAGTGAGTATGAACGTGAGTGGGTGCTCATGAGTGTCAGTAGGAGTGAGTATGAACGCGAATGAGTTTTCTGAGTGTGAATAGGAGTGAGTATGAACGTGAGTGACTACTCTGAGTGTGAGTATAAGTGAGTATGAATGTGAGTGAGTACTCTTAACGTGAGTAGAATTGAGTATAAACGTGAGTTACTATTGTGAGTGTGAGTAAGAGTGAGTATGAACGTGAGTGAGTATTCATCAGTGTGAGTAGGAATGAGTGAGAGCTTGTGAGTGTGAGTTGGAGTGAGTATGAACGTGAGTGAGTACTCTGAGTGTGAGAAGGAGAGAGTATGAACGTGAGTGAGAACGTGAGTGAGTAGGAGTTTGAACATGAGTGAGTACTGAAGAGTGTGGGTATTCGTTAGTATGAACGTGAGTGAGTATTCATGAGTGTGATTAGGAGTGAGTGAGAGCTTATGAATGTGAGTAGGAGTAATTACGAACGTGGGTGAGTACTCATGAGCGTGAGTAGACTTGACTGCGAAGGTGAGTGAGTTGCTGTGAATGTGAGTAGCAACGAGTAGGAACATGAGCGATTTACTATGAGTGTGATAAATATTTGTAACCATCGCAACGGCGTCCTCAATACGTTGGAAATAACGGGCACTATGGCATGCAAGCTTACTGTACGTAAAAGCCTTCAGTTAGTTTGGAAACTGGGGGAGCCATCCTACATCAGATGGGGGGGGGGGGGCGAGGTGACCGCACAAAACTCGAGTTGAGGGTAGCCGTCCATTTTATTTTAACTTGAATTTTCTAGGCTGAATAACTTTAAACTGCCTGTCCCTATAGCTACCGTTCTTGCTGCACATACCTCTTGCGCCTTCAGTCTACGCAACCCGCTGATAATACATGTAAAACAACAAGGTCTTGAGAAGCCCTTTAACAAAAATCGCCGCGCGAGCCGGTTCAGAAAAAAGAAATGCACTGCGCAAGCGACAAAAAAAGAACGCTGAAGTGGCCCGCGAGAGAAAGTACATTGTGTGCACATTGTGCGCAGCGATTTTGCAATTTCTATCTCTGCGTTGTCCCTCAAGTGAAGGTTGCCTTGATCGAAAACCTTAAGTGATCTCATGACCTCTCAAGCGCGAAGCTGTGTGCAAACTTCGCCTTCTCAGTGCCCCATTAAGAAAAAAAAAGGAAAGCTTGGAGGACGGTTGAGCTTCGCCGTCAGTAGTATAGTACGCGATAGCGTAATCGGACCCTGTTCGCATCACCGTTTCAATCCCTACCCTCCCTTCAGTTTTCGGCGGCTTATTATGCCTTCAACAGTGCTGACACAATGTGCTATAAGTGCCCAATCATTCTTGATAATTTATTCTATCATTCACATAACGCGGGCTAATACAAAAACACACATAACGCAACTCGTTAATTACCGTTTTATTCGGCTGTCCACGATAACCCTGCGTACGCACACTGCCAATGAACGTTAACCGCATCCGCAGATCCATAAATAAGGCCCCCTGCAATCGTCAGTGCCGGCACGGAGCCAACGAAGTCTCCGCGTGAGCGCGACCCACAGAGGAAAGAAAACGAAGATGCGCACAATTTCTCGAATGCAAAACTGCCGTACGCAACACATTCCATCTGAAAGCGAGGCAAAGAGGGGAGGCACCGTCTCGACTGTCGCGCCGGGCCACAGAACACCTACCAGTGGCCGGGCAGCCGGGGTGGCCGCGGCGCCATGGCGCCGACGTGGCGGCAAGGCTCCGGCGCCCGCCTGTCCCGCTAGTGCAATCAGAAGGGGCTAGGGGCAGTGGAACGAACGAAGCGGCCGAGCCGGATGACATGGCAACGTCTTGGGTTCTGGCGGGTAATCACAGCGGCAGCCGTGTAGTATACTGAAGCTGTCGAGAGCGTCTCTATTTCGCGCGCGTGCGTCGTAGCCTACGAAAGCACGTTTTGAGTGCTTGTAACACATTACTGAGATTCTAAACGATGTCTCAGCGTCTCCTACGCGTCATGGCACACAAATGAATGTGCAGGTTCGTCGTAATTGCGCTGAGTCATTGCCTGTTTGTGGAGCCTACCGACCCTTAAAGAGAGTGACAATTGTTCAGCTTGATTGTTTCTAGAGTAACCTGAGTACACGTAACGCTACCTCAATGTTAATATTCATCATCGGCCTGACAACGTCCACTGCAGGACAAAGGTCTCTTTCATGATCCGCCACTCAACTCGGTCCTATGCTTGCTGCTGCCATTATGTACCCGCGAACTTCATAATCTCATCTGCCCACCTAACTTACTGTCTCCCCCTAACCCGTTTGCTTTTTCTGGGAATCCGGTCAGCTATGCTTAATGACCAGCTGTTATCCTGCCTACGCGCTACATGCCCGGCCCATGTCCATTTCTTCTTCTTGATTTCAACTCTGATATCCTTAACCCCGGTTTGTTCCCTGATCCACTCTGCTCTCTTCTTGACCCTTAAGGTTACAACTACTATTTTCCTTTCCATCGCTCTCTGCGTCGTCCTCAATTTAAGCTGAACACTCTTTGTAAGCCTCCAGGTTTCTGCTCAGTAGGTAAGTACCGGCAAGATGCAGCTGTTAAATACCTTCGTCTTGAGGGGATAGTGACAATCTACCAGCCATGAGCTGAGAATGCTTGCCGAATCTTCTCCACCCTACTCTTATTCTTCTAATCACTTCAGTCTCGTGGCTCGGCTCCACAGGTACTACCTATTCTAAGTAGACGTATATACCTTTTCCAACTTAAAGTGCACTGCCACCTATCTCGAAGCGCTGTTTTCTTTCGAGGTTGTTGTTCATTACTTTCGTTTTTGGCCGGTCATTTGTAGATTTCAGGAGAAGGAAAGCGGGAAAAAGGGAGACAAAGTTCGGTGGGCAGGTGAGATTAGGAAGCTTGCGGGTATGCAGTGGCAACAGCAAGCAAAGGACCGAGTTGACTAGCGGAACAGGGGAGAGGTCTTTGTCCTGCTGTGATGTTGATGAGTATGTGAATGAAAAAGTACGTGATTGAGTGCGCCTGAGTATGGGTAGGCGTAAGTATGAAGGTGAATTCTTATGTGAGTGCGGAGGTGAGTGAGGGCCTATGATCTTGAGCAGACGTGAGTATGAAGGTGAGTGAGTAACTATGAGTCTTAATTGAGGTGCACGAAAAATTGAAGTACAAAAAGGAGACACCTGGACACGGCGCGCTGTCTTGAGGTGTATTCCTTTTGCACTTCAATTTTTCGCGCACCTCAGTTAAAATGAATTACCAACTCGCCCAGCAGTCCGTGTTTCTCTAAGAGTGTGAGTAGTGGTGAGTATGAACGTGAGCCATGAACAACAAGTGTGAGTAGGCGTGAGTATGAACGTGAGTGACTGTGAGTAGGCGTGAGTATGAACATGAGTGAGTACTCATCAGTGTGAGTAGTCGTGAGTATGAACGTGAGTGAAGGCCTATGAGTGCTAGCTGGCGTGAGTATGAACGTGAGTGAGTACTCACAAGTGTGAGTAGTCATCAGTATGAAATGAGTGAGTACTCATCAGTGTGAGTAGTCGTGAGTATGAACGTGAGTTAGGGCCTAGAGTGTGAGTTGGCGTAAGTTTGAACGTGAGTGAGTACTCATGAGTGTTAGGAGTGAGTATGAACATGAGTGAGTACTCTGAGTAGAGTATAAGTGAGTATGAACGTGAATGAGTACTTTCAGTGTGAGTACAATTGAGTTTGAACTTGAGTGAGTACTCATGAGTGTGAGTAGAAGTGAGTATGAACGTGAGTGAGTACTCTGAGTGTGACAAGGAGTGAGTATGAACGTGAGTGAGTACTTTGAGTGTGAGAAGGAGTGAGTATGAACGCGAGTGAGTAGGAGTCAGTGTGAGTAGGCGTGAGTATGAACGTGAGTGAGTACTTTGAGTGTGAGAAGGAGTGAGTATGAACGTGAGAGAGTACTCTGAGTGTGACAAGGAGGGAGTATGAACGTTAATGAGTACTTATGAGTGCGAGTAGGCGTGAGTATGAACGTGAGTGAGGGCCTATGAGTGGGAGGAGACGTGAGTATGAACGTGAGTGAGGGTGAAGGCTGAAAAAATTGTGGTGAGTGAGTATGAGTGAGTAGTCTCTCAAAGTGCCAACCTATGTATTTGGCACTATGATACGCCTTTGCGCTTTGTGTAACCGAAGAGACAAAAAAAAACTGGTTTTAAACTTTTATGTCACAGTCCCGAAAGATGTTGTTTTTTTTCTTTTTTCGCTGGTCATTGACACGCCAGGCACGTCAACTGGCGATCGGCGACACGCTTCGCCTGCAAATAGTCGCCTGCAAATATGGGACACGGCTTCACCGCGTAACTGTGCTTGCTAACCAGACAAGATGGTGGACTTATGTGCTATTCTGTCCCCGTATGGAGCGTATACAGTTACTATATACTCTGTTTTACACATCATGTGCAACGTTGCAGAAGCTAGCGAGACTTCTTGCAGTCGAGTCGTTCGCAACAAAAAGTAGTTCGATGTTCTTACCACGAAAAAAAAAGTTTTTCTTTCGTTATAAGGGCGAGGAGTAATTGAAGATATTATGTGCCGTAAAAATATAAATGCCGTTGAACGTCTGCTATTATGTGACTAAATAGCTTAGTTTTCATGCGACATCGCATACAGGCTCCTTATTCTGGATACGTCACGATGGCGACCACCTGGACTTTCATTGTCAGTGCAGAATAAAACACCAAAGGGTCGTTGGGTATTTTCGTTCTTCTGTTCGCCAGTTGCGCCAAAGAGGAGCACAATGAAACGTGAGGGTTCACCGGCAATAACCAGATTTAACGCGAGTGACCACGCAACGCGCCGAGTTATAGGTTTTGCTGGCCGAACTTCTTGCAAAGCTTCCACAAATTTGCACCTGATGTATGAAACGGAGTATAGGGGCCTGTAGAGCACCTCGATGCGCGTGTCTCCGTTTATGGTGGAGTCATTTTTTCGAAGGGGTCTTCGCCGCTAAAATCTGTTCTTGGGTAGCGCCGGCGCCATTTCCCTGCTTTCCGCTCGCGCCAACTCTCACGCTAGACGCAGAAATCTGCTTTTGTCCTGCTGTCTCAATGCAGAATGCTTGGGTGCTGCGTTTCGTAATGCACTATCAAAGCTGAAATGGTTTCAAAATGATCTTGTTCCGCAAAGAAACAAAATGGCTCTTGTGGACTGAGAAAATTAAGTGGGGTAAGTGGCAGCCATAGAATTATTCTTCTATATGCAATGGGAGTTCGCGCGACTTAGCAGCCGTACAAATTTTGTTCATGAGCATATGCCAGAGCTTGCGCACCTCTGTTTCTACGACATAGACGTGCAATTTTATGTGTTTAGACTGCAGGCATTGTCATGCTTCTGAGAAACGTGTGGCTTTCTGGTATTCGATCATTGCAAGCGAACGTGGCATCTTAGAGTGGTGACCAACACCGAACGTACAGTGCATCTATATACACTCACAAAATATACACTCACAAAGCAGGCCTCGGAAACTCAGCGCTATAGTTTCAGTTTCGAAGAACATGCACGCTCGTATAATTTGTCGGGCATCTTCATCCGGTTGAACGGAGTTCGGTTGATGTTAATGTTAGCCTTTATTAGTTTCGACAAGTTCTTACAAAAAATGCCGTACCCCTGTAAAGAATTTCTCTGTTGTTACGTGCCTTTTCTTATTCTTTATTTTTTGAATTTTACATCAGGCGAAGCGCAGAAAGTGATTCAATTGCGTTCGTAGCACTTGCCTCCACTTCTTCAAACCCCTTGCTCAGCAATATTAGAAGTTGGATCGCGCTCAGTTGTTTCGCTCGGTTGGCGTGTCAACCAGGGTCAATTACGAAAAAGGTAAAGACAGGAAGTTGTTGTCGACAAAGAATGCAAGCCGCAGTGAGCTATAGCTCACTGCGGCTTGTTTTGTTTGGAGTATACTGCGAACAAACCAATCATGCATTCGTGGAAGATGGCTTAATCGGGACACACAAGTTTTCTGCGGCTCTGTGGTGTGCTAACCCGAGGATTTCTATAGTTCCGCTAAAGTTTTTTCAGTGTTTCCTAACGGCAACTGGTGAGCACAAGAATCTGGACCGATTATTTGAGCTCGTATAGATTTTGCACAAGGTACATATGAGTAAACCCAGTTATCTGCAAGTCTGACTGGGCCGACAGAAGTGCAGTGTTGCTTGACTAATTCGTGAAGATGGCAGCCAAGCTTCTGTCGGGAAATTTTGTTTATTGAAAGGCTGGAATTCGAATTGGCTCGACTAGATACTTTTAGTTTGTTTTTCTTTAGTTTAGATGATGTCAAGTAATTATTTACTGCTTCCTGCTCATGAAATTCTTGTAGCCGCCGTTTCAAAATTTTTAAGTCTTTGCTTTTAATTGTTTCACTTAAATATACGTCAGAGCAATGCTGTTGCTCTGATGAAAACAAGTCAACTTGCAGAAACACTGTTTCTAACGACGTTCCTTCGCAAAGAAAATCTGATCGCTTCAAGGCCCTCCATTCTTCAGAGCGCCCCGCCACGGTGGTCTAGTGGCTAAGATACTCGGATGCTGAGCCGCAGGTCGCGGCATGAAATCCCGACTGCGGTGGCTGCATTTTCGATGGAGGCGAAAATGCTGTAGGCCCGTGTGCTCAGATTTTCGTGCACGTTAAAGAAACCCACGTGGTTAAAATTTTCGGAGCCCTCAACTTTTGAGTCTCTCATAATCGTAAGGCGGTTTATGAACGATGGAGCTTACGTATCAACCAATCGATCCCCCGAACTTTAGTTTCCTTTAGTACTCAAGTTCTGTAAGAAAGCTATATGCGCTTTATCATCACAAACGCAATTAAGTCAAATATGACGTGATCTGCCCGCAATTCTTGGTAACTTGTGCATTGGTTTGGATATTCTGGGTTCAACGTTTGTGCAATATGTCTCTATGTCAGCTGTAAGTTAAAGATGATTTCACAGATTGACACTTCCACAATACGTGTATCTGTTTTTTATTCGTACAAAACGTGCTAAAAAAGTTCACTTTATATGTAACGAACGAGTTTCATCTTTCTGAGAAATCGGTCAGCTAAACTTCCGCCTCTTCAGAAAACACAAACAAAAAAAAGTTAACAAAATTTTATGGCTGCTTTGCCCAAGCAGCCAGCGGACCTGAAAGAAGCCACGAGCAAATTGCGCGTGCAAGCGAAGTGGGAAACAAGGGCTTCTGTGGCAGCCCTCCTCCCCTCAATTTTTTTGTCCTTTCCCTCTATTTGACGACCTCACCAATGACGTCATAAAAGAAATTTTCTGTTCGTGATATATTTCTAGAAGAGTGGCTGCCAATCGCCATTGGTAAAAGCGGCACTGCCGCTGCCGAGAGCGAATACATGGGAGGTATAGAAAGTTTCCGCCCCCTAATGAAAGTGCCGAAAATTATCTGGACGAGCCATGCAGTGGAGTGTCCTAGAGCTAAACTATTTTTGTTACATCATGCCTTCAAAGCTGACTATGCCTTACGAGGTGGAAGCGCGAGCCTTTCGTCATTCGTACACGGCTCACGTGGCGGTATAAAACTCGGCGCACCGGCTGCACGGACTGTCTCCATCGGTGGGCGCGACTGATAAGCGACGGCGCGGGGTTTTTTCGCATACACCTGAAGGTCTGCCCCGAGCTTAAATAGCTTTGCTCCTAATAAAATTTCTCGCGCTCATTTCTTCATGAATAAGAGTTCTAGCGATAAATAAAGGACTGGAGTTGACAGTCATCGGAGAAGAGCTCCGAAAAATGTCGATGTTTTTGTGATCTCTGCAATCTGTGTCCGATGGCTTTCAGCACATTACGGCTTTAACAACAAGGCGCAGCATATTATGAGCTAATATTTGTCTATTTGCTTGTGTATCATTTGTTTCTACGCTACACAACAGCCTAACGGATTTGAACAACATTTATTTCATGCAAACAAAAAGTTTTACATTCTAGCAACAACTGTGGAAAGCAGAAAATTCATGTGAAGCTTAATGTTTTATTAACAAAAATTGCCGAAACTGTAGCAAATCAGAAAAAAAATTTTCTGCAGAGTGTACCAATCTTCAACTATGCTCCAATATCGGATATAGTATAGGTAAATTGCTACTGCAGAGCTGCTACACCAGTTTTATTTCCTATGCGTCATTAGGTCGCGTTGGACCATTGCAATATATTTTTTAAAAGGTTTCTATTTCTGTCTGCTTTAGATGTGTGAGAGTCTGAAAATAATAAAAATGGAGCGGTAACATAGTGCTTCATCTTTTTATCCTCAATTTTTAAGAACTGTTGCTAGAAGAAATTATTAGTTGAAATAAAATTTCAATATATAACGCATGAAGTTTGAATAAAATAACTTTTCCTATCCACTTGTACTTGCATGTTATAGCCTATAAGGTAAGTAATTCCTTAATCACATATAATTTGACATAGTACACTGGTAATTTCAAAAATGCCTGAAAATATTGTTTGAACAACATGTTGTTTATGCGAGCTCTAGTGCTATGTTGACTGCGCTTATGTAAATTATTCCATATGCTTCCCAACTTAACCCAATAACCATCGCAATTTCAGACTTCTAATCGTGAAAAATACCGTTTCTCAGTAGCTGACATTGTTTCATGCAGTTTTATGACGCTTCTTAACCTAACCTAACCTAACCTAACCTTTGCACTTGTATCTTTACAAAACGCTAGGTCACACCATTTCGTGCACACTTAGGATAATCACAAAACGTTCAATACTGCTAGATGCACGTAAATATTCTCTTGGTCGAGTTAACTTTATCTTCTGAGTCATTGAGAAGGGAAACTAAAACACAATCAAGACCGCATGCTTCCGAAAATTTGTTGAATGGACCCACAAATGATCTTTCTAAACCCAATATTTTACGGCACAAAGAAAAGCTCACAATCGGTAATGCTTAAACCTGCTCATATTGAGTCTGAAAGCACGGAGATATTTTGTGAGAAGAGTTTTTCAATCTGAGAAGCCTCTAAAGAAACACGATCCTTTCTCCAGCAACGCTGAGAATTGATAGCAATTAAGATAGCGCTTGTTGCGAATTGTTCCTTACGCTCAACATTATACTTTCAAATAAGATTGAGTGCAACTGTGGTTATCCACCTTCATCTTGCCATTTGCAACCGCTTTTCAACATGAAAAGTCGGTGGGATCAGTTTTCGAACGCTCTTCGCGCTTTAAATCTCTGTACGGCCTCGTGGGCCAGCCCCTGCAATCAGACAAACAAGGAAGCTCCCAGTTCGCGTTTAAGAGTATCGAATCATACCTCAAGCGAAAGCGGGGCTAATCTTCTGCTCATTACAAATTACGGTGTAACGGCACATTTTGGATTAGAATAGATTGTAATAAAATTTTACTCAATTTCAACACGGACATAAAGACCGTGAGCCGCGACCACCAATAAAATGTCACGGAATCACCATTACATGCATCTTGGCTTTTTTGTCACGTGAGGTGCCAAAAAATGCTTTAGTAATTGAATAGCAATATAAATCGACGTCTGAAGAGAAAAACAAAGCTTCTTTTGGAAAATACAGCATAGACTTTTTTTCTATATGAGGTTTATCTAACTACGAGATCTGGGTGGCTGTCTGTCCCTTTCTTGTTGATGTTGAAAAGCTAAAGGCCTCTGATATAAGTGTTTAAAAATGCGCGTTTCTCAGGCATACTCCCCTGAAAAAGATTCTATTCTAATTTAGCTATTTAGTTATTCTAATTTAGCTAATTTAGCTATTATGTAGCAGCATTAGCATATACGATATGAAAATTGCTTTCACCTTGTTTCAGAGAAGCATCCCTTGCAAATGGCAAATTAACTACAGGAAACACAATCAGTCTTCATCTAGCTAAACCATTATTCAGAGTGCTTCTCCCCCTAGTAAAGCAGCAACACTATTTGTTTTCAATTAGGATTTTTCGCCCCGAAGCACCCTTTCTCAGAGAAGAGGTTTAGAGGCTGCTTTAGCTAATGGGTTGGAGATAACATTTGTTATGTTCCTTAAAGATGCTTTGTGACCGGGCTTTCAAGGTCGCATGTTTGAATACTCATTGAGGCGTCTACTCATTACTTCAGACTTCGCTAATTTTCATCGCTGTTTAATCGCACTGAACGCTTACAGACCTCTCTTTCTCTGCACTATCTGTGGGCCTTTTAGGTTATCAGAAAAAAGAAAAAGCCGCCAAAGATGCCCGTGCCGTCTCGCAATTTCTGCGTTTGTCACCGACAATGGCTCCAGAAACTGCACAAAACTTTTTCCCCAGCTTCAGAAGATTTGTGAATTTTAAAATAAATTCTTATAGGCCTAGTGAAATTGGTGCTATAGCTTCGCCTGCTGGAGTGGTTGGCTAGAAACTGTTTTGAGAGACATGGTGGTACACCTGCAGGAACGTGAAGGGTTTGGAGGAATGGTGTCTTTTATAAGAGTGTGCGCGTCTGTGTATTTTTGCGCGTGTGCATAAGTACATGTACTAACTGAAAATTTTTGCTTAGTTCAACCGCCCTCTGGTTTCGCTTGTGTGGCACGCATAGAAGCCAAAATGATTGTGCAAAAATTAAGTGCTACTGTTTGCTCATCGTTTATCTATCTGTATTTGTCGTGAATGAGGCCAAGAATTTTAATGATTTTTTTGTTCGGTAAAATTTTC
The DNA here is from genome assembly GCF_043290135.1 of Rhipicephalus microplus. Taxonomy (NCBI): domain Eukaryota; kingdom Metazoa; phylum Arthropoda; class Arachnida; order Ixodida; family Ixodidae; genus Rhipicephalus; species Rhipicephalus microplus. The sequence goes on from NC_134710.1 coordinate 339,540,957, forward strand.
TTGATTGGTGTTATTGCACTGCTTTGCACATCGTACACGTGAAAGTTTTCCGTGATCTTCTCTTCATGTTGTAATGTTTCAGACTTATAGGAGCCATACAACACTTTTTCTCAAAGTAATCGTCTAATAGCTTGAATAGAAGAGCCTATTGTCTCATGAATCAACTGCCGCAAAAATGTTTGCAAACTACGAGCAGAGTTACAGGTATTTGTCACACGCTTAAGGTGCTTTCTCGTTTTTATACCAGCGAGCGCCCTGAAAGATGCGCAGGAAAGGGTTGTCAAGGGGCCAAGAAGATGCTTCGCTTAGTCAGGGCACGTCAGGACAATGAGCATTTGCTTTTCCTGTTTTCATCTCCGAACACGCGGCTTACGTTAGGTGCAAGCGGGAGCAAGCACGCGGGTACGAAGCGCCATCCTGCGGTGCCTACGGTAACTATGCAGCTCTCGATACTCTAATGAGCCAATGGCTGTAAATTTGCCTATGTGGTGTGGTCATGTGGTTATATGGCATCATTTGTCGAGTGAAATAGGACCGATTTAATGCTGACTTTGAAAATTATGTTATAAATTCCAGGCTACATGCTACGCTATAATGTTTGGCACACGTGTTCTAACAAGCATCAACGGCCGATAGGCAGCGTTTTCTCAGCAGGTTGAAAAACCGCTGTAGGGCCCTTTTACGTATTGAACGCATACGTATTTTACGCATACGTATTGAACATTCGCGGTAGCTTAGAAAAAATGCAATATCGATTGTCTAGCATATTAAATGCCCAGACTTGATCATTCTTGTGTGACATAGTATGTGACGACTCATCAAATTCTCTCACATCTACAATAGTACATCATTGTGAGTCTCAGTGAGCTTCCTTGAACGGGACTAGAATTGCAGTAAGATAAAAAAATGTTTGTGAGTAAGCTCACAGTACACACGCACGGTGTTATCCGGCCATCTTATTTTGGGTGCAACGTTCCTGAAAACAACTTTTAGCGCGAAGATCTATGCGAAAAGACTACAATCATCAGTGCACCAGTCTTACAGAGTAGTAAAAGAGCGTTTAAAAATAAGTTGCTCACTGGAGAGAATAATCACCTGTAAAGGCGTTTTGGTTAAATGACGTGCTGTAGAACTGAATGTCAAGAATACGAAGAATGTGGCCTTGAACTCTAGCTCAATAAGTACACAAGGAAAAAGAACATGCGCATAAAGCTTAATCTGCTGATTTTTGCTCGTTTGTTCCTACCTTATCTAAGCAACGATTATACGAAAACTCACTATCGTGCGATCATTTCTAGTGGTCACAAAAAGCACGCGGAGACTACAAGGAAAAAAAATCAAACCCAGTGACATATATTCATCGCCGACATTTTATCAAGTGGATGTACAAAATGATTTTCGTTTTCGCTATAAAATGTTTCAGAAGGCAGAAAAGTGTTGGAGGGTAGCGTAAACTTATTCCATTAACTTGTGCGAACGATGCTACGTTAACAAGATTATTACAGCTCCAATTTTTTTAGACCAGCCGAAACCAGCGGAATGATAACTCAAGTGCCATTGGTATTGGCTACATGTACAGGTGCAAAAGTTTACAATATGTGGACAGTGAATATCGATTGTCGAATGACTAATTCTACAGCGTAATTGCTTGCACAGCACCGCACTTTGTCCTCCTGAAGTGATTATTGTGAACTTAGGTTTATTTCTTTACTAGTGCAAAAACGAATGTCCATAATGTATGGTTTCCGATATGTAGCAGTACCCGCGACTTGCAGTACACCTTCTTGGTAGGAAGTGCAGTTAATATCACACAGAACACACAACGCAAGCGCTTGTGTTGTGTGCTCTGTGTAATAGTGGCTGCGCTTCCTACCAAGATGGATTCATACCAACTGGCCCGATACAATTGTTTATTGAGTTGCAGTACACGCTGTGAAATTAGAGGTGCTTAGGTGCTAAAGCACCCCTGAACAACATCTGAAAATTCTAAGAACGAATGCGTTATTACCTCCCGGTGCCTCTCGTATTTGCGGCACAATTCTTAATGACAGCTGTTGGTTCACGTGACGTACGAATGAAATAAGCTCTCGATTGGTCAATATATACGAGAAATACTTGTGAATTGTCACCTGCCTCGTTTTTTCACGTATAGTCACATGCTCATTCTGGCTTGTCTCGCATGACTGTTGTGCGCGATGAATAGATTTCACTTTGTTTTCTGCGTCTGCCGCTGCACAAGAGGAAATAGCAGCGTGTAGTCAAAAAGTGCCAAATCTTAACTAGATCAATGCATAGTGCGGACATTTTTTTGTGAAGAAATAGGTGGTGACGAAAAGATAGCGATTGTAGGAAGGGTATACTGAAGGTGAGAAAGAAACTAATATCTCGTCTTCGAACGTGATGGGGTTTAGTGGTCCTTTATGGCAGTCTCTCTAATTAGGTGTGATGTGAAAAAAACAGTAACTGTAACTGGACCTTGAAAACCCTCCCATATTGTCTCTATACTTTGTCGTAGGGGCATGGTGGAATATAACGTGAATACGAGCATCTATTTGCTTTGATATTATCAAACAATTCTAAGAGGGCGACACCACACATGTGAATATGGTTGACGCAACTTCAAATATATAAAGCAGCGCCGTATAGATAGCACCACCATTTTCTTCCTTCATGTCAAATCTGCAATCCTCCGCGTTCAACAGATAAATCATAAAGCTAGCATAAACTAGTAACTTCTAAACAGCCACTTAAATCGACCCAAATGCAGTTGTGACAACCCTCTATTGCCTTGGCCTGTTTAGCGTTGTGCCCGACGCTGTACTAATCTTCTATATTCTATATAGTACCAGCCTACAAGGGCAATAAAATACCTGAATGTTAAGTTTACCTGAGCAGAGATCAAACAACCTCTGTGCTGTATACGGCTTAAACTTCGTCAGAGCCAGAAAAAAAAACAAGTGAAAAAAATATGCACGTAGACAGTCACCGGTGCAAGACGTGCAAGCGAAACTTGTCTGAAAACAAGACAAAACCGAACGAAGTGTCCACATAAGTGGTGTCCGACGTCGTGCACACTTTGGTCGGCGTGCATACGACGTGCACCATATAAATTAGCTCGAGTTCTAGTACGTTCTCTACTATTTATCTCATCCTCGGGCAACATGCAAGTTTGAAAAAAAAAGGAAGCGAAAGGAAAAAGCGCTGTTCGTGCGTGTGGCATGAGGAGAGGAGGAACGTAGGGTAGTGGGAGACTGGGGCAGCTTGTTTTTTTTTTGTTTTTTTCTCTTTCGCTAGAGTCCTTCCTAGCGATCCACGTACCTGTGTGGTTTGCCCGACTATAGTCATCCCGTACAGAAAGAAGCTGCGCCCCTGCAGGCTCAAAGCTCGCCCTCACTTCTCATTCTGCTACGTTTGCGGGGAATGATCTGGACAGAGAAAACAGCCCGCACGGGCAGAGGTGGCGTTACAGGAAGGAACGAGAACCATGCTGCGACCAAAGGCAACCATAACAGCGCCGACGTGCTTGGTTGAGAGGAGCAAAAAGAACAAAAAACAGAGGGGGAGAAAGAGGCACCTAATAAGAGCGTGAGCACCGCACGCTTAGCCCAATTTCTCAGCGCTAACGACATTATCGAGTGGCGGCCACCACCATTTTCTTATTGCTTGTCCATTAGCACAACTCCCTCGGCAAGTTTTCTTGCGTCGTTAAGTTAGAACTGCTTACGGCTTAGTGCAGAAGGAATGCCTTCGATATTTTTTTTTTACTTTTACTTGCTTAGCATACGTGGGTTAGTGAACGCCGCCTTTACTGATGCAAATATACGTTTCTTTTTTCCGGCCATCGGAGCACTCTCTAAAGGCCAATCGGATATTTTTTATTTATTATGGTAAGCAATGGCGATACCGTTACCCTTGCTTGTCGCTTTATTTGCCATCATCATTAGGGTCATCGCTAAAATGATGTTGCAATGGCCCCTCGTTTCGCTCATTTCTTGAGCCGCTGGCTATTGTGGCAGAAGTACAGGAAAGGCTGCAACGCACTTTTCTGAAGTCTTGAGGGCACTGCAACCACCGGGTCCTCCAAACAGTGTGCTCTATTTGGTCGTCGCGCCTACTGTTTGCCCTCGAGATGGTTCGGGGAGCGTTGGGAACGAACGCTAATTTACGTGAGAAGGTCACTCGTATATCGAAAGCCCGATTTGTGATGGTGGTGTGTCTCAGGCATGACTTGTGGTGTGCCACTGCTTTCATCGCTGAAAACGCTAAATAAAAGTATACGAACTGACGTTGAAGTATCGCCTTCAAGCCTCATTCGTGTGCAAGGGTAGCTGATGTCGAAGGCAATGACAAAGCCAGACCCTCTATTTTGTATCGAGAGCGATTGATGTGCAGAAAGTCAAGGGACTGGTGCGAAGGGGAGTAGTTAGGAAGCAGCCAGACAAATACCGATAGGGTATCAAAAGAGGGTGTTTAAGGCCCATATCATTGCCTATAACACTGGTTCTTACACGCCGCTCTTGTTGCGTATGCAAACTTCCTCGCGAGCACCAGCTAGGATTTAGAAGCGCCATTCAAATGGTCCATGTGCTTTGCATGCATAATGCAGAACCGATGCAAGTGTAAAGCTCATTTCTGACGCCTTGTCTTTGGTATCACACTAAGAAAAAGGTGCGATCTCAGTAAGTTTAGTGGTTAGGCGGCTTGCAACTGAGGCAACACTTTTTCGGACGTAAGGTTGCCAGAGGGCATGTATTCGACGAACATGTTTTATGCCAGAGCTGTTCGTAGAGCGAGGGGGCAGACTCTCAGGCCTCCTGGCGGGCTGCTTTCGCTGTTTCATGCTTTTGAGATCAGAGTGAGTCAATTCCTGTTCGGGAATATGGGTTCAATGCATGCATACACAAACTCTTGTTAAGTAAGAACATTTTTGCGTTTGCCTGACTTATCCACGCCGTTGATGGACAAACGGGCAATACGATAGGAGGAGGGGTGAAAGCGAGAACAGATAGATGTAAAAATTTAGGCCTCACGTCTTTGAGCAGGCATAGTTTGATGAACTAATGTCCATATTGCCACGTTAAACTGGTCAGCAAAGCGGTTTCGCATTTAGTACAACGCAAATCTGGAGCTGTCGAAGAGGCCGGTTGTTTTGGATAAAACTACCATTATTTGGTCGTCAAAATCACTAAATGTATGCTGCGAGAGATGTTTGGGGATAACAGAACCTAACATGCAACTAGTATTTCTACAAACCATGCGTGCAACTCAGCGCAAACGTTTCAAGCAGCAAATGATGTAGAACGAAGTGAATATCAATACTCACGTTGTAGATGGCATAAATGAAAGGATTGTAGCAGGAGTTACTCATGGCCAGCCAGTGTGTACAGAACCAGATTATGTTTATGTACTTGTACCTGCATGAGACATAGTGACAGTATTAAGCAAGAAACACACACACACACAAACACGCATACACGCACACTCACGCACAGCAACGCAACACATTATTACGACAGCAACGGCACAAGTTTGCCCGAACTATACTTTCAATGCTTATTTTATCAAGGCATCTGAAAAACACACTGAAAACTCCGAAATAATACATAGCCATAATTTACTGTGGCTGCTTTTGATCGCATGAAGCTTAGTTTTCTGCAGCTGTTTTTTCTTGCCAGTAGCAGTCCTCGTCCCGTCATTACCGACCCCTTTACGCGTCTCGTCATTACCGACCCCTTTCGCACACCACAGAGCATAGATGTTTAGTACGGGTGCCAATATGCGTTTACTTGCACATTACAACCAGGCGCGCTTTTTACTAGTTTTTACGGAACATATTATAAAGCTCTGGCCACTTTGTGTTGTTTTTTTGCAACTTGCTTGCTGTAAGTATGCGGAACTTGTATTTATATTTCGGAAGGCGCCGCAGTCAATCTTGAGCGAATAGAGACAAATAGAGCATAGAGACGTCAGTACAATGCAATGCGTCTGATGTGCGGGCATGATTTATCTAACGCACAAATAGCTCCTGTAAATACCAGCGCTGCAGCATCAAATGGTTTAAAAGCTGTACGAATCACTGAAATTCGCTAATTTTTTAAATCTCACAGCTTCTTGCTATTCAAGTTGTCTACAGTATTGTGTTATTAGTAAGCTAACGAGTCTCCATAACTCAATCGCCATATTGGATTATTGAGCACAAACAATTGAGCGCCCATACGAAGTCCAAACCAGCAAGCGTTCTTTAAAATAAATCAGTCAGTTAATCAATCAGTCAATATGATCATGTCATTCTTGAAGGAGTCCAAAAGTATTTCAATTTTTATCGTTTGTGGTCAAAGCCTTCCAAACGTTCGAACAATATCAATGAATCGGTTGCACTGTTGATGAAACGTCAATACCAAACGAGATGTTTTCACCGTAGAAATACGCAAAGCCGTTGTACTTATGCAGCGATTTTAAGTAGCCCCGTTTCACAGGGGCGCTATAAGCAGAAGATTTCTGCGAGGTAGGGAGGGAAACACCTTGAATTGGTCATTTTTTGCTCTGTAATGGTCATTTTATGACACCACGGCAAAGAAAATTTCGGGGCGGGGGTGGGTGACGGTTCTGGTGTGTCCCCCCACCCCTCCTGGCTACACTACTGCCGTTTGGTATAACATATGTTTTGGGACTCCGTGATACAGCACACCAGCACAAGTAGGGCTGCTACTCGGGGTGTCTCACACAGTTGCGAGTGTTTAATCACTCATATAGTAGTTCCGTACGATCATATTACAATTATTAAAGCAGCAGTGTGCAACTTACTTGTCAATCTTTGGGAAAACTTCCCGGAGAATGTTGTATAACTGATAAGGGAGCCAGCAAAAGGCGAACAGTGCCACGATGACAAACAGCATCTTGATCACCTGCGTCAGGGAAGAAGAAATAATAACTCGTTGTGATGCACATTCGTAAGTTCCACGAAACTTGCGCAAAGAGAAAACTGAACCAAATGAGCGAATGACTTGATTAGGCCACCTGGAATTTCGCTCACGAGTTTGTTCGGCCAGCATGCATTGGCAGTGCACTTCTCCCAAGGATAGCGCGAGTCACCGGTGTTGACAGGGTGCGTTTGTGGAGAGAGACATACACTGAGCTAGAAAAATATTGACTTGTGGTGTGCTTACGAAGGCGAAAGACGTGCAAGGATTTGTGTTTTGCCAACGAAGGCATGACTTGAATCCCAAGAAGCTAGGCCAGGCACCCCAGCCTAGGGCGCATCTATGAGGAAGTGCGGCGACAGCACCATTACTTTCGTACCATCACTCTTCCTTTTTTTCTAATCTTTAGTTCATATTAAGACTCGGTCGGACTGATGCTACAGCTATAATGTCGGCTAGACTTCGAAGAACAATAACGTTCCTAATTTCGTTATTACGGTGTGGTCCACATATTCTCCCTTTTTTGGTTAAGAAGGCAATCTGCCTTCATCGTGTCAAGCCTTGAAATATTTATTTATATTTTCTATCTTCATATGAAGACGGTCACTCAACATTGTTTATTTCTATTTTTATATATACCTCTTCTGTTTTTTACGGCATATATTTACAAAATGACGTAGACTCTGCAATCAGAAGATACTGCTAGAGCTACTAGAAGTAGGAAGAGACGGATCAAGAAAAAAAGACAATTGTATCATCTGCGGTTTCATGTCTTAAAGTCATGATATGATTACGTGGAACGGCTACGAAAATTCCGACAATCTGGTGTTCTGCAACGTGCGCTCATATTACAAAGTACACGTGCATCTAACATTTGCCTCCGTGGAAATGCAACCACCGAGGCCAGGATCAAACCCACGACCTTCAGATAAACTATCGAACACCGCGAGTACGATTGGGCAGTTAATGCACGAGGAAGTTTGACTATTACACCAGCAGCTAACTGCTCACGTACACGGATATATTCGCAAGGTCTATATTATGCGGTTGCTTTCAAGAAGCGCATGTGCGCAATGATGGCCCCCTGTGCCCCACCAGATTTAGTCGATCCAAGCTCTTTGCTTCCAGGAATGATCTGACACTTAAGCGGCTAAAGCTAGAGCGAGCAGTGGCAATCAGTGATAGCCAGTGGGTGCAGAGTTGCGCAGAGCGATTTCGCGCAAGTATGGAATGCATGCTACCACAAGAGGCGGGTTTCCGTTATGTCGAAAAGTGACACCTGTGCTGTCAGAAAAGTAATGGAGAGATCTAAAGCAACTGTCACACCCCCCTCCTTTCATCCACCCTGATATATCTAATGTTGAGAGAAATCTCACTAATCAATTGAAAAAAAAATTAACGCAGGTTCGCACCAGTGACGCCAAGCACGATTGATGTGGGGAGCTTGACGGCTTCCCTGTTTCTTTTTAGCTTTCTCTTTCATTCTTTTGCTCTCTTTTCTACGTTCGTTCAGAGTTTTTCATGTCTATGTTAATTTCTATTTATTTATTTTTCTGTATATATATATTTCTATCTCTTTCTCACGGTTTGATTTTCTTTCTCTTTCTTCCACATCAAATCCAGCTGATGGTGTTGCCGGCAGTAATAAGGAATATTTTCAACGCAGCTTAACCTTGATTGATTGAATGATATGGGGGGTTTAACGTCCCGAAACCATTTCATGATTATGAGAGATGCCGTAGTGGAAGGCTCCGGAAATTTCGACCATCTGGGGTTCTTTAAAGTGCACCCAAATCTGAGCAACCGGACCTACAACATTTCCGCCTCCATCGAAAATGCAGCCACCGCAGCCGGGATTCGAGCCCGCACCATGCAGGTCAGCAGCCAAGTACCTTAGCCACTAGACCACCGCGGCGGGGCACGCAGCTTCACCAGTGGGGTCCTTAATCGAGGAAGCTCTAAAACGCAGGTTCGCTTGAAGAATGCCATAACAATGAAGCCAGAGGTGTCAGTACGTAAATTGGGTCAGAAGCAAGAGTGCAGAACCAAAGCAAACCGTCGAACTATAGCGTTGATGATGTGAGACAACTGTGTTTGCTCCTGCTTTCAGCATAAGTTTCATTTGATCGAAAATTATTCAGCGATAGTCTTGCACGAACTCGCAAGATAAAAAAAAAGAAAGGGCAGATTTACGTTCGAGGCGAGATGATTGAGGTAGCAGCAGAATGGTGGCGGTATTCTCCTCCTCACTCTCACCTCATAATTTTCATCTCTTTCTCTGTCGTTCTGAGTGCATCTTGTTTTTTGCCGGTATTTCTATCCTTCCGTTTCTTAATCTCTATTTCTACATTTGTCGCTTCCTCTTTTGATCTCTGTCTATTACTTTCTCTGTCTTTTGCGGCTTTCTTTAGTTCTCTCTCTCTTTCTCACTCTTTGAGAGGCCTGCTTAACTGTTTTCTCCATTTCTTTCCTTCCTTTACACTCTATAATTTATCCTCCACTCCCTCGCTTCCCACTCTCAGCCCCTTGACATATATAACTATGAACGGCTATGCCATGGTTTGCTGGCGGCTTGTCTTGCAGTAATGTGTACGCGGATACGCATCTCGCCTCGCGAACAAACTTTTTTCACCTCGAATTCCTCTCTTTCTCTATCTTTTCAATTTATCTCCCTTTTTTTTTTCTACTATTCTTCTGTCTCTCCCACGGTAGTTATCCGCTCGTCCTGCAGTCCGCTCCGGAGGAATCGCCGGGCGCTTGTGCGTTGGGAGCCAAGCAGAAGACGACCACGACGACGATGACGAAGTGGACGAAGAGAGCGCGTGCCGGTTCATTATTCATAATTAACTTTACATCAAAAAAATCGTCTCAGAAATATTTTAGCTCTTACTAAACATCAATCATAAATTCAGTATGTATGATCCGCCCGACTCATGCCCGATCCCCCGGAGTGGGTAGGTGCCAATGATCCAAGAAGCATCATCATCATCATCATCATCATCATCATCATGGTTTCTTTCTCATGACATCGGACAAACTACGGTGACCTATGGCAGTTCGGCTATTCAAATGTATTAAAGAAAGAAAGAAAAAAGAAAGCATGAAAGAAAGGAAGGAAGAGTGAAAAAGAAAGAGAGAGAGAAAGAAAAAATAAGGAAGAAAGAAGGAAAGACAAAAGAAAAGAAAGAAAGAAAGAAAGAAAGAGAGAGAGAGAGAGAGAGAGAGAGAGAGAGAGAGAGAGAGAGAGAGAGAGAGAGAGAGCCCTACCAAAAACATTTAGACATTGGACCTTGCGTATGGATTTAAAAAAAAAGCAGAAGGCAGACGAATGGTATCTGCACTTATATATGTTCCTTTAAATACAAGAATTGTGCTATCGGATTGCGTTGTGCATTCATTCCAAGTACAAAATTATATGCAGGTTCGGCGTGTTAGAACATTCATTCATAGATATACACATATAACGACTACATAAGCGTTAGTGCTTTATATTTTGGAATGTGTATTGCTTCGGACACAATTAATAAAAATTATGCGGTTCGACACACGAAACATCTATCACAGTGAAGGTTACGACGACAAAGTAGAAAGAGGAGTTCATTAACTATAATGTGGTAATTTACCGAAGTTCCGAACGGAAGGCCTATAGCTTCGCCTGTATAGCACATTAGAATGAGATTTAACGCCGGGGCTATAATCACGTTTGCACCATTGCACCATAACGTTATAGAGTATACGAAACAGCGCGCTTCTTAAACAGCAAATATATCTCGGGTTATAACTTACATAAAGTCTATACTTGCTCCCTATCCTTTCAGGCTAGGGATTACTTCAACCCGCGAACGCATGGCCCATTTCCAGAGTGCACTGAGCCGGTAGCTACAGTTACACGCCTCCATTGTTTACTCTTGCATACAGATATTACTCTCAATCGGCGCACACAATACACAGCAGCTTTAGCTCGGGAAGCCGTACGCATAAAAAAATTTCTCCGACGGCTTTGAGCGACACAAAACAGGAGATTACGAGTCCCACTTTTGCGTACTTGGCTCGCAACATAAAAGCGCCGCATTGTGGCCCACTCATGGGCTTCACTGAAGAGCGCACAATTTGACTCGTAATCGTATTGTTGCCGTATGCTCACGCCCCAAGGGAGAAGGACGCGCCAATCTAATTTTACTGTTTTTTTCTCGTATTTTTTTATATATGTATGTGTGGGGCGATATTGCGGCTGCGATGGCAATGTTAAAAGAGAAAAAAAAAAGCTCACTTCCCAGGCAGTTCACGATTTCCCCGTATATCCTACGATTAAAAGTGGGCACCGTTTTCGCTGAACGGAAGGAAAACAGAGGCAGAGCCGTTAATATTTCCTTTGTCTTCTCTAACATTTCGTTTTCTTTTTCGCAATGAACAAAGTTGTGCAGCTTTTGTTCATCCCTTTTGAAGCTAAACCGAGAGAATTGAAAGTAAATCTTTTCAAACAATCGATTCAAAGCTGCAGGGTCTCGGTAAATATTCTACTTTGGAGAGAGGCCAATAATCTCAAAAATATGCGCGCGTCATGTTGCCATCGGTAGAAAAACTTTAATCCTCAGTAAGGAGGAGTTCATGGCATAGCCTAGAAGTACCGCTCTTTTCAAAGCGAATGGTTAGGCTAGCAAGGATTATATACAGAGAATGAAAAGATCGTTGAGAAAAAAAAACGTGATGTTTTTTTTTGCACTTTTAGAAAAACTGATCCTCTTGAGCACCTAAATAACCAGCACGGGTTTTGATGACTGACGCCGTTGCATAGCAAAACTTATTGTGGTCTTATTGGCAGAAGGATTTTGTCAGCCATGCACACCACACTACAGAGTGAACACAATGGCGCCTCATTTAAAAGGTACCATGAAAAACACTGCATGCATAATCATTTCGATAGTTGCGCCATGGAAACAGTATTCTATATTTTTGCTGACGTTCACAGGCTTTCAACGGTCAGACGGCAGGAAGGCGGCGGATCCATTCAGCCTCACGGCGGAGTATCGGACATGTAAAATCGATGCTTTGCACAATTTCAGTGCTTTTGTACGTTCGCTCTTTATACGCGGTTTCTTCGATGCGTGCTAACGAAAGCTGTCATGGCCCAGACAGCGTGTGAAAAATAAATCGCAACAGCTGGACAGCTGGATGCAATTACTTTCCGAGGCTGACATAATCGAGGACCCACTTGCGCACATTTCAAACGAAAACGCCATTTTTTTTATTTTTAAAGCATCGTTCGTGTGTTGGCTCTCACCGGCGCATATCGTCACCTCGCGAACTACATATCGATTTTAAAACAGCAGCGCTGTTGTCTCTGTAGCCAGTATGCAGGTATTATCGTGCGAAGGCGGGTCAACATTACAAGCTTCATAAAACGCCCAACTGAAGCTAACACCACAAAGAAGCTCCGTCCTAATACTTTTTCTGTAACGGTCACTACCCCCACTGCCACCCATTGCCACATGCTTAAAGCAGATTCAGGCATAATAGCGTAACTTTTGGCTCGAGCGCATCTCCCATATGCGCCGGCCTGCACGAAGCGTCCCCGTCTAATGCAGGCGTCGTCCTGTATTCGCGAGCCTTTTAATTTCCGCATGAAAGCGTCGCACCATGTGAGCAATAAGGGGACGAGTTCTGAAACAAATAAGCCCTCCACCTCCCCGAACTTGCGGTGAGCATCGCGCATAGTATGTATGTGATCGCTGTAAAAGCAATCTATATAGAGTTACCGCAGTCTTTCCACAGTCCCAGATTCGAGGCACGTTCGTGTATTTGAGCCACCACAGCAACGCCGGAGTGCCGTTTCACTGCTTCGATTCACTTTCAAGGGGTGGTGTGCAAGTTGAAGAACGGATATTGCAGCCGAGGTAAACGACAGCGGCCCGCAATGCATCCACCCAACGCACTCGAGTGTGCAAAGCGATGGCATCCTCATATGTGCCCCTGCTCAAACGAGGTGGAAGAGACGCACTTAGGTCAATGACAGCACGTTACCAACCGAATGCGAGCGCCATGTGTTCTACTCTCGGTGCCGTGGCATGCAACTGCATCCCAGTAGTGCACTGCCGCTCTCTTCTATGATGCTGGCACGTATACGATACTACAATGCACGGCGACTGAAACAATTGACACGCGCGATACTCGAAGCGTGTTGTTGCTGGCGATGAGGGTGAGAGAAAGTGCGAGAACGTTAGTGACGCATGGTGACTGTATCCGATAAACAGTCATTCAATCTGCAGTTCTCGCCAATTCGACGGAGCGCTGCAATCCTCCTTCATATACACGCCGTCGAGTGACAGTCGCTTCGCGTGGAGCGGCGAGTGAGTGCCTGCAGTGTGGTGAGGCAGCGCACGCTGCCTCAAAACTATCCTCAAAACGCTGCCTCAAAACCATCCTCCGCTGGGGCTACTGAGATTAGCAGATTTTAACTACTGTTTACCCGATGTATACTATCGTGCGTAACAAATGCTCTCGTCTTTAATGTCGTCCTCGCCCCGCCGCGGTGGTCTAGTGGCTAAGGTACTCGGCTGCTGACTCGCAGGTCGCGAGATCAAATCCCGGCTGCGGCGGCTGCATTTCCGATGGAGGTGGAAATGGTGTAGGCATGTGTGCTCAGATTTGGGTGCACGTTAAAGAACCCCAGGTGGTCGAAATTTCCGGAGTCCTCCACTACGGCGTCTCTCATAATCATATAGTGGTTTTGGGACGTTAAACCCCACATATCAAACAATTAATGTCGTCCTCAGAAACAGTCGCCACACGCTCCGAGTATCACGTTTAAGTAATTGAGCCCCTATGTATGTGCGCCAAGAAAAAAAGAAAAAGAGAGCGAAAAGGAGCCAAGTATGAAGAAACTTGAGAACTTAATATAGGTGAGGGGGGTGGCATATGCGCTTATACCAGGGCCGCAAGCGATGCGACGACACAAAGAGTGCCACAACAGAGCGTGGGAAAGTGTATATAAAAGCAGTGTCACGAAGAGCCCTATAAGACTTCATAACATCAGTGGATGCTCTATCAAGAGGACGGAGACGTGACTGCCGCCCAAGCCCAGTTGGTATAGAGCGTTGTACGCGTTAATCGAAGGTCACTTGCTGGGTCCTTGCCAGCGGCAAGTTATCTCTTCTTCCTTTTTTCTTTCTTTACATTTGCATTACATATACAAATACTATCCCCTATGTTTTCTTTCCCCTGATTGTTCGTCAGTTTTCATAAATATTGTGTCTAGCATGAAAACTAGAAAACAGACCCTTCAATTCACACTTCCTCCCTATAACCAGGTTTACAAAAGTATCTCCAGGAGTCTATGCTTGGGCGAGAAAGAAATGTGTTAAGAAAAGGTTTCATTCCAATGCATTCCCTATGTTTCTGTAGCGGTTCCAATTTAAAGCTTTCTTTTTTCGCTGTCAAAAAACTCAAACTTCTGGTACAATTTAAACATACAATATAGTTGGTATGTGTGGACTTCTTTCTAGAGCAACCACAATTAATAGTAAGGCCACTCACAGCGATGCTCATGCCGCAAACTTAGGTGACCTCTTTAAGCTGCTGTTGGTGATGGAAATGGTGAGCACACGAATTTACTTTTTTGTCGAGAGCTGGATTATCTGTCTGCACGTGTTGTTATGAGGTGTCATCAAGAAGGAGAACCTAACTGGCCGGCTGTTTCATACGATGAGCTGTTTCATACGATGAGCTGAGCTTAAAAAAGAGGGGGGGGGGGGGTATAAAGCGGAGCTCAGCGCACTAAAATAAACTGAAAAAAAGCTGACAAAAAAAAAGAGTTCTCCTACTACCGACTGCTTTCTTCGTATTGCAGAGAAGCGTACAGAGATGAAGAAAGCAAGCTCACACAGTTCCACCACTTAAAAGGAGATCTCTTTCGAATGATCATAGTAGACAGGCACCAAAAAGAAGAAAATAAGTAGAAAAGAAAGAAAACGCAAAGAGGAGTGAAGTAGAAATCACGTACTAGCTGGAGCTCGACTCGGACAGCGTCACGCTAACTCAGCATAGAAAGTTCACCACAAAAGCACCACAAATTCACCACAAAAGCAGCTACGAAGTAGACTGCGACGAACAAGGTATTACCATGGGCCGCAATTTCATTCTCGACGCCTGCCACGACCACTCGTATACACAAGAGTCCGTACAGATTACACACTCGGCTCATCGTTCACCAAGCGTGAAATGGATCCGTTTTATGGCTGTTAAGCTAGCTTTCTTGCGAAGCAGCTTGGTCAAGTATATATACTGGGAGTGCAGTTCTCTATTTCCTAAAACCTCTAAGCAACAGGCGAACTGCAGCATTTCCATTCAGTGTATAGTTGTTCTATGACACGCCGCGTTTAGGTCACAAATTGTTCATTTTGTCCAGTACACTCAACGTTTCTTTTCACACACACACACACACACACACACACACACACACACACACACACACACACACACACACACACACGCACACACACACGCACACACACACACACGCACACACACACACACACACGCACACACACACACACGCACACACACACACACGCACACACACACACACGTACGCGCACACACACACACATACGCACGCACACACACACCCACACACACACACACACATACACACCATACATGGCAGGCCATATTCAGACTCGTGCATAACAACAGAGAATCTCAAATATTCCAATATGACTTGCGCAATTTAATTATGCTGCTAAGTAATATGAATGCACTCATGCGAAAGCCGGCACATCGGTGAAAGTTGGCAAAGCCGCCCGTAACTATAACAGGCGGCTGTTGTATAAGGAGGAGTAGAGTTCCTTACAGGCGTTAAGGGGGCCATGCAACCCTTTTTGAGCATGGTCAGAAAACGCTAGCGATCGGTAGTAGAGGCTCCCGACAACACGCCAGCAAATTAATATAGCACAGCACGCGGCCTGGAATTCACAATAAATTCTCATAGTCAGCTAAAGATTGCTTGGCGCTGTGCTGAAGTTTATTGTGGCGTCGGATTCCGTTGTTTTGTCGAATGCGAAAAAATAGCTCGCCGCGGACCGCCTTATTCTCATCGACATAAATAGTTTTAATCGCCAAACAGCGGAAATAGTGGCGCTGTGCGCGCAAACATCGAGCCTTTTTGGTGAACCACTTCAGATTTTCTTCAAGTTGAAGAACCTGCGTAGTGAGCCGCATGTAGAAGAAGGCTTTGTGTATCGAGCCTTTCCGAAAGTTGCTAATACTCCTGCGCTGCGTTGCTACAGGCAAGGCCTTGCATGTATTTAATAGATGACATGTATCTAATTGAGTTCCATTGCCCCGTCAAAAAATAAATACGCATGTCGTTCACTTGATTATAAAATGGACCTATGTCCATGGGCCAGTGTGTCTTGAGATAAGGCAAATCGTAGTTTCATATCGAAGCTATAGCACATACACACGAAGACACAAACGAAGACTCAGCTTCAGTATAGCAAAACCAACAATCCCGCCTTCCGGTATTATTGCAGTTTCGATTGGAATAGGAGTGCTCCTTTCTTTTCGTTCGCGATCATGTTATCAAGTTTCTAAAGAATAAAGTCATGTACTTCCGAACGCTCCCTTGTGCGTGTTGGCATATAGTTGATATTGAAAGCAAATTTATACACGCACATTACGCACGCTAAGAATGCACGGACATGATGTTGTCACGGGGTCATGCATGGCGTCGATAGATGGAGCGCTGTAGGTTGAAAATGAAACTGTTTATTTGGCCGAGCTTGTGGCCGGTGAACGTAGAGAGCTTGATTACAGCGATACACACTGGAACTAATAGAGGTGAACAGAGCGCCGGCCGTCAATCAACTGACAAGCGCTGAAGCACGTCGGCATTTGCACATCTGCGGTCGAAAATTCTAATCGTTATTGCTAGCATCACGAATAAATTTGGAATCTATAGGTTCCAAATCAATCTGTAATGTTCCCGTAGTGTGCGAAATCTTAAACAAATGATCTACAGTCCTGAAAGCTTCTCGAACACTGCCGGCGCGGATTTGTGCTGCACTGTAAGTGCGTTGCACCACACTTACGGTGTAACGAGGTTAACAAAACTTGAGGAAAGAGTATGGCATTATATCTACGCACCAAAATACATTATGCATCCACGCACGCTACTTACGCGCGACCCTCATGGCGCGTTTGTTCGCCTGAGGGTCGCGCACAAAGGCATTCGAAATAAAAATGTTAGGGGAAAGGATTCTATCAGCTTAATTTGAAAACGAGTATAACTACAACTTGCACAGATGACAATAATGTGCCAAAAATTGACACACACATAACGCAACAAATTTCCTAAAGCTCTTGCTTATACACACAGTATGCTATTCTCCGTGATTTGTGAATCTCGATTACTGATAGGAATGCATACACGCTAAATATAGGAGACCTGTGCGCTCAGAATTAGGTGCACGTTAAGCGTGCTCAAAATGGGGTGCACGTTAAAAAACCCCGGGTGGTCGAATTTTTCGGAGCCCTCTACTACGGCGTCTCTGATAATCATATCGTGGTTTGGGGCGTTAAAACCCACATATCTATCAATTTTCTTGGGTGACCTCGCCGAAGAGAATTAAGTCGCCAAGAGCAAACTCATGAGAACACAGTGTCCATCCCCTTAATTCCAATGCGTAAGATACTAATTTGCGCCTTTCTCCGTCGCGCGTCGTCTGCACCCTTCGGGAAGTGATAGAACGATACGTTTCCATTTTTCCACCGTAATACCACGCATTGCAGCACGCTTCGAGGGCCTTTGTACATCGTTTTTTTTTTTACTTTTTCGGGATGGCGCGTACGGCATGGCGAAACAAAAAAAAAAACGCCTGGACTGCGTGGAAGGCGTAGCACAGTCACAGCGAAAGCTAGAAGAGCGGCCTTTCAGAGCCTTTTCTAAAAAAAACTATTCGGTAATTGCTGCAAGCACTGTGGTTGGGTACCCACTATGGCATTCATAATAATAATATCGGGGTAGAATGCGGGCATTCTCTATGCTATCCTTCATCGTTCGTCTGGGAAGCGTGGTATCCGCTAAACACTTCCAAGGAAGTTTGTGCCAATTGTTCATCCAGTGCCTCATGACAATGAGGATTTACGCCTGAAGTCGGTACGCGCCACAGTTATTAGGTGATCAAAAAAAGTCGCAGCTTTTCCAGAAAGGCAAAGCAAAGAACGCGATAGCAACAAATTGAAAGGTCACGCGCAGAATGAAAAGCACATCGAAACAATCCCCGCGTTCCTCACGCACAAATGACGCACAAAACGTACTCACAGGTATGAATGCACTTGAATAAGCGTCTCATTTGTTACTTTTCTGTGTGTGAAAAGCGCGTGCTTTTCGCAAACGGGGACTGCAATGATTGCAGCGACCTCTGTGCACCCGGTAACTACAGCAGAATCGTTCCAGGTAAAGCCCGAGGCCAGCCAAGACGTACGACCTTCCCTTCCTCGCCGCCGTGAGATAAGGGTGCGTGAGGGAGCGTCGCTCCCCTTCTTTGAGCCGGGCAAAGTACGCGTAGGAGATCAAAGCGGGCGCCGCCACGAGATGTGGCGATGTGCGCTCAATACGCCATCTTGCTA
The DNA here is from genome assembly GCF_043290135.1 of Rhipicephalus microplus. Taxonomy (NCBI): domain Eukaryota; kingdom Metazoa; phylum Arthropoda; class Arachnida; order Ixodida; family Ixodidae; genus Rhipicephalus; species Rhipicephalus microplus. The sequence goes on from NC_134710.1 coordinate 339,559,505, forward strand.
GTAATGCTAAAAACGCAATCCCCCCCCCCCCCCCTTGATATACTCGTGATCAGCGGTAAGTGGTAGACATCATTCACCGTTTGAATGGTAAACGACGTGCTCCGGGGTGGCTCAGTGGTTAACGCCTCGCTTTCACGACGCAGAGGTCCCACGTTCGATTCCGCGCGCCGATTTGAGGGGCGCTAAGAGTAAAAAATATGCCCTCGAAACTCGGTCGGCGTCATCGTCGCCGGTTCGGGCTCAGGATCGAGATGCGTAGGACCCCGGTTTTCCCGCTGCATGGTATACGAGACACAGTAAGCGCATTATTGTAGTTTCAACCTTGTCATCAACATGACTAGCATGACTGCGCCTTTACGCATCGCTACGCTGAATGTACGTGGTCTAAGAGCACGTCGCAAACAGTACCAGTTGAAAAGCCTAATGCAAGAAAAGGATCTTGACTTGCTTGCGGTCCAGGAGACTAAAGTTATTACCGAGTACGCTTGGTATCAGAATTTTCAATGCCCTACAATGCGTGCGTGAGTCATGCGGTGGGAGCATCAGCCGGATGTATTATTTTTTTTTTCAAGAACTCTCTTGGTATTCTAGTAGAAGAGGTCACAAGTTGCTTACATGGGCGTTTCGTTTTGTGTTACTTTTGTTACGGGAACACTAAATTTGCAGTGATCTGTGTATACACCCCTACAAATTCGAAAGACAGACGTTTGTTTTTTCGTGAAATGCAAGCGTACTTTGAATGTCAGAGATGTGCAATTCTGTTGGGCGACTTTAATAGGGTTATGGCCCAAAAATATTGTACGCATACTGCTGAATGAAGTGATAAAAGCATCGATTTGCTTAGAGATAGCCCTATTAAGTTCTTTTTCTATGACGTGGATCTGTTTGCGAAGGATGGAAGCCGCCAACACTTCACACATTTTCAAGGCTCTAGTCTCGCACAACTAGATCGAGCATATGTTCAATCCGAGATGATACTTTTATGTCAGAGCTATGATGTTTATGCTATTTCATTCAGTAATCATTGCTTAGTCTCGTTTGAGATAGGTCGAAAGTGCAAAAAAAAAACGTTTCATGGGAAACATGAAAACTAAATACTAAGATAATTACGCCCGAAGGGTTTGTTGATAAGACAAAGAAGGAAATCAAGAATTTTTTCAAAAATGCAGAAAGAAGTGCGACCGAAAGAGGGGAATTATTTAAGTAAAGGAAAAAAATGATGGCAAAAGAGTGTGGTTGCCACACGCAGTATTAAGCTCGAAAACAGGAACGCGAGCTCCAGGATGAGCAAAATGACTTGGTGAAAATTGAAGCAGAAAACATGGGCTTACTTACTCGTCCACTGCAGGTTGTCAAAAACGAAAGTAAACGTCATTAGAAGGATAAATATAAAGGCGCAATTATACGCACAAAACCTGAGAGATACCTCGTAGGTGAAGCCCCGACAAAGCGAACCTTGTCAGATGAAAAGGCATACGCTCAAGCTCACGACATACTAGATATTGAATTGAATGGTAAAATATTGAGAGAACATAAATATATCACGAAAGCTTTGAAATCTACTATCAGGAATTGTTTGCTTACCGTGAGCCAAAGGAGCCGGGTTTTTTAGGTGAGTTCTTGATAGAAATGCCGACACTTAATGCTGAGGGCACAATTTTATTGAGAATGTCTATTAGTATAGGGGAAATCGAGAAGGCTATCGATGATCTTGGCATAGGCAAATCGTCCAGTCCAGATTGAAATAATGCCACCTTTTACTAGGCGTTCAAGGAGGATATGGCCGCAGCATTGCGTGAGGTATTTTCAGAGTTTTTAGATAGAAGAGCTCTCTTGGCATAGGCAAATCGTCCAGTCCAGATTGAAATAATGCCACCTTTTACAAAGCGTTCAAGGAGATATGGCCGCAGCATTGCATGAGGTATTTTCAGAGTTTTTAGATAGAAGAGCTCTCCCTCCATAGTTTAATCGTGCGCACACTGTGATAATTCCTAAATGAAAAGAGCAACATGTTTCACGCAAAGTGAGAGTATACAGATCAATCACGCTGACAAACGTAGATTATAAGGTGTATATGAAAGTTCTGACTAGGAGGCTGCAAGGAGTTATATTAAGTTGGTCGGGCCGCATCATATTTGCGGCATTAAGCGTAGGAGCATATTCACGAATATTCATGTCGCCAGGAGCATTTTGGAGTATTTTGACGCTGCACTTATGAAAGTAGCCATGTAACAAATTAATCTAGCCAAGGCTTTCGACATGGTTCCGCACAATATACTCTTCACGCTAGCTGAGTACGTTGGTCTCAGTGCGCCAATATATAAACGTATTACAAAAGTTCAACCAGAAATTTAATTGCTAATTAAGAACTCTCACAGCGCATACAAGTCCATTACTTCGTGTGCCACGAGTGTCATTTAGGTCTTTTGCTTTTTGCTCTGTTTTTAAAACCACTGATTCAGAAAATGATTCACGACACAGTAAATAATTGTTTCTGGTTGCAGTCATGTGAAGTGCGGGTTTTGGCATATGCCGACGATATTGCCTTTTTTCTGTTGATAGAGCGATTGTCACTTCGTTATTAGGAATCACTGAAAGGTTTTGTGACGTGAGTGGAAGTTTAATGAACAAAGAAAAAAGCAATGGTTTGAGGCATGGTAATCGGGACCTCACACCCAGTTCCTTTGGAAATATTCAGTGGCTCACGACACCTAGTCGTTAACTAGGAGTTACATTGGATAGGTATGAAGACAGTGAAGCGTTTTCGCATGAAAGGGCGGAAGAACTGCGCGCGACAGCCGAAGGTCGGGGTGGTCGTGATATATCGATTTTCTCTCGGTCAGTTGTATGTAACATTTTTTCTGGCTGCTAAAATAATGTACCTTTACAAGTACTTAGTTGTACGCGTAAAAGCATTTATAAAATCTACAGGATATTCGCCAAGTTCATCTGGAGTTCTACAAGGGAGCGAACATCTAGAATGAACTTGTTTCGGCATTTTAAGCAAGGAGGTCTGTCTTTAGCCATCTGTTTATTAACAAAGTAATATAACATTTGATGCTAATAACAGACTCGACAGACGCTTTTCTAAGTTCTTTATTTCAAGCAATGCTATTACACCACATGCCTGTCTTCTTTGTATCTTCAGACAGGGGAGAACGACACAACTTGTCACAATTCTTGCGCGAAGTTGTGTTCTCATATCGTTTCTTAAGCGCAAAATTTTCGATAGTATCCCAACTAAAGTGAAAACAAAGCGTCTTATGAAAGACTTGATACAGAATGTTCTTTCTGTGCCCCTTTAACGTGCAAAGTATAACAATTCATATAGACAAGATGCACTAAAGCGAGTGACAAACATGTGGACACCACCCCATGTTAAAGCTTTCTTTTTGAAGTCGCATACGGGAACCTTGCCAGTGAAAACGTGGCTTGAAGAGAAAGAGATGTAGGTAGCATGGGAAGCAGCTGCCTCCTGCGAAACAAACCTGAGGCCATTGAACATGTATTTATTGATAGTAAGAATGTCATTTTCTTTTGGAACACTTTAAAGAGGACTTAAAAAAGATTTACCTCTTACTCTATATGGAATCCGTTTTTTTTTTTGCCTTGTGATAGTTCTGTGCAACATTTGGATGATATTTTCTTACGTGGTCTTCATTCTGTTTGGCGTAGTATGTTATCGTACAGACACTGTGATGTAAGAGTTCTATCTATTCATGAGTGTTTCGTGAAAGCTGTTATCAAAGTGCGAGGCGCGTATAAAACTACCGACTGTGTTGAAGATGCAATATCTTTGTTTGATGCGTTAACACACATGAAACGCGTTGATGTGTGATTGTAAGAATAACTTGACCTGTATTCAAGAAGGCAATAAAGGAAAAGAAAACCAGCGCTGCCCAGTGATAGAATACTGGGCTTGCATGCACGCAGCGGACCTGGGTTAGAGCCCCACTGTGTCCTTTGTACTAGGTTTTTTAAAAAAATTCTTTCTTAAGGATCTTCGACGCAAAAATTTTGGTCTGTCTGTCTGTCTGTCTGTCTGTCTGTCTGTCTGTCTGAACATTTGTCTGTTTGTTCATTCTTAATGGTACCGGTTACTCTAAACGGCACCAGCCGATACTCCAAACGGCCGACCCCATCCACAGCACACACCAATGTTGCTCAAGATTCAGCGTTCATGCTTGTGCAATTGTCTATTAAAAAGCAACTATTGTGAATATTTGAGACACCATAACAACACGTATATATTCTGTATGTGCGTTTTTTCCAAGCAAGCCTTTCCAACGTTCTACTGAGACGACACGGAGGTGGTACGTACCCGTCTCCTTGCGTACTACACCTTATCACCTCTGAGACGGGTGCGCACGCCCGTCTCAGAGCCTCGCGCTTCTTTTTCCAAAATAACTACCAGATAGCGCTCATGTCTCACAAGTGACGTGACTTGATGCACTCGTTCGCATTCACTGCACGCTCGAGGCACTCTAAAGCAGCGCCTCCAGAATACCATTCACCGACTTTCTTGCGGAGAACATCACATAAACGTTTTGTTCACTCTCTCCAGATGCAAGACTGTCGTGTCGTCCTTCGATGACATTTGCAGATTAACATGCAGATACGGGGTCAATTTTTTTTTCTTACTTTGTGCGATAGTGGTTAACGTTGCTGGTGGCGGCGGACAACTACGGCGGTGCGGGTGACAAAGCTTTCGCTGTAAAAAAATTAGCCCGAATCTACATGTTACACTGTAAATGTCGTCGAAAGACGGCATTCTTGCGTCTGGAGAGAGTGAACAAAACGTTTATTTGATGTTCTGTGCAAAAAAATTGGTGAATGGTATTCTGCAGGCACTGCGTTAGAGTGCCTCGAACGTGTGGCGGAGGCGAACGAGCGCATCTAGGCACGTTAGACACAAGTGCCATCTGGCAGTTATCTTCGAAAACGAAGGCGTGCAGCTCGCGGAGAAAGATGCGCGCCAGTCTGGGAGGTGATAAGGTGTAGAAAGCAAAGCGACGGGCAGATGCCACCACCATGACATCATAGCAAAGCGTAGGAAACACCTTTTTGAGCATCGCGTTGCACTGTCAGCACAGCGTGATTAAACGCTACATTCCTTAGAGTTACTTGTGTGTGCCTCTTCTAGTATAAAGGCAGACATAGAAAGCATCGAAGCGTTGTTATGGTGCCTCAGATATGCACAATAATTGCTTTTTAATTGACAATCGCACAACTATGAACGCTAAACCTTGAGCAATATTGGCGGGCGCTGCGGATGTGGTTGGCCGTTTGGTGCCATTTGATGTATCGTTAAGACGAACAAACAGACAAATGTACAGACAGACAGACCAAAATTTTTTCGTTGAAGATCCCCAAAAGAGACTATCGTCTTTAAAAAAACTTTATGTGGTCACCTCTCTTTGCACGCAACGTAGTAAAATGACTCATTTCAAGGTTGACCATGTTAGCGTCGTTTCGAGGCTTGGCCACTAGATGTTGAACGATTAGTTGGAGTCACGAATAGAGCATCTAGAACAGTCGTCTTCTATTAGTGCATGCACATCTGAGCGTCTATGCAAATTACTGTAATACAGTAAATATTGACTTTATGAGTTCCGACTGTTCGACGTGCATAAATGGCACTGCCTTCGCGTCACCGTGAAGTATAGCGAAAGAAACAGTCCCATTGATCTCCAAGGGACTGAAGTTAGCGCCTAGTTGTTAGATCATATTGTATAATAGACAGTGCAAAAGACCAGGGCAATAAAAGCCTTCATGCAGCCTCACGTAGCGGTAACTGTCAAATGAAGGTTATTGCGGTGAAACACGTAAATATATAAATACATAAACACGTATCAGTCGTCGTAAAAGAAATAAAGAACAAAATGAAGAAGACAAACACGAAAAAAAATACAGAAATATATCAAATGTACACCTATGTAAAAAAATCTTTGAGCGTGTTAAGAGGCAGACATGAGAACTCCCCACCTCTTTTAATACCTGAAACGGAAAGTGCGTATCCTCCTGCTGATATATCTTGTTTGTCATTGGTGTGTTGCGCTCAAAGTTTTTGCACCGGTGTATAAGAAGAAAATATTGCATGGCAGTTTTCACGAAATTCAATCAATCGGGCATAATTTCTCGAAAACTTGGGAAGTCAGCTCTTAATAATTTGTTAGCCCATTAAGGAGTAATACTGAGTACTTGGGCACACAGTGATGCATATAAAAGGACATTTAGCCAACATTCCGTGCTGTGCGTGTGTACTCATTCCGAGTATAAACCTATATAAATCGTAATGCTTACATGAAGATACCAAAGGAGCCTGTTTATTTCAGCTTCGCAGAGCAAGAGAAGAGAGCGAAACAGAATGAAATGTCCTTTTTACAGAAATTCTGATTGGAGCAGCTGTCACGAGAAGCGTGAGTACTCATGAGCATGTTATCGGTAAACATATGAGAGTTGTCAACCTATATACAACAGAGCTCTATTATTTGGTGACGAGCGAGGCGAAGTAACACCCACGGCACACCAAGAACAAGCCACCGCAAAAATGTCATTTGATATATCGCCATAACACGAGGTGATCCTTAAAAGCAGCGAGAACGGGAAATTCAACCACGAAGTCGTACTGGGTGGTTGCATTCCCCACATCATTTTGATATCTTACCTTACATAACAGTTCGGAAAGTGTACTGGTTCGCTTGCCCTCTCGTGATTGGCCATAGTAGCGCTCTCCTCATCAGGTGGTCAAATACGACCGATCACGCCACAGGTGATGTAACCGGTTCATGTTGCTAGGCACGATGAGATCTCACTCTGGAAAGACGTTTATCTTCAATGAACAAAGCTCGCCAAATGCGCATTATGTTGCATTCTAACAGGCGCGCGAAAACAAAACACCGGCGGGGGTCATCGTCACATATCTGAAACGCTTAAAAAGAAGCAAGGCCAGCTTACTTTCATTGTATATTTCACATGTACCGAATATCGCATGCGCTGCTGAATTCACATTTAACGTCGCAAAATTTTATGAATCTGCTAAGCCGAGCTATATCGCATCGTATCTATTCGGCACGCCCCTCCGAAGCATTCTTGTAGGTATATTTATGAAAGGAAAAATTGTTCTTACGAAAGATGGCTCGATGGCACTCCTTGCCCTTTTCGAACCTTTTCACTCTTTTCAATCCTCCATCAATTTGCTCTTTTTTGTAAATATAACTCTCACGTGAATGCACACAGAACACAAGTTACACGATAAAGTGGCATAAGCCACATTTCGCTAGAGGCAGCAAGCCTTGTAAAATAACAGGAAGAAAAAAAAATGAGCGGGCGTCAATTTTCCTGTCGGTTTATTGCCCAGAGCAGAGAGAAAATACCTAAGCCATTCCATGCAGCCCGTGAGAAATTCGAAGAAGCGGGAGGCACTTTGTAGGTCAAGCTTGAATGCGCTTTTTCGCTTGCCAGTCTAATATATTGTTTCATTGTTAGAGGTAGTCCGCTTTTTTGAATTTTTATTGTTCATGGGAACAACGATGATGCGAGGCTTACCTCTCGTCCCAAACGAGCGCTCTGCATCTAGTTGTGAAGCAGCTTTGCGAAACTGAGCAAACCTTTTGTTACGGCTTTAAAAAAGCGTACATTGCTGTATGGTGTAAGGCAAGAACCGCCAGAGAAGCGCAGGTTTACTTGTAATAAATCATGTGATTTAAAATTTTCACCATTTATGTTGCTTTGCAAAGGCGGTTGTCAAGCGCAACACATTCACTCACGTTACGTAATGGGAGGAGCGAGAAAAAGCAGAGTGCATCCCTTGTGGCCGGGCATCGAAACCAACACGAAATGCCGTAAATGGCTCATAGATTAGGAAACGAGGCGAATTTTCCTTTTAAACTCCCAACTGACGCTCCATTCGCCGATCAGGAATCAATTTTTACCGCCCGCGAAGTTTCAGAAAACAGAGCCGTTACAAATGTTCACGACTGCGAGAGACCCAGCTGGCACGTGTTTTCGAAAGGAATGTGCGTTACGAAAGGCCCCTACAGAGCGGCACTGCTCGTCGCTGGCAGCTGTAGCATGTAACGTTTTGATTTGGAGCTTAAAGCCGGTGTGTAGGCAAACCAGAAAGGACTAACAACAACAACAAAAAACTACGACAGAACCTCTTGTTCGGCCAACGAAAAGACAGATAAATAATAGTAATACAAAGCTGAAAGGGAATAAAAGAAAGTTTGAAGTTGGAGAAAAGGTAGGTACATCTCAGACTAGGGATGTTTTTTGTACGGCTCCGACCACAGGAGGGAGAAGCGTACCACTTGCGACACCAGCAGCCGGCGGCAAACCAAAGGGAGCCCTCATATCTGAACGACACCAGAGCCCTCTTTGCTGGGCCTGTGCAGGGTGAGCCGCGCACATTACGAAGGAACGACAGACATAAAAGAGCATCAGAGTGGATGTCTCTTCACTTCACACGACATGAAGGAAAAAGACATTGTTCTCGGCCTCCCGTGTGAATCGTCCTCTTAAAACCACCACTTTCTATACATAGCTGATGTTTGTTCGCATCATCTTCAGTCGGCGATGCAGAGGACAAAGAAAAAAGTTGCACGAACAAAGGCCGCCTTTCCTTCTCCTCGCGTGTTTGAACCCCGCTCAGGGCTGTACCAAAGCTACCGTAGTACGTGGAAGGGTGTACTCGAGGCGGAGAAGGAAATTGATGGAGGTCAACACGAGGCGGTCTTTCAGGTTGAAATACCACGAAGGGAAATATCTGTTGAAGAAGTTCTGCAACACATACCGTAATTACTCCCCGATGACCTTCTTGCTCTGTCGGCTCACGCATCTCCCGCTGCAAACTTTTTCCGAATTCATGAATTATAAGTGGAGTTATCGAACAAGGCAATCGATTTCCTTTCCTTCGTAACGAGTGCCCAGGAAGCTACACAAGAAGGGTAGGGAGGCGGAGGGGGGGGGGGGGGGGGGTCACAGAATATGCGCGGCCAAAAGGTTTTGTTGCTGTGTGTCATGAACTTCAGCATTTTCTGTTATCCTTTTTTTAATCGTATGGACCAATACTTCTGGTTCCAACGAGCATGGCGCTGGCATGCGATGGCACTGCGTGCAAGGCCGTGGTACCTACTTGGTACCACAGCCTTACACGGTGTACCATAAAATTTATGAATACCTGTCACAAATCTTCGCTTCCACCAGCTGTGTAGTTTGGCGAAGGGCGAGAAAGCACTTTATTCTTCTCTTTTTGGCGAAAGTGCGTGTTTTATAGGCGTGCAATAACTCATTTTTGCCTCACATGCTCAGGAGCCTTGATAACAGGTAAACATCAATTGTTAGAATCAGTTTGATTCCCATTCTAACCGAAAATTTTATTATTTATTTATTTGCATCTATCTCAATTTCTCGCTGACAGACAACGTGCATATTTCCCTCACAATCAACGACGCTGACACCGGAATTTCTGCTGAACGAGCTCTATAGTGATATCGAGCTAAAACGCACACGCACTCAAGCACGAAAGTGTCATAGTCGTTCAGCGAGGCCGATTGACCGCAACAGCTCCAGCATCACCTTAGTGGCTTTTTAGTGCGAATCTGGAACGTTCCGGTATTCAAAAATTGATTGCTCGGAAAGCGGCCGGTCATTGAAACGTGCTATCGGTGTTGAAAGCTGTTGTGTCTCGGAGCTGCTGTGACAACAGCGACAAAGAATGTGTACAACGGTTTGCTCGTTGCCATGGTGATCATAGGCAGCCGTGTCTACCATTCCGAATCGTTAAGCAAAACTGTTGATGAATGACATTCCAAGCCACAGGTGCGAGAGAGAAGTTGTTTCGAATGAGAATAGTCGGGCTGGAATCTGAAGTGAGGATCCAGATGGAGAAGGTGGGCTTGCAGAATACCGGGTGCATTGCACCTTGACTCCATTTTTCTCTTTCGGTGCAGAAGACCAAGTAGCATTGTAAATAAGACATGCGTATCAGCAGTTCAATAATAGAGGGCATGACATACTATTACAGTGGCTTTCAGGCCACTGTGGTATTGACGGCAAAAAAACATGCTCACAATGCTGCAAGCAATGCTTATGAAAGGGGAGTGCAGGCAGCTATGCTACTATGAAGAACCAACGCCTCATCGAAAATTCGTTCGCTTGCGTAGAATGCAATGAAAAAAGTGTGTACTTGCTCGTATTGCCTTACGGATGAAAAGTGTGTTCGATGATTTTCGGTATGATGTATCATGTTGTAGTGGGCACATCGCAACTGCACATAACGGTATTCATCAACTGAATGAGGCTGTCAAAAGGCTAATGTTACGCGCGCATATTTTTCGCAACATGGTTGATGTGTACATTGAGAAGCGAAGCATGACAAGACAACAAGAAGACAATGCAAACGGGGCCCGCACACGCTATGACGTTCTACCTTTGAAGACGAAGCTGAAACGCTTTTTATTTTTTTAAACACAAAAGTGTTTCATGCCATGTTTCACAAATATACCAATGACGTAATTTCCGTCAGGGATGTGATGTTCATAAAATGCACATAAACTACAAAGAAAAACAGAAGAAAAAGTTTTGTTAATGTGAACGACCTGCAAGTCAAGCCCATGGCCTCTCGGTCCGTGACTAAATGTCAGGCGCTTTACGCAACCGCCCATTTCTCAATATTCATTGCACTGAACCTCCGACGCCCATACATGAGCCTTACAAGCGCGCCTTATATCGGTTAGATATTCTCCCTTTCCCAGCGATCTTGTTGGGTGGGGATGGGGCTGACGTCTTGCATATAGGTTAACCACTGTATCACGACACTAACGAGCTCAAACAGGACACGCTTTGGTAGTCTCGGGGCACAATGCCCGCGTTTCTTCTTTCGCTCGTTCATGGCTCAAGCTCTGGCTCTCGCATTCCTGAAGGAAGTGTTGATGCACCTGTTGATGCAATCTTTGCGTGGGACTCACCACAAGCTGTGTCTGCGTTGTGTTAATTACGTTAACTGCCATGAAGATTTATTCTTGGTCGTTGTAAGTAGTCGTTGGGAGCGCATGTGCCACACCAGGCGTCAACTTAAGCGCGTCCATATCAAATGGTGCTTTTACAGCATCAAACACCAACACACGTTGTGTAAGCTCTTGTTTAATAAAGTATACCAAACATTGATCTACTTTTCTAAAGATGTGTATCACTTTCGCGTTTTACCGACGCATATGACAGACAGATCAACCATGCTTTTTGTACCTTTTTCCTCGTCTCCCTTTCCGCTTTTTTTTCTCCAAGTTAAATGTGAAGGCGATGCACTATTCCCAAAACTATTGACCCAATCGTACTGGAATATTGCCACAATTATCAGACTCGGGATTAGCGAATTACTTCACGGCTGCATCCAGCGCTTCTGTTTGGAACTCATTCTGTTTCAAACGTATTCCGTTTCACTCATTCCGTTTCAAACACTCATTCCGTGTCAGACAATCGTTTCAAGCTTGAGTGCTTGAAACATTACGTTTCAAGCACTGATTCCATTTCAAAAAGCCGCGAATAAGCAGACACGACGCAAAAGCGAGAGTGGTGGGACTAGCTCCGCGAGCCGGAACGATTCAAAAAATTGGAGTTACACTGCACAACTCGCCATTTTCCAGAGTTGGTGGCGAAATCTGCTGACCCGCCGCATTCCCTTCTGGCAGCTACTTGTGTAACGCGCACCCGCTTCCTTTGGGCCGCCCGCCTCATTTAACCCGCAAGTCGTCAAATTTTCAAATGATTGCGGCCAGCCTTCTTCTTCGTACGAACCGAGGGTGCATATCTCGAGGGGCTTCTTCATGTAGCATCACTCCAACAAAGACTTTTATGCTCGCCGCCGAGGTTCGGTGAAAGGACGCCGAGGGCTCATTATTACCACAACAGGGTGAACCGACGACGCGCCCACGAACAGTGCCATTCGCCGAGTGAGCGTTAATGTTTGATTTCTTTAGCTCGCGTGAGAGCGACACTTGGGTATAAGGCCTCGACCATGCCCCTTAAGACTTGGGGAGTATACAAGTGGCTCGGTTGGGACTTCGAGTGCATAATTTACGTATACAGAATGAAACGCGCGCTTGAACCGCAACGAGGACTTAAGTGCGGGTTGCGGAAAGTGTACGAAAGCGATAGAAATAAAGGAAAGAATGTTTGGTTAGAGAGCAAGTAATGAGGGTCACGAAGGCGCATAGTTGCGGTGAAATCATTAATGGGTGATGAAAGACAAAAGCAAATACCCTGCGGCGAGGTTTTCAAAGCCAGAATTACAATTTAGCCTCGAAAGAAATAGTCTTGCTCTCAAAATGAAGCCATAACAGAGCTAGTCTAGGATGCTTCAAGTTAGCACTCTGTAAAGAGTGTAGTTATTGCAATCCGCCGGGCATCTAGCTCAAGGAGGGTGAAATAAACCTTCTGGAGTGGCAGTCCCGCACACCCGCTCATGTATCGAAGAGAAGCCGTGCCGGCCATACTGCTCAGGAAAAAAGGAGGCGGTGACTGCCTTGTAGCGCCGTAATGCTCTGGGCATATGCGGCCGTGCGTTTTGTTAAAGCTACTAAAGCACCAGTTTATTATTCTTAGGAGGCGACGGAACGTGTGAGGGACTTGATCGCACAGCTGCTTTAATTTTTCTTCGACACTTGGCGTTTTAAGCGTGTCAAAAAAACCCCAGGCCTGCACGGATCGCGCAGCATCGTCACAGCGAAACCTAGAAGAGCGGACTTTCAGAGCCTTTTCTAAGTGCACTCTTTGGGAGGCTACAAGCACACTGCTGGGTACCCACAGCAACAGAAATGTTCATAAATTTTGTGCAGTCGGCCAGCATTCACTATGTTATTCTTCATCATTCTTTGAAGAAGCGTGGTATCTGATGCACACTTGTTGAAAATTTTGTGCATTTTTTTATGCAATGGCTTATGACGATGAAGAAATATGCGTGAAGTGAGTATGCACCAAATAATAGGTGATCAAGAAGAAATTTTCTAAAATGTTGGAGCATTGGACGTCGCAGTCGTTACGCAATTCGCATTGTGCGACGCCTGGCTGTCACTTTGATGTTCTAAAACACATTATTACTCATATTAACGCGATTCCACTCCGGACATCAAGCCTGCCTAAGGCCAGTTTAGAAACGAGTTTCAAACACTGGCGTGGCTCAGTGGTAGATTACTGGGCAGGCACGCAGCACACCCGGGTTGCAATCTCAATGTGTCAATGGTGTTTTTTATTTACCGAGTTTCTTTTTACGTTCGACGCTGGTTAAGGGCGGTGGCGGCGGACAACAACGGCGCCGCGCTTGACCCGTGTTCTGATCTCTTACCAGCCTTTGCTGTAAAAAAAAAGGTACTCAGGGATATAAATTTGTATAATTTGTATACACAGTTGCCTCACAGCAGAAGTAACCAGTGAGGAAATGCAGCGAAATAAAAAGTCACTCGCGCACAATAAACCCTTGGAAAGTTACAGTGCAGCGCGTGTGCGAACTTCTTTTATTAGAGGTGGGGGGGGGGTATATACGTCTGTTCATATAATTGTTTGAGAAGCTCCTGGATATCCGGAGAAAACAATGCTTAGAAACTTTCAGTCCTTGATCTGATAAGTATGTTCTGCATTATCTGGTCAATGAAATTCCGAGAACCCCAATACATATTAAATTCTTCGTCGGTATTGCTACGATGACTTATTCTTCTTTTTTAGCCATTAATTGTCCCTCGTTCGGGAATATTCAGTTTTTTTTCCTTTACCACTCCTTGTGTGTGTGAAATTAGAATGTGGCAGGATTTTGACAGCTGCATCAATGAGAGGCGCTTAAAGCGAAAGTGTTTATTTCTCAGACTTTGAAAGGAGCTCGTTTCCTTTTTCTCCTACATGAAGAAAGCATATCGCAACAACAGACATCTTGGCATTCGGAGTGTAGTGCTCATGCAAATATAAGAAACTAACAGAAAGTAATGAGATATAACGGACAACAATGACATCCAACAGACAATAATGCCAAGGAATGTATAGGGGAAGTTATTAGACGCAAGGTAATATGTAAATAAGAATAAAGAAAAGTCGGTGAAAAAATAATTGCCGTGAGCATAATTTGCGGTGAGCAGGAAAAGAACCTACGACCTCGAAATTACCCGTGCGATGCTCTACCACTAAGCTATCACGGCGGCCATTCCCCCAGCCACTTTATTCGGTTCATATGTGAATTTATATGTGAATGCCAGTAAGCGCTATCTGTAGCCATGGTGGCGAGTGTGGAACACTCTTTTGATGAGCCTGTGTGGCGTCACGTAGCACGTGAACTTATTACGAGCTGGCAGCTGACCAATATTCCCTCGTATACAACCTAACAGCACCAAGTCTGCGCGTCCGAATTACGCGTTCGAGAGCATCGAACGCGTAATTCGGAGGTCATAGGTTCGATTCCTGATCACGGCAAGTTATTTTCTCTCTCTCCCTCTCTCTCTCTCCCTCTCTCTCTCTCTCTCTCTCTCTCTATATATATATATATATATAAATATATATATATATATATATATATATATATATATATATATATATATATATATATATATATATATATATAGATTTATATATATATATATATGTATATATATATATATATATATATATATATAGAGAGAGAGAGAGAGAGAGAGAGAGAGAGAGAGAGAGAGAGAGAGAGACCTAACTTATCACTTAAAATCTTCGTTTTTTTCGGTTTGGCCCAAATCACCTTGGTTCTTCAACATGTATACATATAACCCTAGTAAAATTTGAAAGGAAACGCACTGCCCATGGTCTTGTTGTTGTAGAGTTGCGATCGACAAGCTCTTTAGCGTCTCATCAGACAAGTCAGTCTCCAGGCTTACGGCGAGTTTTCATGAGCAATTATCAGGATGAAATGACAAAATATAAAAAAAGTAAGTACAAGCCTTTCTGCAATGTCTTGTTCTTATCTATTTCAACTCAAAAAATCGTTCACATACTGCTTTCTTCCATGAACGTGCGTCACCTCTTTCACACGTTTCTTTGTTTTTCGGTGTATATATGACTCGCCAAGGGCATTTTTGCCAATCAGCGTACGTAGGATGGGGTTGGATATGAGGAATGACGTCCCCGAGTAATTTTTGAGAAGACTTCGAGGTGCTTACGTCTTCACGGGGAGAGGGAGGTGTCAAGTGTGAACTCCCTGTCGCTCACTAAATTAACATTTGCGTTCCTATTGCGAAGACAATGTCGCCTTCTCGGAATTGCTTGCAGCAAGCATATGCGTGGAACTACGGCTCATCGACCCTTCTAGGTTTTCTTCATCAGCCATGCATCTAGACGCTCAGTATCTTTTGCAGTAAAAATGTAAATTTGAAACTGTGTTCTGCCACTTTTGCATGCGGTGATCTGGCATGTGTAGCACACATTCACAGTGAAGACATCTGTCACGCTTTTCAAGCTCTTGTGGCTTCTAGATGCAAGTGCTCATGAACTGGTTGTCAAACTAGGCTAATTGAAGGGGGAACGCAAAGAAATAAAAGCGCTCAGGCCGGCAGCGGCCTGTCTTTAGAGCAAGGTGGCATCATGTGATCGTGATGTCGTAGAAAATGTCGAATGCCGCGGAGGTGTCTCCAGTGGGTGGCCTCGTGCACACTGACACTAAAGAGATACAGAAAGTAGAGCTACAGTGGCAAATTATTCTATTGTGGTCACATCCATGTCCTCATTGCGGTGAAGTGTGCTTTAACAAGAGAGGAATTTGGCAAACGTTAAGGAATATGTACTATCGACGTCTAATAAAAAGCGAACAGCGGTAACTATTAAAAGTCGTATACTGTGCATGCTCCAGTCATTACCATTGATAGGCGCACATCACCCTATTTGGTACCACTGCGCATATTATACGGTTATGCCTGGACAATGCACACTAGATCATTGCTAATACTTGCTGCTGTTTGTGTTTCATTTGGTGGCGACAGTACTAATTTATCTTGGCGTTTTTCGTAATGGTCCCAAACGCAGCCCAGCCATGATTTTCCGAGAGCTATTCATCTTGATGTCTTTCTCATTCGTTTCATTTTTGTTCTACTGGAGGGCCCGTTGGCAATAGCAACATCCAGGCGTATACTTTGACTGCAGTGTCATTAATGTAGTTTTTACGAGTGAGTCTCGCAGGAATTCTGCATCAGGTACCAGACGTGAACTACCACTGTGCTGCAGCAAACTGTGAGGGTTCAATGGTTTTAATCTCGTGTTACATTTCTTCTCACTAGTATCCTTCCACCTGCTGTTCGGATGTGCACAGCATTCCAGGGGAAGAGTGAGTAACCATGCATGGCTCTGCACTCAGTGCTCTGCCACGACTTTCTTCGCGACATGACGCCTCTGCTCTAGTTCTCCAAAACTAAAACGTAAACATTGAAAAACAAATATCAAATATGCCAGTATCTAAGCAGCATTCTGCAATCGGACGCCTCATGTATGCCATCGACGAAAATGACGGAGCCACGCTTTGTTCGCAAAAAGAACTGCTGCCGCTGCGGCAGCACGAAGGATCAATGCAGACTCGCGGACATGCAAGCCTGCTTTCCTGTTGAGATGGTTTCGATTCTTTGAAATAAGAGCGTGATACATCGGCAGGGACAAGAAAGACACGGACAAGCGCTTACTGCCAACTCAAAAGTTAGTCGGAAACCCCTGAAAATATATACTGACAGATAAAACATTTTGTAAGCACATACGATAAGACCACACCAAAAATGAAATTCACATTCAGGTGTTCGCTGCGAGGTTCAAAGTATGCAATCACATTCCTCGCGCCAATCGTGAAAGTCACGGCTTCACTGCACCGCGGCAAAGCAACGGCCAATTGGACGCGTGGAGAAGTGTGATATTACATTCTAATCCGCTGTAAGTAACCAGATTCGTGACGACCTCCCTTCAACCCTGAGTCTGAGGCGAGAGAAACTGAGTAAAAGATATTCAGTGCCCACTTTACCTCCTCTGTGAACTTATCTGTGCACACCCACCCAAAATTGCACATATTCTTCAATGCCGTTCCCATACCATGCTACCTTCATGTTTCGCGTTAGCGCACCTTCAAGGTATCTAACTGACTGTGCGTATTGGATGCTCAAGCAGGAGAATTACACCACCAAAGATCTATACGACCATGTTTCACTGACTACCTCGGGAAACAAGGTGGTCATGAACATCACTCTCACTGTCGGCTCCAATGAGGTGGTTATCTTAAATGACATTTTATTTTCTGTTAATACAGCTCAAGTGTAGCGTTTCATGTCTCATGTGAACGGATTATAGTAGCTACATGAGATGCTATTAATGTTATATGGTCGGTATAGACTCCAGATGGAGCCCAAAACACCATCAAACGAATACGTTTCAAATGCATAACGCTGCCATTTAGCCGCGCCGCGGTGGTCTAGTGGCTAAGGTACTCGGCTGCTGACCCGCAGGTTGCGGCATTGAATCCCGGCTGCGGCCGCTGCATTTCCGATGGAGGTGGAAATGTTGTAGGCCCGTGTGCTCAGATTTTGGTGCACGTTAAACAACCCCATGTGGTCGAAATTTCCGGAACCCTCCACTACGGCGTCTCTCATATTCGTAAGGTGGTTTTGGGACGTTAAACCCCACATATCAATCATCAATCAACGCTGCCATTTAAAATACATTTTCCCACTTTCATGTAAAGGCTATTTGGCAGTAGCACTCTAACAACATCAACGCCCCTCTAAAATTACTAAAATCTGGACCAGTTTGTTTTGCGGTTATGCATAAAAACATCCAGACCGCACGGGGTTCCCTCAAGAAAAAAAATTCTCTAGACAAGTCATGTCGGTTCAGCTCATGACTGCCCTTATTAGGAAAAAAATACAAAGTGTGATGAAGGCCGCGGTTCACAGGCGAGATGGCTGCGGGCAGATTGCTTCGGGCGCCTAGCCTAGGCCAGCCATGGGTGTAAGGCGTAAACGTGTGACCGGATAGGGACAGCTTCATTCGTGATGGGCGTGCACCAGGTTATATATAAAATGTAAAGAACGTGTTTTCTGTGTGTACCTACCTCTAGTCGATCGCGCAACTTCGGAGTGCGTTCAGAAGTCAAAACCATGAAAAAAAAAACAATCACCAAGAAGAAAACTGTAGCAGTTCTCCTATAAGACGGATGTCATAAGTGTTTGTGGGAGCGACTCAGAATGTCTTGAAAGCGGCAAAACAAACTATGAGAACTGGACTATTGATACCCAATGGGTACAGTGTCCTATAAGAGAGCAGTGGGCTCACTCAGCCACTGCTCTGACGCAGCTGGCGTTGTATATGAGATGGCGTCACAGGCACCTTCAATAGAAGCCTCACTTGCCGAAGCTGCTCGCCACTGGTATCACATAAGCGTTGTAATGTGCGTTTCTGTAATATTTAAAATAGGCTTGCTTTTATTGACTACGCCGTGACTGTATTTCAAGCGTGTGTTGCTCTCAGTTCGCTTGTTTTGCCTATTTTACGATAGTTAGCCGAAAATAACTTCAATGGCAGACAATGCCACCTTCACCTTTTCCCTCATAATTCGACGCAGTTGAAGCTTATGATATCGGCGCATTTGAGTTCTTCGCATATTTTGATGAGCCCTATATGTTTGCTAAGGCCACATTGTATTTGACCCAAAATAGCACCTCATATAAAAGGATGATGAACCTCTAAAAATGTACGGTTTCATGCAGTAATGAAATATACGGTTTTATGCCATGTAGGCGTAACCTAAAATTATACTGTATGAAGGATATATACCTTGCTTTCTATCAAGAAATTAGAATATATTACACGCCCGCTCCTTAGCCAAGCTTAAACATGCATATGGTGTTCTCACCTAGTTCAAATTTCTGACAACTTGCTGCTTACTACTTGCACCAACTGAATGAAAACGCGTCGCTAGGCATACGCATTTTAAAATAAAAATAAATATAGAAGCGAGAACTAAGCGCGACAGTAAACCACTTGTTTGAAAAAAATATAGCAACCCCAATATAAATATTTATCACGTTAAATCATTTTTTTATGTTTACTACCTTGTGTGCACTGGAAAGTAGACAATTACTAAACCTAAATAATTCTAGTCGGCAATTTTACTTGACAAAACCACAGACTCTGTGTTGATGAGCCATGCTTTAATAGGAACCTCTTTATTGAATAATGAAACACCTGAAAGTGCAGGTGTTTCTGCCTTCAGACCCTGAATGAAGTAGGCGCTATCTGACTGACCCAACAATCAATTAATTATACGGGCGAACTCTGCTCCCAGTTTAAACATAACTAGCCACTGTAGAACAACAAAGCAGCGGAATAAAAAAAAAAGATGAGCCACAGAAAGTTGGGTGTAATGGAAGCACAACGAAAAGAAGGGGTCTACGCACAATGGCAATTGTGTTGGACCATAAGATATTTTGACAATCCTCTAGCGCCAGAACAAGGCACCTTCTACTTATGCTGATGGTTCCTGAGGTTCTAAGCGGAAAATTAGAGAAAACAAGACTTCCTGGAGCCTGTGTTTTTTAGTACCAATTTCCATTTGTAATTTAACTTACCTTCAAAGGGTTACACCGATGTCATATGCTCTAGCGCAAGCCGGTTTGGACCCGCTCCTACCCTCAGCCCGATGCGGAAAGCCCCAACCAACCTTTCGCGTCGACTTTTCTGAGCAGCTGTGGGGATGCCGATGAACAGAGCTAATGGATAACTTCCGACACCGCCCGATGAAACCTGAACGCTATATGCGGAAGACGCCACCACCACGTGGCCTCCCCCTAAGTTACATGTGCGGTGGCCATCGGCGCTGGCATAAGACTTCAAAAGGAAATATTTGGGGTGTCCTTCTGCTGTACAACAATAATCGTCATCGGGTTCGGTTGCGTTAATTTTTATATAAAATCTGTGATCGCACTGTTTTCCTGTCTCACGCTGATTGCCGCACACTATTTATGATTGGAATGCATCGGGTGTGCGGCGACAACGAAACGAAATCATGCGAGATAGATAGTGATTGTCGTTGCCTATAGCAGAAAGGCGCCAGAACACGTCTTTATGCCCCCTTTTTATATGCGAAGCATTTCTTAGCAAACTTGGGCTACTTTGAGCGTATCTATCTATCTATCTATCTATCTATCTATCTATCTATCTATCTATCTATCTATCTATCTATCTATCTATCTATCTATCTATCTATCTATCTATCTATCTATCTATCTATCTATCTATCTATCTATCTATCTATCTATCTATCTATCTATCTATCTATCTATCTATCTATCTATCTATCTATCTAGCTGCCTACAACTTTTAGCTCACCTGGCAGTTTCGATGATGGGATCTAAACCTTAATTCTTAGGGCGTCATATGACTGTATAAGGAGAATAAATGAGAAGTTATAACATGAAAATCATGCCATGTATGTTATGAATATCATGATTTACATGCCGACATCTTGCTGCTCTTGCGGTGGTTTTGTTTCCATGACATTAGAAAACTGGAATGACACGACTGCATGGCGAACATAAGTGGCAAGCTCTAACGTGGAAATCATGACATGCATGCCATGTAAGTCATGACTACATGCCAAATGCTCATGGTGCACTCGCGGCTTTTTCGCTAGCTTCACATTTAAGAAATTTGGTATTAAGTGACATGAATAGACGAATGGCAGGACCACACATGATAGTCCTGATATGTGTGACACGTAAAACATGACCACATGCTACGGTCATTGTGCGTTGACGGCCATTTCGCTAGCTTCACACATGCGAAGTTTGAGATAATGTGACGTGAATGGATGACGAAGGTATATGACTGGTGCAGACATGACACTCATGATATTCATGTCATGTAAGATCATGGCTATATACCACGCTTATGATGCGCTTTCAGCCATTTTTATAGATTCACATATACCAAATTTGGTATTATGAGACGTGAATGAACGACAAAGGTGAGTGACACATCCAAACATGATAATCATGATATGCGGGTCATGTACAACATGCTCACATGCTGCGCTTATAGCGCGCTTATGAGGCTGTTTCGATAGCTTCACATATACCAAATTTGGTATTACGTGAGCTAAATGGACGACGAACACAAATGCCAGGCGCAAACAATGATAAACTCGACATGGAAGTCATCTACGGCATAATTTACATGCCTACCACTTCTGAGGCTTGTATTGCAAACGTTAGTGGCGTCGTTACGCGACTATAAAGAACATAAATGCATCTTACCCCTATACCTGAGTGCGCATAACACTTCAACTTGTGTTTATTGTGTACTACCTCTATGCGCCTCGTTACGTTGTGGCTTTTTTAAAGTGACATATCAACCTTCCTCATTCGTGCTTAGCATATGATCGATTCTCACTGTACGCGGGGTCTGCCAATCTTTTCTTTTTTTTTGCGTCGTTCAAGAGCGAATTAGGTGAGCTGCCTCAGAATTAGTCGTTCTGACGGATACACTGGAAAACAAAGAGAGTATTCGAGGCGTCTTTCAGTTCCTCAAGGAAAATCTTCATCTAGCGTGGGTTTCTTTGTGTTATCACTGCGTACACAGTATTTTCATCTCAGTATTGGTGTGCGCGTCATCAGCGTTACGTATTAACAGGAAGGCGGCGGGAGCCAAGTTTAAAACAGTCGCTTCCAATAAACGTGACAGTGGTCTGGTGGGACGTATACAAGTCCTTAAACAGGCCTTTTGTTTTTAGAGTGTTCCAGGCGTGGGGATTTTTGTGGTTATTGAGCTTGACTGCTACCCCGAAAGTCACAGGATCTATTCCCAGTTGTAGAGGCCGCATTTATAGGAAGAAAGACTGGTGTATTTGGATTTCTGTCTAGATTGAAGAACCCCAGAGTATATAAATTCCTGAATTCTTTCTATTCGGCATCTATCATAACTACCATGGTTTTCGACCATAAAACTCCAACAATTGTTATTTTTACAGCCTTTTGTATCAATCACTGAAACACCGGAATGCGTGCGAGTGAGATATGTAGCGCTTTCAAATGCATGTACTCATTGATTGATTTGTGGGGTTTAACGTCCCAAAACCACCATATGATTATGAGAGACGCCGTAGTGGATGGCTCCGGGAATTTCGACCACCTGGGGTTCTTTAACGTGCACCCAAATCTGACCACACGGGCCTACAACATTTCCGCCTCCATCGGAAATGCAGCCGCCGCAGCCGGGATTTCAACCCGCGACCTGCGGGTCAGCAGCCGAGTACCTTAGCCACTAGACCACCGCGGCGGGGCAAATGCATGTACTCAAATGGAGTCTCAAATGCCACGGCATTCAATCATTCACCAAACCTAACATCGGAAGAGAACCCCAGGCTCCAGGAGAGGCGCCGTAATGGGAAGCTCCGCTGCTGATTCTGGCCGTGTACTGAGCAAGAGCTCGTTGACGAGATGAAAGTGAATAAAGCGAGTGATTTCGTTTGATAATAACGTCACAATGCAGCCGGTGCCCCACCGCGGTGGTCTTGTGGCTAAGGCTGCTGACCCGAAAGTGGCGGGATTGAATCCCAACTGCGGCGCTTGCATTTTCGAGGGAGGCCTAATTACTGCAGGCCCTTGTGCTCATATGTGGGCGCTCGCTAAAGAACCCCAGGTGGTTGATATTTCCGGAGCCCCCCGGAAAAGATAGTACGCGCTGTCCGTGCTTCACAATGCGCATGAGTGCCTGATGATGATGATGATGATGATAATGATTATGATGATGATGAGCTGTTTGCTTTGCTGACACTCGCCCACAAAGGGGGATCGGCCAAGATGAACCGGGTGGCAGGATCTTCAAGTGAGTTAGTTACGCATTTAAAATTATTAAGGAGACTTTCAGTATAAAGAAAAAAAAAACAAATTGTAAAACTGTATAAAAATGCTACACGAGCTAGCAGTCAGGCATTCAGGTAGTCTCGGAGCCGAAAATATTATTACCAATAGACTAACAAGGTAATCTGCCCTTGATGCGTGCCAACCAGTTGTATTTAATTTTTCTTCACTTGGTCGGGAAACGCGTCACGAGAGGAAGCGCAATCCACACCAAACTTTTCAGCGTAATAGTTGTGGTATGAAAAACCAGGTACGCTTGCCAGAAGCGGCTTGTTCATGCCATATATAGTATCGTATATTATTCACATACGTGCTGCTGGGCAACGCAGATTAGTCTGTGGTCATAGCACACCGAATTTCTCTTTTAACAGCCCTGGCGTCCGCATCTGCACGACACAATGAAGACTCATAATAAGCGCTACATTTGTAGCTGTATATGCAGCGCCCTCATTAATTTTTTACCAACCATTATTATCGCAGAAACCAAGAAGCCGTGTCGTAGCAGCCTCTGGCTGCCTCGGGTTTCCAATGTGCACGCAACTGCTGCTGTCTGCTACTGCTGCTTACTCAAAGGAGCAGCCATGTGCTGCCGCAAGCGTCGAAAAACTTAGGCACCACTAATAGTAGTTTATTATTATTATTATTGTTGTTGTTGTTGTTGTTGTTGTTGTAAGTAGTGGTATAGTAGTATAATGCTGATGATATGCATACGGGGCTGGGAGTGTATCCACGTCTACATATTCAAGAGAACCGAACGAATGAATATATGTATCAGGAGCTCAGGCGCAAAAAACACAGCCGCTGTTGTCACAACACAGTGAGGTGCTTGTGAGCGATGCGCGACAATTCGTTTTCCTTGCGCCTTCTAGGTATAGAAACGTCGTCTTCGTAATCCCTCACTAACCCGGTACACTCCAGGAGGAACGCATGTGCGAGAGTGAAGGAGGAATTATTCATCAGGTACTGGGTATTAGAAGATGCGTCGCGTTTTGTTCTACATATGTGTGAACGTAGGTGTGTGTGCGTGCGGGTGTCTATGTTTGTGCGTGCCGTCTCCACACATCTGTCGCATTCACTGCCAAGAGCAAGCCACTCGGTCGCAGCTAGTGGAAAAGGAGTTTCGGCGTCGTAGCTATTTATTAGAAGAAGAAGAAACAAGGAAAGACAAGACGCTTCTTTCTGTCTCCAATATCAGGGACACGGCTAAGCGCCTGCAGGTATTGCTTTCAGTGCCTGAAGTATTAGTCATACTCCCCCTCTCTCTCTCGTTCTCCCTTATTTCTTCGCTGGGTTTCTTCGAGGGTCGTTCCTTTTGTCAGCGCCTCGTTTGTCGCACCATCCGCGACTCTAGCCACTGACAAGGAATTCAGTTCAGGTTGCGCTTTCTCCCACAAGCCTGCAGCTGACGCACGCATGAATAAAACAGGAGCGGGAGACAACGTAAGTCCTATAGTTTGCCTTCGTTTCCCGTCGTAATCTCGCGTCTGAGTTAGCGCAGTAACTTATCACGCACTGTCTTTTCTTCCGGGTTATTCCCTATTCCTCGAGTAGTGGTAAGCCACGTGGAACAGCGTAATCCTCCTCTGCACTGATGAACTCGATTATCAAAACCAGGAATGCCCGGGCAATGTCGCTTCACTGCGACGTGACGCGAGCCTTGTATTCCACTGACTATTGCTGTGGCGAAGAAAGAGCTTCTCGCTTGCGTACAGCCGTTGCAGATAAAACACACGTGCGTCAGAGCTAGTTCGATGCTCGGGCTTTCTCTGAAGTACACAAATTCATTATAAAAGACAGGGCTTGCATGCAGAAAGACGTCGGTACACCACAAACACTTGCGTTTGCGTTGTCTAGACGTTTTTCTTGCGTCCGTGTGTGCACGCCTTCTCTTTTAGAATGAATACTTACAGTGTATAGCTCAGCTCTCTGTAGTACTAAACTAAAATTCTGCGGCTGAAAGCGCACCCTATTCTCAATGTTAAAAGATGTAAGAAACGAACTGGCTACCATGTCTGAAGAGTTCATTTTCTCTCAATCAATAGTTAAAAACTGGAACACAAAATCGCACCATAATTATCGTCTCATAATTGTCGTCTTTAAAGAGATTGAAGAGAAGAAGCGAAGCCAAATAATGGTTCTATTACTGTTTGAATGAAATTTGTTGCGACATCAATTATAATAAGTTTCCACAATTTATTATCTTCAAGCGTAGCGCAGCAAATGTTTGATGGCACTGAAATAAGTTTGGTGTGATCACACTGACAATCTGTGTCATACAAGTTGCAACATTGCACCCGTGTATTCCTACAGTGGGTTCGTTGGTGCACCTGACATGACAAGCCTTTCAACAGCACATAGCCATACCAATAGTGACCGCTTGCGACACCATAAATTGGCGTTGTCAAGGACACCCAGCTTCTCAACGTACCGGAAAGCTTATTGTTGCAATCCAGCTCTTCCACCTTTTCCCCCGGCCTTCATTTACCTATATTGTTTTTAATTTATAGCCGTTGAAGTATAGCCAATTTAAATGCGTTCTCGTTCTTGTATCTAATGATTTGTCTCTTAGTCACACGCTTCATTGTCATTGGGTAAATAAGCGGCTTATTGAACGTATGCATGGATGTGTCCAGATTAAATCGCTTTTCTGCTTTGTTTCATCATTGCTTAACTTCTCTCTTCCTTTGAGCATGGATAATAACGGCTGTCATACCAATATTTTCTTTTTATTTTAATTCCTATATGTTTTCGTTCACACACATAAAAGAAATTCTTTACTGAAATCCCGACTATGCCAGCTTTTGTCTACATTAGAGAAGGAGCAACATACGTTCGCATTTGAAATTATATGTCGCGAAAGAACCCTACTGCCATTTACCGAACAAAGGGGCACTGGGCGATGCCTTCAGCGGCGTCTGTCCGCATAAATGGAGGCTGTTGCTTCTCTTCCCCACATTGTGTTTTTGATAGACATGTCTCATGGTCTTTTTAGGTGCGAGCTGATTAAAATTACCTTTAGATGTATTCTTCATACGCCAGAGGTCGTATTTAGGCACAGTGTTTCCAATTCTCTCTTTTTTATCATTTTTATGTTCGTTCCCTAAATTTTGTATGTGTGCTTTTTTTCAATACCAATATCATGATGTTTAGACTGCCAGTGCAACGTACTCTACGTTCTCACGCTTTCGTAGATAAATGAAAAAAAAAACAATAAGTCACCACCAACCGACTCACATAGCTACGCGCTTATGTGCAGAAGTCTCTGTCACATTCAGTTTCGCAATATACCGGGGAAAAACAAGACAAAGAAATGGGGGGAAGGTCACAAAGCAAGACGACAAATGGAATGAGACAGTGCGGCAAGCGCGCCCGAAACAGTACTAGAAGCGGCCTATAAGGTATGAAACGACACGTAGGTCTCGAATGACTCTCTTGGGGTTGAGGGAGCGATCAGACCCTGCGCCATACGTTTCTTTTCTTTGCAGTCGCTCCCACGTGTTTCATCTTTCTGTAGGTAGTTCATGCAGGTCTATGCTGCTCGGAGTTCGGACTCGAACAAAACCTAGTCGTCACGAATGAGTGGAGCTGATACAGAACGAAGACATTACTTCTGCTGACACATCTTTCCGCTCTTGCGATGGCCGCATATAGGTAACTCTGCTGATGCTTGTACAAACGTGCATCTCCTCTGTCGTCATTTCGCACAATGCAACTACCACAAAAACTCTTCTTTGCCAGTTTGTTGTCTACAAAGAAGAGTGGAATGATTTTTCGTACTACTGATGCCTTTCTTCTTCGTTTCATCTTTTTCTGCATTTATTTTATTGCGCATTGAGGAGACTCTTTGGTCAATATGAAACTGAGTCGGAGCAAGTCAAAGAGCGCCACCGGAACATATGCTCGCATTGCGACACATGAGTGGATACCGGGACGACTATGGGCCTTCACAGAGAGCTTCACAAAGAGTGGGTGAAGAGTCTATGTCTGCTGACGTGGAACTCAGGATGTTAGCAAAGTTATGCCAACGCACATTGAATAGAGAGAGGCCTTTCAGTCGACGCGATATAGAGTTAATGACACACGACTACGGACACAAAAACAGGACTGGGTTTAAGTTTGCCACAAAGTATATATATATATATATATATATATATATATATATATATATATATATATATATATATATATATATATGACTATATGCAACGCTACGGCCACTCAACCACCATGCCTGCCTATATATATATACATATAAATATATATATATATATATATATATATATATATATATATATATATATATATATATATATATATATATATATATATATATATATATATATATATATATATATGTGTGTGTGTGTGTGTGTGTGTGTGTGTATGTGTGTGTGTGTGTGTGCTGTTCGAAAGCTAGGATTGTGCATTTGAAGCTCGGATCACGACCTGTGAATGATATTCACGAGATCTCATGTGTAAGTCTCCGTGCAGCTCAGATATTTACTTGCATGAATATTCTTAAAAAAATAGAAACACTTCCAAATACACATCTCTATTCTGCCTAATTACATAATGTTTTCATGAAACGGCAGGATGAATCGTGGTAGAAGGGATTGGCAGTGATGATCCCAAGTACGTACACCCGTCTGTAAAATAAGTCGGGACGCGCGAGCAACGACCGCAATCTGATAATACTAAAATCCATAGATAAAACGGCAGCGCCGTGCCACCTGACCTGGTCAGTGTGCATGCGCGTCCTTCTATTTTCACATCCACAACGTTTTACTCGCTTGCGGCGGGCTAGATGATTGGTTGGTTGGTTGGTTCCTCAACACCTTGGCGCAACCCACCTAGGGGGATAGGCCATGAATGGGACGGTGCCTTGCTTTTTAAATTATTTCACTTCTTGAAAGAGAGGGTTGGATTAATCTGTATGAAGCGTTTCGTGGTAGGCGTCGTTTTCTTTCTTCAATCTGTGACGCGCTCAATTAGACAGGGGCACGGCAGCGGTGAAATTATTGTTCGAGGCTCCCTTCATAGACCACGCAGAGCAACGTTTAGCGCACTGTACTAAAAGCTATACTTGCGTCGTTGGTCGAGTGCGGAAAATCAGCGTTGTCCGTGAGCGAGAACACAGGAGATATGTATATAAATAAAATGATTAATATTAGTCCTCTTGGTGATCGATTCAATGCGTTGTTCATTGTAAGAAGGCCGCTGAGTGTTACGTGCACAGGCCTTCTTTTTCTCAAGTCAGTTATAAAGAAGAGACGTATTGATGTGTGGCCCCAGTTCACCACTGAGACAAGAGATGCTATTTTTTTATTGCAAGCACAGCCACACAGTAACAAAAAAGTTACAAGAGTGGTAACTCGGGCCAAAAGCGGCTAAACTACGCAGCTTCCTGTCATCCGTAAGATGGCAGCACGTCAATCACTGCTGAGAGGAAATATGCGGTCTAGCTATTTACCACAGTAGCTTTTCTAGTGCACTATACGTCTACGTGTTTTTGCTACTTTGTGATAGCGGCCGGAATCCGTCTTCTATCATCTAGGATTGTACGGTGCGGTATTGTCGGTTTGGAATCGGGCATGAATGGGATGCATAGAGTAACATAAAAGGTTGAGAGAGGACACTTCCATAGGCCCCTGCGGCTGATTTGGTTTCGCAGCACACCGAACGGGTGTGGGGAAACTTTGCAGCCTTAGAGATGACAGACCGCAGAAAAGGCTGTCTCGAAAGCTATTTTATAGTGACTATCCTCCGAGACCACTTCTACGTGCGTGCTTGTCTCTGGGGCCATGCTTTCATTTGTTTTAAAGCCTCGTTTGTCTGCATCGATAAGCTTTGTGTAAGCTGCTCCGCTAAAGTGGCAAGCACACGATGCCAATGTGGTTCTATGCACACACTTTGGTTTAATAAATGAGAATATTTGGAGGAGAGAAAAGTTTTGTTTTCATGTGATATTCTTGGTAAGCACAAGCCCACTTTGTGAATGTTTGATAAAGGCAGGCACAAAGAGAGGTTCATTGCACTGAGAGACGCTGAAATACAGCTGCTATATCATAATTATAAATTGCACGCAAGAAAGAAACATATAGGCAACAACATAAGGAGAACCGCAGCAGAGTAAAACTGCAATAAACGCAGTCAACTACACAGACAGTGCACAACGCGACACAGCAGTAGTTGCCTCAGGATTTGACTCCGAAATGAACCGAAGAAAGAAATGAAAATGTTGGCAGCGTTTTTTTTTTCACCTTCACACAAATTTTCTCCTACGCACATTACGCCACTTTTTCACGAAAAACAGTCACAAGCAGTTGCCGCCGCAAAATCAAAGCAAAATTAGGTGCCATGAAAGCCTAACGCGGCAGGAGTGTTTACTCAAAGCATAGGTCCTAGCTTTATCTAGCAAAATTTTTTTCTAGATTCACCACTTCTCTCTTATTGCGCTCGTTAGAGCTTCAAGCAATTTGCGAACGGCACAAGTAACGACACTGAGCATAGCTGTACTTTTCACAAAATCTCACTCATGCAGTGAATTCGAATACATGTAGTGGCACAAAGAAAATTTAACAACACGAGCGGTGACTCAATTTCTTGAGCCAAGAAATAATTTTCTCGCAAACGTGCTGCGGAGCATTCCAAACAGTTTTATTTTGTGTGAAGTAATCCACGAAAACAGTATACGCGAAGTGAAGAGCACAAAAAAAAGTTGTTGCACCAAACAGCACAATGCCGGAAACGTTAGGTTGATTTGATTGATAGATATGTGGGGTTTAACGTCCCAAAACCACCATATGATTATGAGAGACGCCGTAGTGGAGGGCTCCGGAAATAGAAACGTTAGGTAAGGGTTCAATGACAAATCCAATATGCACTTAACAAAGTATTGATGGCGTTCGTACCTAGCAGCAGACAAGTTGAGAGGCGGATGAAACAAGTGAAGACCAGGATGCACGCCGGGCACATTATCGCACATTGTTTGGGGCGTCGCCCTGCTGCTGCCCGTATTTCTTCATTTGCCTGAATGCTCATGAACACATCGACGCCATGTGCACTTCTTTCAGATCTGAGTGATGTCTGATCCGAGCCCGACGATATCGCACCGTACAATCACAGACGATAAAGACGGATATGAAGCCTCTATCACCATGGAGTTTCATACAATAGTATGAAACTCTATAACTATCACATATGCAAAAAAACACGCAGACGTTTAATGCACTAGAAAAGGTGCTGTTGTAAATAACTAGTACGCGTGTTTTTTTGAAGCAGTGAGTGATGCGTTGCCATCTTACGGCTAGAGTGAAGCTGGGTAGCTCCGCCGCTCTTTGGCCCGAGTGACCACTCTTGCAATTTTTTGTTACACTATACTTTGGAGAAGTATCGGAGCGCGTGGTATCGCGATGCGGTCAGCGCTGCAGTCACGCACCGGCAGCAGCTCGCGCATGCGCAGACGCTTCAGGAGCGTGCTATTGAACCACATCACCATCGAGGCGGTGCGCGCTGGCAACACTCTCGGGCAGCTTGCTGATTTCCTTGTTGCTGCGGGAAATACGCCGAAATTCTATACCAAACGTTGTGCGATGCTAAACGACTCAGCCTTCATTGGCGATAATAGGCTTCTAGAAACAGAGTTTGACAGCATACGTTGTTTGCTCTTTCAAAACGCCATGGTTCACGTCATCTTTGTGTGTGTGTGTGTGTGAACAACAGTACGCTGCGACGGGGAATACCACAATGAACGCGTATCATGCGTGGTATTTATTGCACGCTAAACACAACAAAAACGAAGCACTCTACGTTGACTATCGTGCAGCTATGCGGGTTCAACACAACAAAACAAACGCGAACGAGTTCAGGATGTTGTAGGTCAAGATAACGACCTGAACATGCGTCTTCTCGATCGCATTTTCTTACTTCAGGCAGCACTCACTCGCCGGAGACGAAATGCACGCGTGAACCTTCAACTTGATTTGATTGATATGTGGGGTTTAACGTCCCAAAACAACGATATGATTATGAGAGACGCCGTAGTGGAGTGCTCCGGAAATTTCGACCACCTGGGGTTCTTTACCATGCACCCAAATCTGAGCACACGGGCCTACAACATTTCCGCCTCCATCGGAAATGCAGCCGCCGCCGCCGGGATACGAACCCGCGACCTGCGGGTCAGCAGCCGAGTGCCTTAGCCACTAGACCACCATGGCGGGGCGAATTTTCAAATTCGCCTAATACCTTGCAATGTTCCCAGCGGCCGCGATGATGGTGCTCAGTTGGACGGCACTGAGGTGTACTGTGACACGATGAGAAATATCGCCCTAGTTCCCACAGCAAGTATGAAATTTGCCCATTGCCTGACAATGCAGCAAGCAAGCGCCATCGTAGCTGACGACGCGGTTCAACCGTTCAACGCAAAGCCCCTCAAGTGTCTGCGCACGCGCGAGCTGCTGCCGGCGCACGACTGTCGTGCTGGCCACATTATGTTAAGTGAAGTTTATTTCCGACACATTACGTTGGAGGTCCTTAGGTGAAAAGACGTCGCAGACATCTTGAGGGAGCCCAAGAACCCGGACAAGAGCGAAGGCCTTCTAATATATCACGGAGCTAACTCAACATGCACAGGCCAATAGTAAAAGCTTGTTCCTTTTTAGACAACGAAATATGACAAAAATATGTCCACGTCTTGAGGCTACGCACGAGATTACCCCTATAAGTGTGAAACAAACTGTACATACATTATAAAAAGCATTGCCATGTTTTAACAGCATCGCGTATAACGGGCAAGGTACCAGGACACATTGATCATTTGGTGCTACTAACACCATAGTTATTTTTCATATATTTACCATTTTTCCTGACCGAATCTGCCACGGGTAAGCTTTTACACGTGTGTTGTGTGTTGGTATGCGCGTGCGCACATGTTCTCGGCACATCATCGGGTCGGTTCTTGGCACATCACTACCTTGTGGAAGCATTGATTGATTGATATGTGGGGTTTAACGCCCTAAAACCACCAAATGATTTCGTGGAGGCACCAGCCCAACATAGTATGAAATTCTTTGCGGTATAACTAGCGTTTTTATTTAGTTTTTTTTTCTCTTTTCATCTTTTCCTCTTCGTCCCTGATGAATACCGCGAGCTATACGGGGTCATTTCGTTTCCCTTGCGCGTCTAGCAACAAGTCCAAGCCGCCCCCTCAATACTTTCTGTCTTTTTCTATATCGGCCCATGGCCAGAGGCGTTCGAAGCGAAGCGGCATTTTAAACTGGCTACTGTCTCCCGACGTTTCAGGCCATGACAGCACGCGGTAAAGTTAGCACGCTGTTAATTTAGTGGGAAGTTCTTGTTTGAAAACTTCCGAATGTGCTGTGTTTATCTCTCTTCCTTCTCCGCTCTCTATCTTTCATCTCCCCCATCCCCCTTCCATGCGCAGGGTAGCAAACCGGCTGCCTATAGGCTGGTTAACCTTCCTGCCGTTCTTTTCCTCCTATTTCCCTTCCTTCTTGTTTGAAAACGTTAATTATGCAGTGCGTGAGGTTCATTAATTGCTTGTACAAAAGTATGCCCACACACTCCTTCTCTCCGACTAGTTCCCCCATCACATCGAGTCCGAGGGCGCCCAATCTGTTCCCGTTATCACGCTTAACTGTACGCACGCTTTTACAAAATGCTCACAGTATCCCGCGGAGCATTGCTGTTCTCTGTTGAAGCGTGCGCGGGAAGTCACAAAGATTCTTCTTTCTTTTTACTATTCTCGCAGTCGTTTGGCTGGTAAATGTGTGGTGGCATAAAATCTGTTTTCTTTTATTTACCTTCCATTTCTTGCCAACATTTATTGGGCTGCAAATTTATTGACCTGGGTTGAGGTTTCAAATATCAACTTCTGTCTGACTGCCTCGTGAGAGCGTATCCTATATGTCCGTCGCGGCAGTGTCCTTGGCCGCGTTTTCAGGCTGCGAGTACCCGTACACGAAAGAGAACTTCTTTCTTTTTTTCAATCTTACCAATAAATGGGAAAAAAGAGAGCGGAAACTCGTTATTTGAAAATTTTAGATGACGCAGCACATGCAGAACGGAAATAGTCTCTAACCTGCACTCTCTTTAGGCGACAGTAGAGCTGCCTTGCCGCTATTACAAGCCAACTGTTCATTACTGTTTCCCCGGGCTATCTGTCTAGTGTAATCATTGCGGATGCTTTTGTTTATTTCGTGCAACACTCTTTACTGATATAAACCAAAAACTATGGGCATGCACACTTTATTGAATAACAATAATAATAAAAAGAAGACAAATAAAAGAATATATTAGTAATATTTCTTGGCGTTTAATGTCCCGAAACCAACATACGGTTACGAGGGATGGCATTGTGGGGTGTTCCGGAATTTCTCACCAGCGGGCGTTCTTGAACGGGCACATAAGTTTAAGTACATGGGCCTCACGCATTT
The DNA here is from genome assembly GCF_043290135.1 of Rhipicephalus microplus. Lineage (NCBI taxonomy): Eukaryota > Metazoa > Arthropoda > Arachnida > Ixodida > Ixodidae > Rhipicephalus > Rhipicephalus microplus. The sequence goes on from NC_134710.1 coordinate 339,592,854, forward strand.
TTGCCGCCAGCGATAATCTGGCTGCCAGGGGCGAGATTCTATCAAGCAACCTTTGTGTCAGCAGTGAAAATCCTGCCCCGCCGTGGTGGTCTAGTGGCTAAGGTACTCGGCCGCTGACCCACAGGTCGCGGTATCGAATTACGGCTGCAGCGGCTGCATTTCTGATGGAGGCGCAAATGTTGTAGGCCAGTGTGATCAGATTTGAGTGCATGTGAAAGAACCCCAGGTGGTCAAAATTTCCGGAACCCTCCACTACGGCGTCTCTCATAATGGGTGGTTTCAGGACGTTAAACCCCACAAATCGATCAGCAGTAGAAAACCTTAAGCACTACCACCATAAAAAAGAAGGAAAAACGAATCTTGGGTAATCGCGATTTTAATCGTATATGCGGGAACGGACTGAATACCGCACACGCAGAGAGTGCAGTCTCTCCTTGTACGATAAAAGTGCGATATTACCCAAGATGACTCTCCAACTAGCCACAATAGCTGCTCTTAAGAAAAATAACATAACCTAAGCCTGACTTTGAGCCTGCTAACTTGGGCGAAGCCCTTCGTCTTGAATTGTTGTGTTGAATTCTGAGTTAGCGAAATTGTTGCATAAGTTTTTGTGGAGGCATCGCCGAAATCAAGATAATTACTATGTACTAGTGCTTTGTAATTCTGCTCACTCTATATAGGACCTGCTTTCTGTATTGTAGAAAAAATAAATAAATAAAAATAATTAATTACTTCATAAAAACTCTTTCATTCAATATCTCGGTCCAGTGAACAAGAGAACATATATCCCCCATTGACCGGCTCAAACGAGCCGACTCATGGCGGCTTTCATATTGAGACACATCTATATGTGACGGAGTATATGGGATTACTGAAACGCAGACAATAGTGGATTGGGCAGTGCGCTATTGCATCTGCGAAAGACAAAGAGACAGAGACACTCGTACATCATGGCTGGGACGCCAGCTTAGTCGCCCGTCAAATAAATGTTTGTTTATTGCACTGCGACGCACGACCAACTCAGAGCTTCTGTGTTTATTCGTCTTTCGTGGAGGCGAAGCACATTGTCCACTTCATTAGTAAACAAAACAGGAATTTTTTTTCTTCACAAGAGATAGGCTTTTCTGGCTTTTCTACCATGACGGTGGTGCACTATATGTTTCAGTATAAATCCTCTTGCTTCACGTCGCGCATAGAGCGCAAGACGCGGCACAAGATGAAGCGTTGCGTCTTGATAAGAAATGTGAAAACAATAACATCGCCTTTGCCTGTCATTGGCACACTTCCTTTCTCGCGATTTTGACAATATGCGAGCTTTACAAGAGGTTGTTTGGTCTAATTTTCTCGACCGGAAAGGTGCCGTAACCCACCACATTCACTGTCTTCAAACACGCCAACAAAGGTGAAAGCTATCATTTTTTGTAATGAAATCATTCGTGTATACCGTGTGACATAATTTGTGTCTCGGCTGTAGCGCTGTCACTGCCAATAAAGGTTAGTTTGTCAGCACACTCGTTGATTATGTCGTCATCATGTTCTCGAAGCTGTGGGCAGCGGCTGTGATTATAAAATACTTATGAGTTACTCGTAATTCGCTTATTTGAATAAATGTCATTCTTTGGAAGATAAGGGCTGTATAATTTAAAAAATTAAACAAAAACGGCATGTCTTTTTACCGACAAGATTGGGTATGGGAGGTATACGTGCAGCTACAGCTGCCATATAGGACCAGTCAGCTGACTTGTCGAGTTCCGCCTAAAGTGTGCGAGCAAAATTCACCAAGTATAACCATCCCCTTCGATGTTCACTCGGTGCACTTTATATACAATATTTTTTTTTTCTTGGGTGAGTAGGTACTTTTGGAATGGCATGATTTCTGTTTAAAAAAAAAGAAAAACTTGAATGCGCACAGAATTTGAAATAAATGTGGCGCTGGAAAGTAACTCCGTCATCCCCTCTATTCTTGTCTGTTTCCTAAACTTCCATTCAAAATTTTTTCTTGTTGCAAATAGTGTCTTCAAGCCGGATGTTGAGTATATTTATAACTTTATTATATTCATTGTTAGTTAAAACAAAATAAAGAGAAAAATTGGCAGATTCCAGTCGGAGTCTATGATATGCGAAGCACGAATTAGGAAGTTTAATATGTCACTTTAAAATCAACACGATGTTACGAGACAGAAAAAAATTACGCCGTGCATGACTTCCATGTCATGATTATTATATTTGAACGTGTTTCCTACCTTTGTTGTCTATTCACGTAACGTGATACGAATTTGGTATATGTGGAGGTAACGAAACGGCCGCGAGCACGCTATAAGCGTAGCATGTAGTAATGTTATACATGACAGAAATGCCATGTTTATGATGTTCGGGCATGTCATTTACCTTCGTCGTCCATTCACGTCCCGTAATACCGAATTCGGTATTATGAAGCTAGCGAAACGACTGCGAGGGTTTAGCACTGAGGATTCAGCACTGAGATTTAGAACTGAGGATTTAGCACACCACTGGATGAATCTTTTTATTTTGGACCCCCACTGCTAGAATGACTACGCGTCCAATCGGGACTTGCGTAAGCCGCCAATCGCAAGTGACTGCTGGAAAAAGAGAGGTGAAACCGCTACATTTTGCGCCACCCTCCTTCATCGCATGAGCGGCTCAACGAACATCCCCGCTTCGCCTTTTCGCATGCGTATAATCGGGTAGTAGATTATGTCGCCACTTATTTGGTTTTGAGTGGCAATTTCGAAAAGTTTAAACTCGTATAACTACTATGATGATTACGTTGATATCTTCAACACATGTGTGCACAGTAGGGTATAGATAAGGTATTCGACGTTCCTAGTTTTATTTCTGAAAGATTTACGGTCCTTTTCTTGCGAATTAGGGCCGCCAGATGAAACTGTTCCACCGTTTTAATCTTCTTTATTGTTCGAAGTAAAAGAGAAAAGAATCAATCAGCGCATACAGAAACGCCCACCCAATATGGGACCGAATTCAAAAAGGTTCCTGTTTGCAAATGCCCGACGCCATTGGCTGGCAAGTACTTTCCCTAACGTGAAGTACCCAGCGGTATGATTGCCAGGAATTTTCTTTTTTTCTTTTTTAAAAGATTAATTTGCAAAATGTTCTTTTAGAGGAGTTGTCTTATTATTCTTTCTATGTTCCTAGAAACGTAAAAGCTATTCTTAAGTGAGGCGCTTGTGATTGTCCTTATTAGAGGCCGGATTTATAGGCACTAAAAAAACCGGGTTTTCGGTGCCAACGATAGGCGGGAAAAACACCGTATTATTTCACCAAATCGTAAATATAGGCACAATAGCTTTGAGAATATTACTGAATATATACGTGTAGGACGTGTGTCTAGGACAGGAAAGCAAACAGAAATGCTTCTGTTTATGATGGTACAAAGACCCCAATGGTATTGCATAGCCAATGAATTTTTCCCCCGCAGTGTTTGCAGAATTGGTCTCTCTTTCTCTAGTCTAGCATTGTGAGTTAAGTGCCCAGCGTCGATTAAACACGCTTCTGGGTCTCCTTCTTTCCAGCATGGCTGAGAAAGGCAAAACAGTGCAGGAGAAAGTATCCAGAGAGGCAATAGACCAGTAGGGTTCTTTTGCCTCGTATTAACCTGGTCTAACCACACAGGATCAATTTCTCTTCTGTCTGTTAACACCTTAAAGTGACCTTCACCAGGTTTGTGAATGTCTAGCAGGTAAGAAATATACATGCACTGGGTGCTTGATGTCGTCTGCCGAGATTAGCAAGTATGACGCAAAACTGTGAAATTCATTCGAGGGTACTTGTGTACTTTGTGCAAACTGTTGCCTGAATAGAAATATGAAGATTGATGAAATATTGAAACATGAAAACGGAATCCCAGCCCGTAATTTTTTTTTCAACTTCGTATCGAGCGAGCCTAGCTGCCTTCATTTAGTTTGCGTTGGTGTTCCTGCCATTCTCGTATCGTGCCGGTGCCAGCATTGACAACGATTGCAATGTTTTTGGTGCGTCGTCCCTTAGAACAGTTTCAGTGGTGGGACGCTGCATATCGTGGTAAGAATATATACAGAGAACGTCAACTCTGTGTATCATGGAAAGTACAATACAGAAAACGTCGAAACTATCCACTCCTGCGCGTGCACGACCTGACATGAGTATGTTATGCGAATGTAACTATGCGTGCGCATGACGTGTTGATGCGCCCTCGTCGTGTGCTTCGATATACCAAAGAGGGCAGGGAAGGAATTTGGCTTGCGAAATGTACACCGGTTGAGTGGCACAGGTTTCAAGCTCACCTTTTCGCTTCATGCTTTAATTGCTTGAAATGAACCATTTAAAAATTCTAGTGGTACAAATTGTTTTATTGAGCACGCAACAACTTCAAGTGTCCAAGAAAAGTTTCTCGTGTGACCTAGTGAAGCGCTGTTTAAGAAGTAGGTGACAAGGAAAATAAAAACCACGTAGACCCATTTTTTTATCTACACTCTGCTTTCTCCTGATGACAATCCACGGTTTCATGTTTGTTTTTATTCGTCCTAGAACTGCACAGAAGGATCTTCTGTTCAATACGAATACCAGGAGACGACGCAACGTGGACAAATATACGTGTAGAGGGTAATGGACCTTCCTATTAGCTAAGAGACTTTTAAGCCTTGACATTGATGAAGGGAATTTATCGAACGGAATATAAGTTGCACCACACAGAGTTATGAAAGCTGAATTTCGCCCTGCACAATAAATATAGGTCTACAAATGTACTGGAAAGCAAAATTTGAGGTTAAATAGCGTTCATATAGGCATGACTTTGAAAATAGGCATTTGTAGGCGCTTATAGAAGTTTAGGCACACACGTCAAAAATAGGCAATTACAGAGAATATAAAACACTATAGAAGCCCTTCTTAGCCTCTCATGGCTGCTCATATATCAAAGTAGCACAACAGGGACGCAAGAAACAAAATAGTCATTTGCCGATAATTTGGTCTAGTCATTATACTCTGTTTCAACGAAGGCTGCGGGCGTCTTTTTCTTTTTTTTTTGGGGGGGGGGGGGCTTGACGATTATTCACTGATTTTGAGGATAGTGCCGCTGAAGAATAAAAGAAAGTCTACAGACAGTGTTAGAATGCAAAATAGCCAGTACGGGGAAGTTTTTTTTTTTTTGGGTGAATTTGCCCGAACTGCACGCCAAAGGCCGGCATCATGAAGAAACGGTGCCTCTTTGCTGTATGCATACAAAATAGGGCGTTGCTTGATAACTATATAGTTCATTCGATTCCACGCGAATGCAGTCTTCCGTGCGCATTCCTCCGTGCAACAACGTGGTTTGCACTAGGTATCACTGCTATAGCAGCACCTTTTCGCAATAAGTCAATAAGTGGAGGGGGGGGGGGCTCGTGTATCACTAACTATTTCTTTTTGCATTCTCTCTCTTTCTCTTTGAAAATTCACAAATGTAGATGATGCGTATCAGTACGATTTCCACTAAAAATCTATTGAGAGGCTGTTGCAGTGAATGCGGGAGTTATAAACAAGCGTACCACATCACAAGGCAAGTCACAGCGCTTCACATCTGTACTGATAAAACTAGCATTCGTCACTACACCATTTATCAAGATTTGTGAATAAATACCTCTCACACCCCAGAATGGGACATTAGCGACCTGTAAAACACGTTTTACTACAAAAAGAAATTGAATCATCAAATTTAGGTCTGTGGGTATACTATATTGCCTCGCAATAAATACAACTCAGCTAATAGTCATGCAAGTTTCTCCACCATAGTAGTCTCGAAGGCTCGCAGTTCCTGCATGCTTTAAGCCCACTCTGTCACGCATCTAAGCTTGCAGGGACGTGCAAAACAGGCTGTCGTCTCGCCTGGCATTTAAAAAGACGTACACAGAGGCACTTGGTAAAGGGAAGCGAATGAAGTGACTCATCGTCTAAATTCTTTGTCAGGTGTGGTAATTCTAGAAATTGAGAGTCGAGTTCTCCAAAAAGAGTAAAAGCCTTGTAATGAAACGTCTGCGTAGTTGTCGACGCATTTCGATCGGTCACTCAGTTCACGTCGAGTCACTTTTTTCAAGCACGTGCAGCATATGTATCGATTATTTCTCACATTTTTTTCTCGTAAAAAGATCTGGAAGATGGAATAGGAATAGCAAGCTTGATCCCTTCGCACCGGACATCCTGACATTTGCGACTGTGCTCATAGAGCTGGTCTCGAATCATTGTTATTTCGTGTGTGTGTGTGTGTGTTCTTTTCATATGTCAAACTTACAAATTACACTATTACACTTCCGCAAAATTTAGTGACCCTTGGTATTCCAACGAAGTAATTCGCCAGAGAGATTTTACAATTCGTCTCGTGGGGAATTGTAATGACTCCACGGCACTGACATTTACGATGTGGTGTACTGCCTATTCCATCGTTTTCTACTGGAGTTTTCATTCCCAATTTCAAGGATACTTATACGATGAGACTACTTACACTGGGGATGTCGGTCCTAATGAACGGGTCGACGGAAACCGTGTCTGTCGCTTCATGATAAAGGACGACGCGCATTGATCCCTCTTTCGCGAACTGTCACTACAGCTCTCATTCAGTTGACGACCTGTGAGTGCTTTGTTCATGCGCGGTTCAAATGTTTTCGCCCTGTAGCACAACCGTTCATTGTCTTCAGTGAACATATACCTACCTCTCGCGCATGTGTGCGTAAGAGCGCACGTGTGTGCTTGTGTGTGTGTGTGTGTGTGTGTGTGTGTGTGTGTGTGTGTGTGTGTGTGTGTGTGTGTGTGTGTGTGTGTGTGTGTGTGTGTGTGTGTGTGTGTGTGTGTGTGTGTGTGTGTGTGTGTGTGTGTGTGTGTGTGTGTGTGTGTGTGTGTGTGTGTGTGTGTGTGTGTGTGTGTGTGTGTGTGTGTGTGTGTGTGTGTGTGTGTGTGTGTGTGTGTGTGTGTGTGTGTGTGTGTGTGTGTGTGTGTGTGTGTGTGTGTGTGTGTGTGTGTGTGTGTGTGTGTGTGTGTGTGTGTGTGTGTGTGTGTGTGTGTGTGTGTGTGTGTGTGTGTGTGTGTGTGTGTGTGTGTGTGTGTGTGTGTGTGTGTGTGTGTGTGTGTGTGTGTGTGTGTGTGTGTGTGTGTGTGTGTGTGTGTGTGTGTGTGTGTGTGTGTGTGTGTGTGTGTGTGTGTGTGTGTGTGTGTGTGTGTGTGTGTGTGTGTGTGTGTGTGTGTGTGTGTGTGTGTGTGTGTGTGTGTGTGTGTGTGTGTGTGTGTGTGTGTGTGTGTGTGTGTGTGTGTGTGTGTGTGTGTGTGTGTGTGTGTGTGTGTGTGTGTGTGTGTGTGTGTGTGTGTGTGTGTGTGTGTGTGTGTGTGTGTGTGTGTGTGTGTGTGTGTGTGTGTGTGTGTGTGTGTGTGTGTGTGTGTGTGTGTGTGTGTGTGTGTGTGTGTGTGTGTGTGTGTGTGTGTGTGTGTGTGTGTGTGTGTGTGTGTGTGTGTGTGTGTGTGTGTGTGTGTGTGTGTGTGTGTGTGTGTGTGTGTGTGTGTGTGTGTGTGTGTGTGTGTGTGTGTGTGTGTGTGTGTGTGTGTGTGTGTGTGTGTGTGTGTGTGTGTGTGTGTGTGTGTGTGTGTGTGTGTGTGTGTGTGTGTGTGTGTGTGTGTGTGTGTGTGTGTGTGTGTGTGTGTGTGTGTGTGTGTGTGTGTGTGTGTGTGTGTGTGTGTGTGTGTGTGTGTGTGTGTGTGTGTGTGTGTGTGTGTGTGTGTGTGTGTGTGTGTGTGTGTGTGTGTGTGTGTGTGTGTGTGTGTGTGTGTGTGTGTGTGTGTGTGTGTGTGTGTGTGTGTGTGTGTGTGTGTGTGTGTGTGTGTGTGTGTGTGTGTGTGGGCCTATCCCCCTTCTTTCACTCTCCTTAGCTTTTCTTTCTCTCCTCTCTGTTGCTGACGCTGAGCCCATTAATACCGGTTAGCAAACTGAATACTTATCTCCCAGTTAACTGCCCTGTTTCCCTCTTGCCACTTATCTTTATCTTTATCACTCCGTTCAAACACTCTGCCGTTTTTCGTTAGAAGTTTGCTGTGATCTCAGGATACTGTTTTACAGGACATGGAATTCGTCGGCTGCCAGACAAGATTCCAAGTTGGTATTTCTGAGTCCGCACTCAATTTAGACAGCTATAGATTAACCTACCTTCTCCTGTTCTCCTTATTTTAGCCTTACCATATATTCCCAGCAGACAAGCGAGCAGACACCCGTGTGCTCAGATTTTGGTGCACGTTAAAGACCCACAGGTGGTCAGAATTTTCGGAGTACTCCACTACGGTGTTTCTCATATTCATATGGGGGTTTTGGGATGTTAAACCCTATCTATCTATCTATCTATCTATCTATCTATCTATCTATCTATCTATCTATCTATCTATCTATCTATCTATCTATCTATCTATCTATCTATCTATCTATCTATCTATCTATCTATCTATCTATCTATCTATCTATCTATCTATCTATCTATCTATCTATCTATCTATCTATCTATCTATCTATCTATCTATCTATCTATCTATCTATCTATCTATCTATCTATCTATCTATCTATCAAGCGAGCAAACACCGTGAATTCTCACCGTGCTCTTCTTTTTTTGCATTCACATTCACTCGAGTTGCATGATAATAGTTTTCCCTCTAAAACGAACCACGGTACCGTAAAAAAAGAAGTCACAGTTTCACCGCAAGGTCGAAGCAGTGAATGCGAATGCGACATATTGGGATGTCACGAGAACAACGGCAAGCCGATCGAAACTTGAAGCACAAGGGACGCACTAAAGGAAAACACAGACAATGAGCGCGTACTAAAAACGTTTTCAGCTCGACACTTGAAGCGTTCCTCAAACACAAATGACACAGCACATACGCACCGGTACACATAGGACAAGTGCGATCTAGCAAGGGTCACCATTATTCAATGTGTTATAACAGCTCGCTTTTTTCTGCAATGAGCGAAGTCGCCTTTGCGCACTCTGTGACAAAACGCAGTCTTTCTGGCGAAAGCACAAGACGTACGAGCTGCCCCCGCCAAAAGATAAGCGCGTGCGCACGCGTGAACTCACACACATACGCACGCTTACAGGCACACACACACGGGAAGAAAGTTCATAAAGAGATAGTGGCTTCTTTTGGGCGTTCGCCTCAATCTACACGTGGAGCGGGATAAGGTCAAATCAGTGGACTTGCTATGACGTAAAGCTAAAGAAAAAAAACTGAAGGAAAAGAAACACAAAAGGCACTGTCTGTGCGAGATCTTTTTCCAAAAGTTCGTGCAGCCTCGTCGGAAAGGTATTCCGGAAGGCAATCGTAAGTCTTCGCGATCCAATCTTCTGTGCACGATCGTTTATCTTCATTCAGACATAAAACCTTGCCGCCGCAAGAACAGAAATTTGCGTTCTCGCTCTGATATTGCCTTCTATCTCCGGCTCTCAATCTTTTGTTTGCATTTGTACAAACTAAAGCGGTGCGCGTTAAAGAATGGAAAGAAAACTGCGAGCACTGTGCTAGGTCTTCGCTTTCTAAAAACGATGGCACTTGTAAATTGGTAGAACGGCCACCCTATTTGAAATCTCACGGTAGCGATGAATCCTTCCTCACAATTGTCTTCACCGCTCTATTCTTACCTCTTTTCTACTGACTGTGTATAGGTGCTATATTGCGGTTACAGTTAAAATGAATCTTAGTGTATAAAAGCTGTCTGCATCATCACAGTCTATCTTGGTGGCACACCCAACATAAAAGGACCTCTCCTTCGCAGACAATGATATAATTATTGACTGAGTTGTTGGATGATAAATGGGCAATTTGTGAATGAGTTCATTCAAATTTGAAATGCGCTCATGAGCATGCACGTAATTGGAAGTTTCAGCGGCACACTATTGATAAAAACTGTTTTGCCCCTTCTCCCTAATTCACAATGAAGTGAAAAAGCGGTGCAAAAAACTAGAATAGAAGGGGCACACAGACAACCGTACGAAGTGTTTTAGTGCTCTGTATACGGTTATACGCTCTGCTCTCCTTTTTCATGTTCAACAAACTGGCGACAAGTTTTCAATATTGACCTATGCTGTTCCTGTTATGCTACCCGCGCACTACATTTGTCCCTCCTTGGTGACACAGAGAGAGAGAATGCTATATTCAGCTCTCTCCACGTGGGGATGTCAATACTTTACGTCAAAGGCGTAGAGTTCCATCTTTGAAGCCCGCCGGTTTCCTCCAGCTTTAGATTCGACGTCCAGCACCATTTCAGCAAGAAGGAGTGCATCTTCTAGGTCTATTTCCTACATCATCCTCTGAAAATAAGTGTATACTTGTAGCAACCGACTATGTGACTCACTATGCGGAGACCAAAGCTGTGCCTAGGAGAACCGCAGTTGAAGTTGCCAAATTCTTCGTCCACAGCATTGTTTTGCGTCTTTGTGCACCTGCTGATCTCATAAACGATCGCAGAGCAGCATTTACTGCAGTCTCCGTGAGAGAGCGAGTGTATACAAAAAAATTTTCTGAGTCTGAGTGCAATTAAGGGAGCACTAAACGCAAGCTGTATTTCTTGCGTGAGTCTCAGTGAGCTCCGCTTTTTTTCAGCCGACCTGTGTCCTGCAGATCATCATTATAAGTTTGTACTTGCTTAGTCTTGTTTGCCGCAGTAGCAGGCCTGCCGAGTAACCACCGTGAGAACGGCAACATGAAATTCTCAACTGACCGCATATTTGCAGTTCGCCCGGCTTGCTATAAAATTGAGAATAAGATCGTCCGCACTTTGAGACGGCAGCCATAGGTCAGGTAGTCTAAGTGCGTAGGAGCACGCAGTGACAATCGAACACCCATATATATATATATATATATATATATATATATATATATATATATATATATATATATATATATATATATATATATATATGTATATATATATATATATATATATATATGTATATATATAAGGGAAAGAAGTGTATACCTAAGGGCTCGTTTTTCCGTGTTTTTAACACAATAATAATGAGATATAACAGACAGTAATGCCAAGGAATGTACAGGGGAAGTTATTAACATTAATGGAATGTAAATAAGAAGAAAGAAAAGTGGATGAAAAAATTACCAACTGTAAGCAGGAATCGAACCTACGACCTTCGAATTACGCGTTCGATGCTCTAACCACTGAGCTATTACAGCGGCACTCCCTCCATCCACTTTTTTGGGTTTATCTGTGAATTTAGAAGTAGGAGCGACAGTCAGCGCCATCTATAAGCCAAACAACGAGTGTGAAAACACTCTTATGCGCATGTTTGGCGTCACGTAGCACGTGAACTTATTATGAGCGGGCAGCTGATTAATTGTCCCTCTTATACAACCTAAACACACCAAGTCTGCCAGTACGAGACCCTCGTTCAATGAAATAAGGGAAAGAAGTGTATACCTAAGGGCTCGTTTTTCCGTGTTTTTAACACAATAATAATGAGATATAACAGACAGTAATGCCAAGGAATGTACAGGGGAAGTTATTAACATTAATGGAATGTAAATAAGAAGAAAGAAAAGTGGATGAAAAAATTACCAACTGTAAGCAGGAATCGAACCTACGACCTTCGAATTACGCGTTCGATGCTCTAACCACTGAGCTATTACAGCGGCACTCCCTCCATCCACTTTTTTGGGTTTATCTGTGAATTTAGAAGTAGGAGCGACAGTCAGCGCCATCTATAAGCCAAACAACGAGTGTGAAAACACTCTTATGCGCATGTTTGGCGTCACGTAGCACGTGAACTTATTATGAGCGGGCAGCTGATTAATTGTCCCTCTTATACAACCTAAACACACCAAGTCTGCCAGTACGAGACCCTCGTTCAATGAAATAAGGGAAAGAAGTGTATACCTAAGGGCTCGTTTTTCCGTGTTTTTAACACAATAATAATGAGATATAACAGACAGTAATGCCAAGGAATGTACAGGGGAAGTTATTAACATTAATGGAATGTAAATAAGAAGAAAGAAAAGTGGATGAAAAAATTACCAACTGTAAGCAGGAATCGAACCTACGACCTTCGAATTACGCATTCGATGCTCTAACCACTGAGCTATTACAGCGGCACTCCCTCCATCCACTTTTTCTAAGGTCGTAGGTTCGATTCCTGCTTACAGTTGGTAATTTTTTCATCCACTTTTCTTTCTTCTTATTTACATTCCATTAATGTTAATAACTTCCCCTGTACATTCCTTGGCATTACTGTCTGTTATATCTCATTATTATTGTGTTAAAAACACGGAAAAACGAGCCCTTAGGTATACACTTCTTTCCCTTATTTCATTGAACGAGGGTCTCGTACTGGCAGACTTGGTGTGTTTAGGTTGTATAAGAGGGACAATTAATCAGCTGCCCGCTCATAATAAGTTCACGTGCTACGTGACGCCAAACATGCGCATAAGAGTGTTTTCACACTCGTTGTTTGGCTTATAGATGGCGCTGACTGTCGCTCCTACTTCTAAATTCACAGATAAACCCAAAAAAGTGGATGGAGGGAGTGCCGCTGTAATAGCTCAGTGGTTAGAGCATCGAACGCGTAATTCGAAGGTCGTAGGTTCGATTCCTGCTTACAGTTGGTAATTTTTTCATCCACTTTTCTTTCTTCTTATTTACATTCCATTAATGTTAATAACTTCCCCTGTACATTCCTTGGCATTACTGTCTGTTATATCTCATTATTATTATGTATATATATATATATATATATATATATATATATATATATATATATATATATATATATACGGCAAATTATCTTTCTTCACATTTACGTTAAAATTCGGTCTGATAACTTCCCCTATACATTACTTGGCATCATTGTCTGTTAGATTTCATTATATTGTGAGAAGCACGGGAAAACGAGCCCTTATACTTATACATTTCTTTCTCTCTTTTTAAATAACATTCGAAGGAAGAAAAATAAATGAAAATTTCAACAAGAATGTTGTATATCGGTTTGCAAAACGTCCGATTAGATAGTTTTCAACGTTATATTTGTTAAGTATTAGTGTTTTGCTGCTGATCACAAATGCTCGCGAAATAAGAAAAAAAAACCGCTCGCGCACCAGTGCGCACAATGATCCTAGCGCTGCCTAACGTTCCGCGTACGAACGAGTATAGCGTTAGCCCTATTCTTCTGTCTCGACAGGGCCGCAACGTTGGCGGTGGCTTTGCAATGAACACGTTTTACTATCGGTCACAAAAACAATAACCGCTGTGACTGTTTATCGCTGTCCTGAACCGCTGCGAGGGAAGCGTATTGTTCGTACGCGGAACATTAGAGAGCACTAGAATCATTGTGAGCTCTGGCGCGCGAGCGGGTATGTCACGTGGTATTTCTTTGTATTTCGCGGGCATTTGTAATTAGCAGGAGAACAGTAATACTTTACAGATGCAAAGTTGAAAACTGTCTAATCGGACATTTTGAAAACCGATCTACAACTTTCTCATTGAAATGTTTTATCCATCTTCCTTCCTTGGAAAGTTAGTTAAGCAGATCTAGTTAAATAATAAATTAGCACGCAAGAAATAGTTCGACTAATTCCAGGCAACGGTCCGCGACGTGCATTTGCTCGAGTCGTAATTGCGTGTGTCGCGGAATGTTGTTGAACTCTGGCTAAAGATAGCTGAATAATACAGTTTTTTTTTGTCGTCCTTGTAACATACACACAGAGAGACTGAGGGGGGAAGAAGAGCAGCTGCAGTGTCAAGCTGCTACGAATTCCATGCTAAACGTAAGAAAAGCTGGCTGACCGAGAATGGGCAGGCCAAGAAGAAAACCTCTACGTTGTGGTTTCGACTTCTTTCAGTCTTCTTTTGTGGGGCGATTTTTATGAGCATTGGCGCCTATAGCGCTAGGCTCGCACTAATCATTGTGGAACTGCACACGCGGATCTCTCGCCAACGCAAGCACACGGTGCTGAAGTTACGACTGTTTTCGATCATGGCGGCTTTCGCGCGCTATACACTGGACCCTACGGCTTGCCCAAGTGCACTGTACGTTAACGCTAAGCAATCCACGTGTAGAGCACACACGCCGACAAGGTTGTTGCCCCGTCTCCAAAAACTGATTATTGGCCCTCAGAAGGTGAGTTCCTGCCCCGCTTCTATTTGGTTGACGATTTTTTTTTTTCATCAATTGAAGACACGTGTAATCCTCACTCGATATTCCCACACTCGTGTTAACAGGGTCAATTGTGTAAGTCCGGTCCTGACGTGGCGCGACATAATGTGCGGGACGTGTGCAGGTCTTGGATGGTTAATAAAAACATGTCGGTTCAATCAATCAATCAATCAATCAATCAATGAAGCTTTATTTTCATAAATAGATATATGCAATTACAGGGATTATTTGGACCGATAGCCTAAAGTGGCTAGTGGACGGTCCAATACAATGTGCAACATAAAAAAGTGTACAGGTCAGCTCTGAGGTAACAACATAAAAAAAAACAATCATGTGATACAGATAACACAGTAATACATTTTTTCTTGCAGATATGCATACTTATTAGCTTGCAGCTAGTTTCTATACATAGGCACTTATTAAAAAAATACAATGAAAATCGAATCACACACACATGCTTACATGTCTTGACTCCACAGAAAAAATGATTTACATGCCATGCTGAAATTACGTGCCGTTTTAATCTCTAGGGGGACCGTGTTCCATATTTTTGTTCCACTAAACTGTATCAGTCTTTCTCCGTAAACATTAAAACATTTGGGCAGATTGAAATTACCATTCGAAGCATGTCGCGTATTGCGTTTAGGAATTGAAAAAAGATCAGCAGGCAAAGGTGAATTTCTATTAATTATGTTATTTACTGAAACAGCAATTTTGTAGTCACGCAACATCGGAACTGAGAGAATGCGTTGTGATTGGAAAATATTACTTACTGATTCACCTTGGCTTATGATTTTCAGTGTACGCTTTTGAAGTCGCTCAAGAGTTTTTAGATAACTGTTGTACGTCACACCCCACGATTCCAGACAGTAACCTATGTGACAATGACACAATGAAAAGTAGAGTGTGCGGAGAATAGCTTGTGGAAAATATTGGCGAGCTTTTATTAGAGAATAGCAGCCATAGGCTAGCTTTGCGCACACACTTTGTACTTGCTCATGCCAGTGTAAGTGTTCATCAAAAGTGACGCCTAAATATTTAAAACAAGGAACTTGTTGAATAGGAGTGTTGTTTATTGTTAGGTTAAGAGATTCAGCGTCAATATGTTTCCTACGAGAGTGAAACACCATATACTTTGTTTTAGTACAGTTAACAGTCAGCTGATTCCTGGCAAACCATTCCGAAATGTTCGATAAATCGGTCATCGCGTCATTTTGTAAATCTGCTAAGGAGTGTCCTGTGAAAACTAAAACAGTGTCGTCCGCGTACATCAGTGCCCTTGACCTTTGTAGGGATCGCGGGACATCATTAATATAAAGAGAGAACAATATAGGGCCCAAAACTGAACCCTGTGGCACCCCGCATTTAATATAACCGTAGGATGATTTGATGTCACCAATGACTACCTTTTGTTTGCGTGCCGATAGATAACTAGAAAAAAAATCAAGCGAGTTACCTTTTATCCCATAAGAATGCATTTTTTCCAGTAAAATGGAATGACTAATAGCATCAAATGCCTTTCGTATGTCTAAAAATACTGCTATTGCTATGTTGTTTTCATGTAGCGCGGAATTAATATATTGCGTAAGCATCGAAACAGCAGTTGAAGTGGACCTGTTTGCAACAAAGCCGTGTTGCTGGGGACAAAGTACATTCTGTTCACCCAGGAAGCGCCTTAATTGCGACGATATTAGTTTTTCAAGCGTAGTGTTAATACTACTCAGAACAGATATTGGTCTGTAGCTGTCCGGAAGATTCCGATCACCAGATTTGTACACTGGTATTACTTTGGCGGTCTTAAGTATACTAGGATAAGTTTTAGAGGAAAATGCATGATTAAATATATGGCATAAGGGACCACACAATACATCAATATTCTCCTTTAAAATCCTTGATGATATGGCGTCATGTCCAGCTGCCTTGTTCCCTGGTAACTTATTAATTACTTGTCGGATGTCATCCTCAGTTACATCACATAAATCAAAATTATTGGTAACAGTACAGGGTGCATTTAAATTCTGCATATGAGTAGGGAACTTCCTCGCAAGGCTGAGACCAATATTAGTAAAGTAATCGTTAAAGTTGTCGGCCACTTCACGAGTTGGATTATCAGGTGTAATGCGTTCTTTGCTACCCATGCCAGTGACGTCTTTAACAATCTGCCATATTTTCTTCGTGTTACCATCATTTTTTTTCACTAGGTTGGTATAGTAGCACTTCTTGGATTTTCTTATCATTGCTACTGACTTGTTTCTGTAAAGCTTAAAATTTTGATGGTAGTATTCATTGCTCCTGTTATTTTTCCATTTGTCGTAGTAAAAATCTTTCAGCTTCAAAACCTCAAGTATATTTCTATTCATCCATGGACATATGGCATGGTCATAATTTCGGCGCGAACAGCTACGCGTTGATCGTTCAATGACATCCATAATGCATTTTACAATGTTATCACACTCGACGTCCACGTCTTCATCATAGAGGGCATCAAAATTCGTTCCTTGTAGTAGTTTTTGCACGGAATTATAGTCGACACGTGTTGTTCGTTTAATGGCAGGTATGGCAGGAGCACAAATGTATTTCTGGGGTAAAAATAGAAAGGTGGGATTGTGATCCGCAATAGCAACAGCGTATACGCCTGCCGATACATCCAGGTCAGCGTTACACAACACGTGATCAATAATCGACTCCGAGTGGTCTGTTATGCGAGTGGGTGATGAAATAACATTTCTCAGATTAACTGATTGTAGCAAAAACACGTAATCATCACATGTATCTCCAGACACGTCTATGTTAATATCACCGCAGACAATAATAGGTGCTTTAGAGGCCACAATGGGTATCATGGTACTTTCCATCACAGTAATGAAATCAGCCACACTGGAAATTGGTGGACGATATATTACACCGATGATGACACCATTCTGAAGATGAATAAAAAGAGTCTCTGCCGATGAACTGCAGCATGAGCTATTGCTAAGGTGAACGAAACTAAAGCAGTCTTTGATAAATAGCGCCACACCCCCTCCTCGTGTAGCACTGTTTCTAGGTTGCGAAAGCATGACGTAGCCGGGTAAATGAACTGATTCGCTTTCTCGAAGCCAAGTTTCAGTTATAGCGATGACATCATATTTAAACGAGTGCTGTGATAAGTACGAAAGCAGATGATCGAAGTTCTTTTTTATGCTGCGAATATTACAATGTAATACTGCGAAATGATCCTGCTGCAGCCATATGTTTTCAACCTCAGAAAAAGAAAACGCCATTTAAAAGTATAGGAAACTCCAGGTTACAGAAACAAGCAGGCAATCCTCAAACAACTTTGGAAAGATCCTCAGCACATGTGACGTGAAGCACACGTGAATTATCCGCCTTCCGCATCAAAATCTTTCCACCAGTTACCCAGGTGTACTTCCACTTTTTTTCCCGCTTTGTCTTTAGAGCGGCTGTTAGCAATTCCTTGTTTGCCGGACACAAGTGCTCATTTATGTACACTGGAGATGCGATGCCCTGAAAACCTAAAGCTGTCGTGTTAAGTCGTTGCTTCTTAGCAGTCTTCAGAACATTATCTTTCACAGCTCTCGAAAGAAACCTAACTATGATGTTAGGTGTTGACGCGTTCCTTGATGGCACTCGGTGCACGACGTCTATATCTGTTTCTTTGATTTCAACTTTCAGGTAGCTGGCAAGCTGTTGCATTGTGGAGACCAAGTTTTCCCCCTCCATCACAGGAACTCCCTTTATTTCTAGGTTATTCTGTCTACTATATTGTTGCTGAGCAGTGAGTTCCTGTTTTATTTCCTTAATATTCTTGACGAGGCGACTGTTTTCGCTTTTAATCGCGTGGTTTTCTGCTCGCACCGCAGCAAGTTCTTTCTTTGTTTCGCCAAGTTCCACCCTGAATTGCTCAAATTGCTCATTCATGAAGTTGATTGACTGTCTAAGAGTTTGTAGCTCGCCTTCAATAACCTTTGTGATGTCTTTCTTTAGCTCATCATGTTTGGTATCAATTCTAGCAGAAAAATCTGACAAGGCCTAACTAGTTCAGCTGGTTGCTCTGCGTGCTCTTGGCCGTCCGTAGATTGCCACTAAATAACGTCATGAAACATTCCAGCACAAATAGGGACATTTAGTTACAAAAGCTGCTTTCTGTGCATTGATATTCGTTTGTGAAACGAATGCGTGTTGCACGAAATAGCGTACAGATAAACAGCGCATATAGGTCAGATTGGAAAAGGCTCACTGACGTATCATTTTGGCCATTACATTTCTGGTAACATAAGGAGAACAATAACACGACTCTTCTAAAACAGCATCTTACAAGTGAATCTTTTGAAATATAAAAATAAAAGAAAATTCACGGCAATCATACTGCTGGGTACATCACAATAGTGAAAGTATTGCCAGCCAATTTTGTCGGGCATTTGCAAAGAGGAACTTTTTTGAATTCGGTCCCATATGGGGCTGGCGTTTCTGTAAGCACTGATTGATATTTTGTTCCCTTTTCCTTCGATTAATAAAAAATAAAAAAACAATAAAGCAATTTACTCTGGCGGCCTTAACTCGCAAGAAAAGGAACGTAAACCTTTCTCCAAAAAAAAAAAAAACCAAGAGCGTCGAATACCTTACTTCTACATGTACTGTGCACACGTGTGTTGAAGTTATCAACGTAATCATCATAGTAGTTATACGTGCTTAAACTTTTCGAAATTGTCACTCAAAACCAAATAAGAGGCGACATAATCTATTACCCGATGATAGGCACGTAAAAGGCGAAGCGGGGATGTTCGTTTAGCCGCTCATACGATGAAGAAGTGTGGCGCAAAATGTAGCAGTCTTTTCACCTCTCTTTTTCCAGGAGTCGATTGCGATTGGCGGCATACGCAAGTCCCGATTGGACGCGTAGTCATTCTAGCAGTGGGGGTCCGAAATATGAAGATTTATCGAGTGGTGTGCTGAATGAATTCTCAGTTTACACCATCCTGCGACGTCTCATGAGAATTGCGCCCCGCGCGAACGCAGTTATTTCGCTATACGTGAACATATTCACATGTTGGAACCCGTAAGTAGACTTTATAACGATTCCTTTCAACATTGCAATATAATCAGGTGCCATAATGTTACCACTTGAAAGTTTGTTCGCTGTACTTCATATAAGTAAATATATAGCTCTCATCTTGAAAATGAGGTCCTCGGCAAATAATACACCCCTATTGACATGATTCGAGGAAACGTTGTAGGCTGTCTAAAAACAAAAGTGTTCGAAGTTAGAGAAAAAAACATTGTATATAATAAGTGATATTCTTATGTACGATATAAATTTTCGAAACGAGATTTCTACGATAATGTCATTCTGATATATAGCGAGCCTTTAGATATACGTCGACCGCCATTGTAGGTTTATATTGGGATGTGCAACTCTTATTGTATTGTGATTGGCCCTTCTCCTCCCGCATCAATACCTGTTTGAGCCCAGAAGACAAAAACGTAGTAGGACCTCCTAAAACACTGAAGTCGCGAGACACTTATTGAAGTTCTCTTGAATGGTAAATTAGAGCAGAGGAAAAGAACAAGCAACAAGGAAAAAAGAATAGAGGTTAACAAGATTTGCGTCTTGTTTGCTACACGACAATGGGGTTAAATGAGGACCAGAAATGGAAAAAGCAAAGATGAACCAACACGAAGTTATCCGCATTAAATTGATACCCCCATCAGCCCATAAAACTGCTAAACTATTTCCAGTCTCTTTAATTCCCAGCTTTTTTTTTTTTTTGTAAAATCCACCACCCGAAACGCGTGATGAAGGCTGGCGAGAAAAGGCCTAAACGTTGGATTTGGGGCCCGAATGTTTCCTCTAGTTCTAGCTCGCCCCTCAGCGATAACACTATGCAAGGAATTCGGTGTGTAACGACATTGAAGTCTTGAACCAAAAGCCGGTTTTCATGCAAAGCATGAAGATACTTTGCATTTGCAAATGAGAAACTGAACTGCCGACTGCCTGCCCGAGATATAAAGTTACGTGCAGTGGGGGAGAAATGCGGTGGTTCAGTCAACAGACCACACCAGCGAAGTAACATGAACTACTACAAGTACTTGAATTTTGCGTAATGCGTGATGTTATTTTGACAATAAATCAACATCTGCTTCTACATACGAATACAGAGAGAGAGAGAGAGAGTACAAAATTGATTTAATCTTTCGATTCACCACGTGAAAACATATTGCAAGTACAGAGTGGCAAACGATGGCAACAATAAACGACCAAAAGAGATAGCATATACTATAACCCTGGCTCATGGCCAGCATTGACAGAGCCATTAAAAAGGCAAAAGAAAGCTACACTGAAAGGAAGACGAACACTCGCCGGCTCGTGGTTCTCCAAAGCTTTCGCAGCTGTTGGTGGCGCTCCGCGGCGAAGCATGAAGTGGTAATAGCAGCAGTAGAAACTTCGTTCCCAACAGTTGCTTTCTAGTGGCAGGTGGGTCTTTTGTTCTAGGGCTTCACTGGTTCGATAAGATCGCTGTGGCTCTCTTCAGATTGATGCGGTCGCTTCTCGCACGAAGCACTGGTAGGGCCATGATGTTCCAGGTGTGTAATATTAAATGTGAAGAATTTCTTAGCGGACTTCGGCAACTTTGACCGTATCTATCTATCTATCTATCTATCTATCTATCTATCTATCTATCTATCTATCTATCTATCTATCTATCTATCTATCTATCTATCTATCTATCTATCTATCTATCTATCTATCTATCTATCTATCTATCTATCTATCTATCTATCTATCTATCTATCTATCTATCTATCTATATATCTATCTATCTGTATATCTATCTATCTATCTATCTATCTATCTATCTATCTATCTATCTATCTATCTATCTATCTATAAGTGTTTTCGTATACGTATACGATACACACTCGAACTCTGCGTACTGTGCCACTCTGAGCCTGTAACATGGCGGTATGCACACGACGGCTGACAGATGGCAGCAATTTTGCGTAAGGTCAATAGACTGCAATATGGGAGAGCCATGAGCTGTCTCGGTGTGTTTACCAAAAAATCACAGCATATCCACAAGGTGAATGATGACTAGTGGGGCGAAGCTCTCCGCCGGGAGGTTAATCGCCTCATCCGATCATCAAACTAAAGACCCGAGAAACAATGTGCAACGTAGATATCAATTTTTAATGTTGTTCGAGCAGATGGAGGGCTTGTGGCGTACGGACGGACTGTCGGACGGTAGCACAAACGGACAGAAGGACGGACGAATGCACAGACGTACAAACAGACCGACGCACGGACAGACTCACAGAGTGACGGAAGAACGGACGCATGAACGGAACGCTTGGGCGGACTCAGGAACGGATGGACGGGCGGGTGGACGCACGCACGGATGGACGCATGGACACACGCTCAGGCGGACGCATGGACAGACGGATGGACGAACAGACGAATGCAATGACGGCCACACAGACGAACGCACAGACGGACGCACGGAAGCATAGATGGTCTGAAGGACGCTTCGCCCCACCCATCATCATTTACTCCTTCTATGGGCTGTGACACCGTTTTCATACATACGTGCAAATGAATGCAACTGGCTACTACGGCGCTTATGAACACACGGGAGATACGACACAGGGCTTCAGGAGCTGCGCCCCTAAAAGTTGTTAACGATTTGGAGTACTTGGTACTCTACAGTGGGAGGGCAAAGAGCCTTCTCGTGGTCCTCACATTTCTCACGAAATGTTGACTAATTTTTTATTGTTAATATAGAGTACTTGGTACTCTACTACGGGAGAGCAAAGAGACGTCCCGTGGACTTCAGATGCAAAGGCAGCATTTAGTGTGATACTAAGTTACTTCCCCATACCCGCATAGTTTGGCATGGTCGTAAAGATTCGCATTTGAGTTAGTGGTTTATCTCCCAAGCTTCAACATCCCAGTAAATTTTATTTTTTACTATGACATTGTTCTTTTGTCACATATAGTGCTTTGAATTCAAACAACGAACTTTTAAAGAAAATTATGCGTAAGTCTTCTATTCACCCACAAAATGTACTTGCAATTTGTGCGGAAACCGCCTCACGCCACTGGTTTTCATAAGATCACTGGAACACGTTCATGCGATTTGACGGCGAGTGATTCCAAGAAGCTTCCACCCGGAATGTGGACTTCACCGATACAAAACACTGAAACGCTGTACATGCGCAAAAAGACATGTCATAGGTAGTCGAATGGCTTCAGGCTTTCGTCGAACAGACTTTGGAATTTACAAACTCTCTGTCAAATTTTATGCGAAGCATTTCTTAGCAAACTTTGGCGACATTCACCGTATCTATCTATCTATCTATCTATCTATCTATCTATCTATCTATCTATCTATCTATCTATCTATCTATCTATCTATCTATCTATCTATCTATCTATCTATCTATCTATCTATCTATCTATCTATCTATCTATCTATCTATCTATCTATCTATCTATCTGTCTGTCTGTCTGTCTGTCTGTCTGTCTGTCTGTCTGTCTGTCTGTCTGTCTGTCTGTCTGTCTGTCTGTCTGTCTGTCTGTCTGTCTGTCTGTCTGTCTAGCCACCTACGACTCTAGCTCTCCGGATCGTTTCGATAATGGGATCTATACCGAAATTGGTATGACATAACATGACTGTATGACGCGTATAAATGACTTGTCATAACATAAAAATGCTGGCATGTATGTTATGAATGTCATGATATACATGTCATTGTTTTGCTGCTCTTGCGGTGGTTTCGTTCACAAGACATACTCCAATATGTGGTACAGTATGATATGACTGCGTGACGAACGTTAGTGACAAGCCCTAACGTTGAAATCATGACGTGCATTTCATGGAAGTCATGGCTAGAAGCCATGCTCCTGGTACAATCGCGGTCGTTTGGCCAACTTCACGTATACCAAATTCGGTATTACATAACGTGAATGGATGGCCAATCTAGGTACTTTAATGTTGCACAAGTGATAATAATGACATGCGTGTCATTTAAGAACATGCCTACATGACACGCTCATGATGGGCTCAAGGCCGTTTCACTAGCTTCAAATATACCAAGTTTGGTGGTATATGATATGAATGAATGACGAAGTTAAATGACTTGTGCAGTCATGACATGAGTGTCATGTAAGAACATGGCTACATGCACGCTCATGATAGGCTTGCGGCCACTTTGCTAGCTTCACTTATACCAAGTTTGGTATGACGTGAGGCAAACAGATGACAAAGGTAAATGACATGTCCAAGCAGAATAATCATGATATGCATGTCACGTAAAACACGACTACATGCCACGCTCTTAGTTCGCTCGCAGCTGTTTCGCTACCTTAACATATACCAAATTTCGTATTATGTTACGTGGATGAATTACGAAGGTAAAGGACACGTCCAAACATGAATACCATGACGTGCGTGTCATGTAAAACATGACTTCATGATGCGCTCATAGTGCGCTCACCACCGTTTCGCTAGCTTCAAACATAGAAAGTTTGGTGTTACGTGGCGTGAATGGATGACAAAGGTATATGACTGGTGCAAGCTAGATAATTATGACATGCTTACCATGTAAGTACATGACTCCATACCCCGCTTATGATGCACTCGTGGCCATTTCGCTAGCTTCACGCATACCAAATTTAGTATTACGTTGCGTGAATGAATGACGATTACAAGTGCCAGGTGCAAGATGATAACCATTACATGGAAGTCATGTCTGGCATAATTTACGTCCACCTCGTAACGTTGTGCTGATTTTAAAGTGATATATTAACCTTCCTGATTCGTGCTTTGCATATTATCGATTCCCACTGTACGTGGGATCTGCCAATTTTTCGCTAGCAATATAAATAACTAAAGAGGGGTAATTGTTCCAGGGGCACATTTCTTTCCTTGACACAACCAAATGTATTCGACATACAATTATTTTCAGGAAAACATAGCATATACCTTGCGTTGTTTTGAAACAGCCGTGAAGTAAACATGACACTAAATGAAGTTAAATAAAGTTGAGTGAGAAACAACTTTTCCTCAGCGGGGCTCGAAATGCGCAATTCGAAAAGTGTGATTTCGAGCCTCATCGACAGAAAGAATATTTCTACGCCCACATAAATTTATTTCAATTTCAATCACCGTTAGTATACACTGCAGGTATCAGAAACAACAAATAAAACCCGTTTTGATTTCCTTGCTTTAACTGTCATTTGCATTGAGTTTGTTGTTCAAGGTGCTGTTATGTCTTGGTCTGTATGCGGTATCTTCCTGAGCTGTCCCCCAGTGAGGTCACTGCGTATGCGGCTTTCTTTTTGTCTCTCTTTTTGTCTTTTCGAAGATCTCTTGCGGGTAGCTCGGGCTTTCTCAGAAATGACTTAGCGAAATGCTGATGCTTGTTCCTCGATCATCTTGATCTGAACTCTCCTCAGCTTCGAGTTTATGCAGAGTGGGCAGAACTCTATATTACTCTTTAGTAGTTAGAAGTTTCTCGATTTCGCGTGCGGACGACGTCGCCCTCTTTGCGAGTGGACCTACTTCGTGCGGAAAACAGGTGCGACAGAGCATCAAGCGCTTTCTAGAGGCCGTGGATGCTTTCGTCTCGAGCATTAGGCTTTAGCTCTCCACTGCCAAGACCGAAGCGCTTCTCGTCCACCCAACCCTCAGGGGGCGATACGAAGTTGGCCGCCTCACGTTCCGGGGACGCGTCCTGCCGTGGCGACGATCTGTGCGATACCTCGGAATCACGCTGGATCACCGCCTGAGCTGGAAGCCAGCAGTTGCCAGCCACCGGCTCAGCTCTCGCAAAGTCGCAGGAGCAGCATCCTCTCTCCTCGGGTGGGGCAAAGGCTGTTGACATCGCCTCGAGGAGGGACAACGCCGTCGCCGGAGCCAGGGCTCTCTATGCGTTCTCCTTGGTCACATTGCGAGCTTCTCAATGGGAGACTCTCGAGACGGAGCATCGCGGCGTCATGCGCCGCCTCTTTGGAATGCCTCGGTCTTCCCCAGTGGGCGTGACATACGCCAAAGCCAGCCAGCTTTCCCTCTCGCTCAGAGCCAAGGCACGTGCTCTGCGCCACGTCGAGCGCATGCACATGACGCGAAGGGGCTAGGCGCTGGTTAATCAGCTCCTGTCACAGCCCAACACTGGCATGGGCCACAGCGCGCTGGAGTACGCCAGCCTTATCTCCGGAGTCCCTGTCACCGGACCTGCTGCCTATTCCACCTCACTGGGAGTGCCTATTCCACCTCACTGGGACTCCCGGCTGGCCGTATCGACCAGAGTTCCAGGCACACGCAGCAAGGGGCACACACCTCGGGCTGCCCTACTACAAAAAACCTGCGCCCTCATCGAGTAGCGATACTCCGGCCACCTACATCTGTACACCCACGGCTCAGTGAACAGGGACGGCTCGGCTGCTTCTGCCAGCTTCATTCTGGCGCTCCGAGATGAGAGGAAGTGCCGTCTTCTGCTCCCGGCGACATCGACGACCACTGAGCTCGCGGCTTTGAACTTAGCGGCCGATCAGCTGGCCGACCTGCTGCCGCCATCGGCCGTCGTCTTCTCGAATTCTCGGGCCGCGCTCCTCACTTCGCGAAGGGTGAAGATGGCCCTTCGATAGCACAGCGCCTCACGAGCAAGTTTACAGTGATTGTGCTAAGTGCATGGGTGCGCTTTGTCATTCCAGTGGGTGCCCTCACACGTCTGAGTGCGCGGCAACGAGGCAGCCGACGCACTGGCAAAGGACGCCCACGACCCGTCCACACCCGCAACGATCTTCGTTCACATCTTTGATGTGGCGCCGCAGATCATCGCGCGTCACGTCCGGGCTCTTCACCCGGACCCCCGCACAGCAGCCGGCAATGCTGTCGCACGCCTGCCGTCAACAGAAATTGGTCGGTGTGGTCGTGCTTTCTTGCTGCGCCTTCGAAATGGATGCAGCCGAACCGCGCACCGACTCTCCAGACAGAGTGGAAGTGGCAGCCCTTCGTGCGTGCAGTGTCCGGCAGACGAGACGGTCGAACATATCTTGTGCCAGTGCCCGGGATACGCGGATATTTTCATCGCCGTCTCTTCAACGCCTACGCGCAACTCGGACTGCCACACGTGAGTCCAGAACACCTGTTGTTCCCCTCGGCTAACGTTTCGACACTCCGCCGGGCGTTCCATGCGCTGCTGTACTTTTTCGGCGACGCAGATCTTTTTACGAGCCTTTAAAGAGGCCCGTTACACACGTGTCTTCTTTTGTTTACATGGCGCCGCGCACCACGCCTCCTCGGAGTCCCACGTGACTTTGCTTACGTAGGCTGCTCCGAGCATCCGTGATAGTTTTTCTTTTTGTTTCTCCCTCTCCCCCACGGGCGCGTTGCCCCGTCGGAGTGGACACTCTCTCGCCTTCCCTCGTGGTCTGGGAGCGCCCTAACTTCTTTTTACCTGTCCGTTGGGTTTTTTTTTTCTTTTTTTTCCCTTCTCGGGCGCATTGTGGTCTTTCGGTGGATTGCATGTGCCGCGTTTGTTTTCTTGCGCGCGCGTGCGTGATGCGAGTGATCGAATGCTTTCCACTACCCTTCTTTTATTCCTTCCTTCTGTCTCTTTAATTTCCGTGGAGGTGCCCTCCATTGAGAGAGGCAGTAACGGGACTGCGCTTTTTTCTTCCTTTTTCCTCTTTTCAGAGCCACTTCGTCGATTTCGCGTGGGGCGGTACCCCTCGCGTAAGAACGTTACGCTGCCTGGCAAGCCTTGACCAATTCAGATTGCTCTCGTGACGCTGTATCTGAAAAGGTCAGCGCTGTGCAAGCTGCCTCCAGCGTGCAGGCCGATGGGGTTCGAATGGAGGCGGTTATCTATACAAATTGATCCGGGAGTTATTGTAAATTTGCTTGCTGCCACAGTGCCACTCAATCCACGCGTTCGTATTCTGCATGTATGTCAAAATTTTTTTCTTGTGGTGCCTTTATCGCGTTTTTCATTGGCTAGTTCTACGAGACCAGAGTTTTTCTTGCGGCGCAGCTCAGTAACAAAACTGTCTTTTCTCCACCGTACACTGCATCCTCAGGAGACTTGCAGCCCTCTGCAGCAGAAACATCTTCCGTTTTGGCGAATGCGGGCGTTGTCTCTGTGCCACGTTAGCCGACGTGGCGCGTTCTTCATATGTGTTTTAAATACCAAGAGGATCTATAGTTTCTTGGCGCTCATGTTTCCTTGTAGCACCGCGGCAGCCAACTTATGATTCCTGTAATGAGGACGTTCACTTCGGTAATTTCCGCCACAGTAGGTTTTTGAAAGGGAAGAAATACTTGCTCAAGTCTGTCCATCTGCACTTCCTTGAAGCCTCTTTGTTGTTTTTTGACTTCGCCAATTCGTTGTCATTTGTTTTAACTTGCCTAGCTCTCATGATACACAGTCATTATCTTTTATCGACATGATGCTGAGTTTCTGCACCTAATGCACCGTTTCTCTGAGCAAGATCAAAATAAGCATGGATGTTCAGTTTTATTTCAGTGTTTGGATATTCTACACCTTGGAGTGAACTTTTTGCCATGCTTTTGTCTTTAGCAGGGCAAAAAAATTCACGTACTATTCCGGTAAGACCCGAGTTTCAACATAACACCTGGCAGTATGATCCTACATAACTCGACTCACCACCCCCGTCACAACAGTCGTGTAGACTGCTGAAAAATGATGCGTAACCAGTGAACTTGACCGTAATGCTAAGATTGAATTCATCCGTCCAAAGTGGTCATGACATCGAAGCTGACGGTCCGCAATGAACGCGCAACATGCACATCTTGCGACCGTCGTTGCGTCGGCAAGTGTTTATATGCCTACATGTAATGTAACCTCGCATATTGAGGGGAGAACAGAAAGCAAGCCCGGAAACGTGGGATTAAGTGAAAGCGTGTGCCCGTGCTTGTGCAAAACCAGGACACATGAAACGATCTCGTGTTATGGTTTCTCCTACCACTTCACTGTCCATGCCTGTCGCTAATAGAGCACTTTTATCATCAACTAGGCCAAAAAAAAAATTATGTATGACTTCTCGTGAACTATGATCTGGCCATCTGGCAAGGTTTTGCGTATTTGCCGATAGCTGCTTCCCACCAAATCAGCAGTGCGATAGATGGACTTTTCTGGAGAGTGGATGCACCCTAAGCAAGCAGCTTAGTCGGCTCTGTGGAAAGAATTCTGCCTACCACTATTGACATGCCAGTTTGACGAGCGCATGTATACGCCACCGGCGCGCTGCATTATTTCGGTTTATCTGCTATGCAATATATTTTCTCAAACCTCCACAAAACGGAACGTCAACGTATGACCGATATTGTGTAATAGTTAACTAGGTACAGACCAATGCCCACACGGGAGACTGATCTGGCACTCCATACTCTAAACTTTTTGGGTGTGAGTTGCACCGTATATGACTCCCTTAAATGAGGCCCGCTAACTCTCTTTTGGTACTCATGTCATGACTCTCCGAGAAGAGAGTTGACGTGTCTCTTCAAATAGAGTCATTGACGTGGAAAGTCCGGACTTTTTAAAGACAGTCAAATGACTTTTTTTCCCCTCCATAGTGTACAAGTGCGACACCTTCGGTGACGTTCCTTATCGCCACAGTGTTGTGAGCCGCCTAGTTCCGCGGCCAGGACCCTGTTGCTCTATCCCAGCAGCAGTTGTATTGCGTTCTGCGTCATTCCATGTTGCACCAGTGCAAAGATGAACACCTTTCGGAACAGTTTGAGCGGGATGCTCAGTAACGCTGTCGCTGTCTGTTTTTCCTCCTTCAGGCTAAGTCACCACTTTTCACAGTCACCGTAGCCCACTGCTCCACCGTGGAGTAAAAGATTGCGTAAAAATTGAAACCGAGTGGGACATCTATATAGGCGGGCAAGACGAAAAAAAAAAAAACATTCCACCCATTGCGGACTGTCACTACACGTTTTCTCACTTACACTTTGAATTCTGATCTGTTTTTTTTTTTTTGTTTCTTTAAGCAGTCATCGACAATTCCTCGGTGCCCGCGTCCGCAACAGCGCTCTTTCGGCGAGCAATGGTGTATTGCGGGAAAGTGAAGCAACACAGAAACGCGCGTATGATGAATGGTTCTGTGAGCAATTACTCATGGGCTGCGTGCGCTAGAAATGGAGTGCTATATCTTACGCCTGCCATCCGTACTTCTGCCTGTTAGGAAATATGGATTTTACATGGTATATTTCTTTCATCGATTATTTTTTCTTCATGCCTCAGTTTCTTACCGCAATAGTGAGCCTGGGCTAGAGTTGAATTTAGAAACTGCTTGTGTATGCGGCGACCGTAGAGAAGCACCCGTTTTCACAATTATGACACACATATAGCGCTACAGAGCTTGACATCTAGGTTACAGATTTAACCTAGAACATTTGGTTTAAGCGGTCTTTAAAAACGTCACACCATTCTCTAAATGTTTTCTTTAGTTTTTTTTGCTAAATAAAGTTTTTGCCACTTTCCGACAGATGCAAAATACATGAATGTCGCATACCTCCCCCGTATCACGTGCATAGCGCCAACATGTTCGGTGTCAGACACCCGATTAAAGCTATGCATTCATTTAGCACGACGTAAACTCCTCAACGAAAAGTGTTAAGGGCAGGCGTCACTTGCACGTGTACGTTTCAGGACGCACATATTGCCGACAGGCTTCTGTGCTCTTCGTTCCATTTTGGTAGCAATAAAAATGACATCTTGACCATCCTCACATTCATTGATGTCGAGTGCTGAACGAAGGCCCATTGAACTTCAATTACCACAATCTTGCGTCAGCTATTTCTGTTCTATGCTTTGATCATCCGTTTCATCCCACCATAACACGGCCATTTCTGAATTTTTTTGTTATTTTGTTATAGCATGTCACTTGTAAAGAACAATAAGCCATGAATGACGATAGTACCGTCGAAGAGCGTGAAGTCACTATTCAATAAACAACCATAGCAAAAAAGCGGGGGGGGGGGGGTGTGTGGACCTTAAGGTTGCAAGTTGTGTATTTGGCCCAACAACACGCGTGAGCCGGCTGTTTAAGGCAATCGACGTGACACTGGAGAAAGAAAGACACGTCCCGTCCTTTGGTGTCGCTGTTCGAAGTTCCACGTACGTTTCGAATTCCAAGTACGATGTTCTGAATCCCAACCCCGAACTCGCCCTAGATTCCACATCAGCAGCGAATAGTACACGTTCTGAAGAATAGCTGTCGGTGTCACGTCTCTATTAATATTATTATTATTATTATTATTATTATTATTTGATTTGCATACACAGATACACAAGGACACAGAGAAAAGAGGGAGAGAGCAAGCTGGCAACTGCCACCTTGAGGGGCACAACGCCTGCTAAATCTTTCTGGAGGAGGGAAGAAACATAGGAAACAAAGATTAGAGGGAAGAAAGAAGGAAGAAGATGAGGAAGGGAAAAAATGATGAAGACTTTGCCGAGTATGAGTAAAAAAACACAAATAAAAATAATAAAGAAAGAAGAAAAGTCTGTATACTAGTCCTGTATTCACGCGAATGCTCCCACAATAGAGTCAGTCGCAACAGAAGATAATAATACTATGTGAGGTTTCACGTCCTAAAACCAGGATATGAGCACGAGAGATGCCGTAGTGGAGGGCTCCAGGAATTTCGACCATGTGGTGTTTCTGCACTGACATTGCGCAGCAGATGAGCCCCTATAGTTTTGCCTCCATTGAAATGTGACCACCACCGCTGGAATCAAACCCGAGACCTTTGGGTCAGCAACCGAGCACCTTGACCACAGCTTCACCGTGGCGGACTCGGAACAGAAGACTCTGGCCGGATTTGATGCTGGGCGTTTATTACCAGCGAAGAATGGCGACCGATGGCGAATACAACTTGCTAATAGCAGGAACGATGGATCAGCTTTTAAGTTTCATTTCAGAACATTACCTTATAAAATTTCTATCTACAATGTCAAAAGGACCTGAACGGACCGAGAAAAAAAAGGTGGTTAAATATCGTCAGATTGCACGGCACCAAGTTCGCGAGCAACCAATGATTTGTGGAAGCATTAGGCGGCTGCGCAGAGGTGGAAGCCAGTGCAAGGGTATTATCAACCTCTCCTTTCATTCGGTTATTCACTGCCTCCCGCCTTTCCATTCCGCCCAGTCGATTCATTCCTATCCCCTGGCAACCATATCCGTAACTCCTGGTCCATTTATCCTTTCCTTGCGTTCGTCTGTACAACCATCAGCCGTTACGCAAACAGGCCAGCGTGCGTGATAGGCCTGTTTTGTTCTTGATCTAACGCGCTGTGCTAAGCGAGCTTAGACGTTGGTGGCGATCATCTTAATGAGCTATCAAGGTACGAGCGTTCGACCGAGTGAAATATAGTGCCTCGGGACCCACGCACAGTTGCTGACACGGGAACGACAAGAGCTTGGCAATCTGTATGGCCGATTGCGATTGCAGTAGAGGCGCTGCAATGGATCGGCACAGACTGCGCAAACTGTTTGCGTCTCAGTTAGCAGTCCCGATCATCATGCGCGCGAGTCAATTTCCTATTAGATGGGACACCTGTTCAAGCCTTCTACTTATATGGGAGATTTAGGGGCATGCACTAGTAGCTTCTTTGAGAACCCCATTTCATGAATGCATCTCAGTCTTTTTTCTCTTTCGCAGTAAGTGTCTTTCAAATCACTTTTTTATTTTTTGCGAAACTCAGCTACCCTTTTTTACTCACAAACTCCACCTAATTCTGGATCGTACTTTAAGGACTGCGTTTTTCTTGCCTACTAATTCGGCATTCGACAAAATCTGCCACAAACAAATGCAGCTAAGCAAAATTAATGTAGATCGAAAACCTGCTTAACCAGGCACTCGCTTGCTCGTTCTGCTTTCTCTCGCATGACTATCGCGTGCGATAAACCGATTTCGCTTTGTTTTCTACACTTGCAACTGCACTGTTATGCCTGCGAGTCCACAGCGAACGTTCATGTCTCTGAAAAAGGCAATCTGCCAGCACGCGAGCCCGCCTGACGCGAACAACTCAACGGCGTCATCACACGGCGGTGCCTTTCTGCCGCGCACGCACAGTGAGTCACCTCAGCCAGCGAGCCCGTCGAAGCAATCGGCGCCTTCCTGTCTGGCGAGTCCGACGCAATGCGTGGCGACGTCACTCGTCCTTGGGTGCAGCCACGTGCAACGCAGCGGCTCCAGATTCGATGAGAATGACGCGGCCCGGCGGTAACCCCATTGGAAGATTCTGACCTCACGACCAGCGGTGCTTCTGGTTGGACATTTGGTTACTCAAAGAAGCCACCCGGAGCATATAAAAAAAGCCCTGCGGCGCGTCGCGAGCAGTAGACCTATGTGTCAGAGAAAAGAGCTCGGCTCTTCGAGTCGCTAAACTGTCGGCCCCAGTGCCGAATTTGTAACGCCTCTGTAAGTATGCTGTACATAAACCTTGTTTAACTCACCGTCGTCTCGTCCGCTCGTCTATCAGCTCTGCGCAGAAGCAGTCGCGAGCGGAAAAACCTACGCTACCAAACGGCTGGTGACCTTCCCAGCGGAGTTCGAAGCAGTGGCGCCTTCGGGACCGTGTTGGCGTCGCCGTCTTTCGCAACAGCGCGCGCAGACATACCTCTGCGTATCAAAAAGCGCGAACTCCTTACTGACTCAATCAGTTCTGACGTTTGACGTGTATTCTGAAGAAATATGTGGCGAGGAAATGAATTCACTTGTAGGGAGGGTAGTGAAGGAAAGATAGAAACTGCTGTCTAGCCTTTGAACTCGATGCAGTTTAGAAGCCGTCCAAGAAAATATTTGTGTGCCGCAAAGCCTTGAAAAGATGACAACTTCTACTATGGTGGAAATAACCAAAGCTACAAGGCAAATCAATAAAGAAAAGAAGACAAAATTGAAAGCAGTGACGTAGGAAAATGATGCTGCAACGAAAGAAGGTCGAGAACACGAGCGCAAATGGCAGCCTGAAGGAAAACAAAGCAAAAACGCGGTGCTGCCGAATTGAAGACAAGTCAACCATTTCCCCTTCTTTTTTTTTTCCTTTGCGCCATTCTTTTTCTGAGAAAGTTCTAGCACTGTGGTCGTGTGCCACTAGTGAAGCCGTATTGTGTCTTTAAGGTCCCATCTTACTTTCTTTTCGGGCTTCTTCAACGTTCAAGAACCCACAGGTGGTCGAAATTTTCGGAGACCTTCACTGCGGTTTCTTCCATAATTATATGGTGGTTTCGGGACGGTAAACCCCAACAAATATTATTCTTCGACGTTTTGATCTCTTTGCTTCTGATAGGAGTGTAAAAGAGTGACGAATCGGAACGACCACAAGTAGTTTCCTATTCTAAGCCCAATTACTTCTATTCGCGCTTCACTGCTGCTTTCTTTCGTGTGCTTCCATCGCGCTTCCCTCTCTCCGCTCTCTCTTTTACATTCTAGCACACTCTTTCTTTCCCACTCTGTCGACGCAAGTGATACGAACAACACGCGGACGTCATTCGTGTTTCTGAAAAAGCTCATGCTGGTTGACAACCTCTGTTCGTCATTCTTAACATTTGTTTATTAAAGTATTCGGAATCTTGCGACGAACAAGATGAATATAATAAATAAATGGGTAAAAATAAATAAATGAATAGACTAATAAATAAACAAATAAATAAATAAGAGTGATTGCTCGAGCTCATGCCCTGCATGCCGGTAAAACCAGGGCAAGCGGAGCTTTGTGTGTGCGTCCCCGACGTACGAGTCTCTTTCTTTTTTTCTACATTTCTCTCTCTCTTTCTTTCTTTCTCATTCCGCGGACCACGCTGGGAAATGAACCTTTATCCATGTGCTTAGCAGCGCGGCACCTCAGTTTCTACAAGGAACAACGGCACTCATGGGTTCTATTCAAGCGACAATCAAATAAGGGAACGTAAAATGACAAGTGACCCCAATAAAAGATAAGATTGCTGCATCAGAAATGGCCAGTCGTTGGTAAGCACATGATCGATGTAGGATCAATTATTGAAAAACGGCACATACAGATACGCAAGTGACTCACTTTTATTAGCAGCATTCTTTTACCATCACCGGCGCGGAATTTTTCAGCGTGCGATGCCGCGGGCAAACTCTGAGTTGCAAAGGCTTAATCAATAATTGCAATGAAGCCAAGAGAAATGAAACTCGTACGCTACTACTCTAGCTGTGCTATACGTGACGTCATACACCAACGGCCTGAAAAATAATAAAATTGATTTCTTTATTCTTTTTTAGCGTATTATGGTTACATTAGCTTTTCACTTGAGACCCTATTTTGGGACGACAACTTTCAACGACAGCGTCAATTTGCGTGACGAATGATGTCACGTGATCAAAGAATGAAGTGATTTACCCGCGCGCCTTTCGCAATCAAATGAGACATCGACGTATTGGTTTTGGTACAACAATATTTGTATAGCATTATTATGATTGAATGTTGTGCCGCACATCATGTGCATGTGTCTTTCGTTCCCGAATAGAGAGAGCGAAATAATTTAATCATATGGTGGTTTTGCGACGTTAAAAGCCACGTATCAATCAATCAATCAATCAATCAATTAATTAATAAATCAGAGCGAAATAACTGAAAAGGAAAGCACATTGAGGTTAGCCTGGTACACGTAGCCGGTTTGCTACCCTAAAATACCGTTACATCATATGTGTGACAAGAAATTAACGTATAGCCACTCAGAAGTTATGAAAGCACGTATACAACATTAAAATTTTCCTTTCGCTGTTTGAAGGAAACGCTTGTGGGTGGCTCATGAGTTTCTTACGTTGCCCGTTTGACGTGTTCCAGATTTACTTGTCATGGCCGCAGTGCAATCATTCCTGTTATCGGAATATGTATACCACGTTTTTTTTTCTGTTTTCTTACTGCTTATATGGTCGTATAAGTCATCCCATCGCTACTGCAACGGTTGTGTCAAAATTGTTATCTTCAAAACACGCAGACGATGTCGTTATGCTACACTTGTATACCATTAAACGCATGCCCCAATTATAGGTCGGCAAAAAGACTGGAACTCACTAAGACTCACTAAATAAATATATACGATGCTTCGGACTTTCTCATAGTCAGACTCACTGAAGATTTCCGGGGCCGAATTCATTCGGGCGACTGTCACTCACCAAAGTTTTCTTCAACCGGACTCACTCAGACTCCGATTCGCCAAAATGTTATTGATTCGGAATCACTCATACTCAGGCTAACTGCTCAATCTCTGTCTGAGTGAGTCGACTCAAGAGAGAGTTCGTGGCCTATGGCCTCAAATAATGAAGAGCCCAAATAAGTAAGAAAATTGACACATACCATATTTCACACGTGAAGCAAAAAAAGAAAAAAAGTTTGGTTTGACTTCAAGAGCGAAGCGATCAATGCGAGACCAACAAATTTAATTGTTATGCGAAATAAGGAATGCAGTTGACTTTCTTAGTATCCGATCTAGAGTAACATTGGCGTAAGGGAATATGGCCGCTCCAGGAAACGAAAAGGTTTTCGTCTTGTCTGTCGCATCGACGCGAAATTTGTGCGAAGCCCAGCACGTACAAGAGTACTGATGTCAGTCGAGAAAGCACCCACGAAA
Source organism: Rhipicephalus microplus (assembly GCF_043290135.1). NCBI lineage: Eukaryota > Metazoa > Arthropoda > Arachnida > Ixodida > Ixodidae > Rhipicephalus > Rhipicephalus microplus. The sequence continues at coordinate 339,628,669 of NC_134710.1, forward strand.
GCACCCTTCTTAATAAAGTAATAAGTTGTTGCCTAGCTCCTCCCCCCACCATCATGTAACCCCGGCTGGCACCCGTCCTTCATGCTCTACTCGAACAAGCCAGCCGGCACTTTCCGTCTCTTGTAGAGCCGTGCCCGCCTGCAGCCTTCGCAAGCTTTCGCTCGCACATTGAGCATACGACGCACAGGGTGAGGTTCGCGATTTGGACTTTACGCGGAACATGACGGCGATGGCTGAAGCGTGTCTCATGGGTGCATATCATTGCTACAACAATAAGAAAACAATGCGGCATCGTCTCATAATCGGTGGTTGAATATATACTCGGGGCCCCATGCCACGGTGAGTTCCATGTTCGAAAATAAATCACGTAAGTGTAGTGCACATACGCAGACGTGGTGCCAACGTAAACACGCATTCCAATGCTCTTCTTTCTTGCCTGGCCCCGCCGCGGTGGTCTAGTGGCTAAGGTACTCGGCTGCTGACCCGCAGGTCGCGGGTTCGATTCCCGGTTGCGGCGGCCGCATTTCCGATGGAGGCGGAAATGTTGTAGGCCTGTGTGCTCAGATTTGGGCGCACGTTAAAGAACCCCAGGTGGTCAAAATTTCCAGAGGCCTCCACTACGGCGTCTCTCATAATCATATGGTGGTTTTGGGACGTTAAACCCCACAAATCAATCAATTCTTTCTTGCCTGGACAATAATAGTATACTGCCGCTGCTGCAGCCGCCGGTAATGTCCTTCATGTGGCTCACAAATCGATGTTAAATGACATGCGTTTACTACATCCTGTGCCTTCTTTTTTTATCTTGTCCCTTATCTGCTGGTGCCAAGAGAAATCCCGACGGGGCAAACAAGTTCGCCCACGTTGGCCCATCGTTCTATATATCCGCTTGCTTCATTCGAGATGGCTGGCCAACAAGTTCCCTAAGGGGACTGGATACGGGACGCATTCGAAGCAGCCTACTCGGAAGATAGGCTTGAGCGAAACAGTAGAAAAAGAGGATAAAAAAACCTTGACTCAGCAAAGACCCGGGAAGAGAGTGAGATAGACCTGCCGTAAAATTGCTGTATTGGGACAGAAATCACACCGACATGTAGCCCTACGATTGCATATGAGCAGTACGTATAAAATAGGAAGCTACGTTAAAGAACCCCAGGTGGTCAAAATTTCCGGAGCCCTCCACTACGGCGTCTCTCATAATCAAATGGTGGTTTTGGGACGTTAAACCCCACAAATCAATCAATCAATTAAAATAGGAAGCTTCGAAATTTATTATAATATTATTATCATTATTATATTATTTTATACTATTACTATAATATTCAACGCAACCCAGAATACTTCTTGATGAATCCATAAGATCAAGTAGAGTGCATCATCCTATCTCTCGATTCTTTCATTCCAGCCCACCTTGTCTGCCGAGGTGGAGCAGTGATTATGGTACTCGGCTGCTGACCCCGAAGGTCATTGGTTCGATCTCGGCCACAGCGGCCGCATTTCTATGGAGGTGAAATGGTAGAAGGCTCTGTACTGTGCGATGTCACTTTACGTTAAATAACACCAACTAGACGGTCGAGATTTCAGGAGAACTCCACTAAGGCGGCTCTCATAATCTTATGGTGGTTTTGGGACTCTAAACTCCCAATAATAACAAGAATAACAATAATATTGTTATTACTGCATTCACTGTGTTCATTTAACAAAATACCTATTTGGCACAGCTTAACACCATCTGAGCGGCCATAATTTTCAACAGATGTTCAGTGCATCGCCATTTACTTTCTTCATTTCTTTTTTTTCTTTTTAAAGTTTTTTCTATCCGCATGTACAAACGTATTCGATTGATTTCGCTAGCGGGCCTTATTTTCAGCAAATGCCGGAATTTAAGACATGCAGACTGATTGTCACTAAATGTGTTATTAAGCCTAAAAGTAAATGCGTTAATAAAGCGAAAAGTAAACAAGCAAACAAAACGCATGATGGTGGCAATATTGGAGTATACGCTTGAAGGTTCGGGTGTTTTGAACGTTTCTCTATTGGTAATGTCCTACATCGTATGTTTTTGGTTAGCACACATAGGGCCTCCATGAGTTAATTTTTTTCCTTAATTTTTTGGAGCGTTCTTAGACTAGATTAACCAACTTTCTGCATAAATAAGCACGTACACCTTTCGTATGGTGTTCTTGTCTTCATCGAGTCATCATCATTCCCTATGCTTCGTCCATGTTTACAAAAACGTTTCCCTCCAGTATAACAGTTGTTTTGGCGTGTTGCAAGGCCATTCTTTTTTATTCTTCGAGGCCACCACAGTGTACTCTGGCAACGACCTTTCGCGTTGAAGGCCCATGCTCGGGCGAGAGTGCTTGTAATACGTGCCGCACGTGGAGACAGTGGTCTTAGAGGGGTGATGAACGGGAACTGTAGCACATGCTTCCGGTCTATATATAATGAAAACACGCTTGTTACCACAGTGAATTCTGCTGTTTCGGAAGGAGGCTGTCAGGAAGGAAAACGAAGTAAAAAAAAAGAAAAGGGCTGCCCGCTGCAGTTACTGAGATCAAAAGAAAACGAGCTATTCGTAAGCAGAGTATGATACCATGTAGTCCGCTCCTCCACGTTTGCGATTCAGGAGGTGCCATGACAACCTCGCCCAGAAGACCTTGTACAACGCCGGCCTAAAGCGCGCTAGCAAGACGACACCTGCTGACAAGTGTCGACGAGCAGTGACGTACGGGTAGAGGCGTTCAGAGGTCTGTCTATATAAAAACTATGTGGGCATACGCAAATGAAATCGGAAAGCAAACTCGTGAGCATAATTGCTGCATGAATTTGACCAGCAAGCGCCTTGAGTATAGTGAACGCTGTGTGTATACACATTTCGCTACTTATTTCATGAAGCCTGACGAGTAATGAATGATAAGTGCAACAAACAAAGAAAGTCATAGGAAAGAAACTGTGCACTGCTCATTGCGTTTTGTGCTTTTGCCTACTAAGTTACCGAACTAATTCTTCCACGTGTGGTCGCTCGGCTTAATAGCCGCCGGTTATTACCACCAGAAGACCGAGTGGTCGCACATGAAATACCCCTGAAAAGGAGGCGAATGGCGAGAAGCAAGTTATGTCTGATGGCGTTAACCGCATGTTCATTTTAATGCACATGGGAGGTATTAACTCATATGCTTCTTATTCACCTATGAAATGTATACCGCCAAAGCACAGCTTCACTTCTTTGGTTTGTAACTGATCAGGCGCGTGCATTTTCAGCGAATTAAATTCAAAGCGGTCACTTGCTTAGCAAATTAAGGCACTCGAATGATCCCTTCCTGCTTCAACTTAACCAGCAGTTTATAATCCAGTTCTGTTTGCAAAACAAAAAGCGCATGCCACTCAGACGCATGGACAAATGCCGAATTTCGCGGCTGTGAAAGAGAGGAGAAAGGCAAACACCGTAGATGGAGTACGATGCACCAATCTACTGGCGCGAATTGGCGTCAAGAGTCGACACATTGTTGATTACGCTGCACACGTGAGAGTAATATACACTCGCATTGGAATATTTGATGCGTGAGACAAAGTAACCATCGGCATCTAAAAATGCGTAGTCATAACTATACATCAGACGCACATGAATTTGATCCTTATAATCCTTTGTGGACAACGATTGCCAAACACTGCCCTCGACTGTTCAGCCCTTGTAGCCTTAAAGGGCATCGACTAAAATTCAGTTTGTTTCTTTGTCGCTTCTTGAAATGTATTACTTGCTTTTCCGAATTTACCGTACTTTTGCCTAAAGGATTTGTGGATGATAATAACATTTTAGGCGTCATATAACTGTCGTTTCAGATTCAGAACGCGGGATTAGGTACGCGACTCTCTTGCTTTCGCATGAACCGCAGTTCAGTTAGTTCAATTTCTAGAAGCCTTGTATGACTCAGTATATCATCTATAACAATTTCATGATGCATTCGAGTAATTGCACAGGGCAACCTCTCGGTTATCATAAACTTTTCTTATAGGTTGGGGGGGGGGGGTCGATAGAAGATAATTTATGAGCACACACCTCTATTTACGGGCTCAGAAATTAAGGCGCGTAACTTCCCAAATCATCGAAATGGAATGTAGGAATAGTGCAATGTTCAGGAGTAACAAGACTGCATGGTGTTACGTAGCACGAATGTAATTCTAAATGCACGAATATTCATACATTTCACCACCGTATAAGAAAGCAGGTGTCATGACTAGGAATCGAACACACAACTTCATGGTGAAGACACGAGTGTTATTGTATTGCGCTACATTGGAATGCTATACCGCCACATCCTCGACTATAGGATATATCCTGCGGAAATTTGTCCCTGTCAGTTATTTGAGAACTAACAGCAATACTAACAGCATTCGCAAGCACTAGAATGGACGCAATTATTAAATGTAGGCTTTTACGTGGATATATTCACGTGGTTTTGTTGACTACATGCGAAGAAGCTGCCATGCCATGAATCAGTTATCTTTATACGGTATACTTTTGTCGGGAGCAATGAGTTCAGAATCCCTGAAAAACGATATTTTCTTACGTAATGGAGTCACTATATATTTACCCTCATTGTATAACCTTGATGTATGTTTTTCTCGAATTGCGGCGATGATGGAGAGGTTTGAAGCTCTGGGCTTCGTCGCGAGCTTTGGTAAATCTCGGATAACGTCAGGGAAAAGAATAAGCAGATGCAGACACTGACGAACGAGTATTTTGCATTAGACAAGGCACCCGTGTCCACAACCTTGAGCGGGTTTCATTGGTCCACATGCTTTTTCCTTTTATTGCGCCATTGGCTTGCCCCGAAGGCATAATGTGTGCGTATATGTGTATACGATGTGTGCCGTTAGCTCGGTGTTATGTATGAAGCTAAGCAGTGTCTTGTAGAACCTGTTATCATGACTGGTCTTGTCATTGTATTGAAGAATGGTGTGTAAAAGGTGACGGTATTATTCCCACTGTTTAGAATAAGAGAAAGCTGACCTTTTGTGGTGTCCTAACTTATTTCTTGTGTCCGTGTTTGTACGCCTAGTATTTTGAAATAAATACGTTCTCACAGTAACCCTTGGCATGCCCATACAAGATGGTGTACATCTTCTTACATCACAGGAATAGAGCAGTATGAAAACATTGCAGGCAGTGGTAAGAGCGAGCAGTTTCATGTTCAGATGACAGTCGGTCTAAGGGCGGAAGCCTCTTAAGCACTACATCCTCCATGCCATGAAGTAAGGTGAAGGGGGAGCATGCAAACACATGGTGAGATAAGAGGGCTTGAGGTGGAAGTTGATTGAATGGAAGATATGTACTAGGTGGGTAGTGTGCCTGCGGGTGGGCGGCGTTCACCAACAAGTGACGTTCACCAACACGCACGCTAGCATGCAACAGGCGACTTCCACGTCGGGACCGCCAGGCGAGGCCAGTCGGTCAGCAGCAATACGGCGAGGGTTCGGAGCATCGCACTGAATGCAGTATACGCTGACGTAAGTAGCTTGGCCTTAGCTCTGTGCTGATCTGATGTGCCAACGAAACTCGTCACATTACACTTTTTGGTCGCTTCTTTTGTTGATCAGTGATTTCTCTCTCGTCGTTACATAGATTTGCGGGAGGAACAAGACCGCATTTTCGTGCAAAAGACGTAGTTTGTTGAAGCTATCGGTGGTCAATAAGACACGCACGTTGATGCAAAGTTCGATATAAAGAAAAAAAGGAGATTGGACCGAAGAAAGCAAGCAAAGGTTGTTTCACGTAAAACTCTAAATCATGCTACAATAGTCTGCCGAGTATTCTTTCATGAATATGAACACTCTGTTTTGAATCGCATAATGTGCTGCTACATCAATTATTCACTTTTAAATGGAAATTGCCCGTCATTTACGGCTTACGGCGAAAAAAAAATTCTGCAAAATATGTCACAAAGTTCCCTATATGGCCTAGCTTGCGTCTTAGCGTAGGTTGCGTTTTAGCAGAGAATAGATGGCGGAGTAAAAGAAACTTTTATCTATCTCTCACGAGTAATCGGACGTGTGCTGTCAATATCAGGCTGACACAAATATTCTAATTCAAACTCAGCTTCACGCTGCTTTAAATCTATCATTTTTATCTTTAAATTAATCCTACAGACCCGTTCTTTCTCGGTTAGAAGAACGAAAAAGGAAAATTCTGGAGATTAAACACGCTGGAGAGGTGGGCTCCGAAAGCGGTGTGATACATGCCGACATACGCAGTCGTGGTTCAGATTTGAGACGCCACAACAAGTACGAGGACACCCGAAAATGTTACTTGTAGTTCCGCATGCTGAGCGTGCTAGCTGTTGGAGCCTGACATTCGTTTGGCCTTTCCAAGACTGCACGAATTCAGGCATCGCAAAGAAAGCTGCCATAAAATAATCTCCTCATTGCCACGTTTCGCGTGCTTGTTGCCCCTTTGTTATTCTTTTTCCTATCGTGGGTGATTTTGCGAGAAAGTACAGCACCACGAGTGAAGAAGCCGCAGTGGCATATTTGCGCACTTTTAACGTCGCTAGCGTCAAATCACAGACAGAAAGAAAAAGCATAACGTGGACCAATCAGTTGAACGTTGGCGCTCGTGATTATTTTTTCTTGTGTTTTCCCCCAGCCGCATTCACATTTTTCGCCTTGCAACCATTCGAGGCGCCCGAAATGACGTGCGCGAGTTCGGGAAACTTTCAATCTACGAACAACTTTGTTCACCGCAGCTATTTCTTTTTAAGCAAAATTTCATGGTTCCTGTTGGCTGTCGAGTTTTAATATTTGCACAAGAGTAGTAAAAAAAATTTCTGCGAAAAAAAAAAGAAAGCAGCGTCTGTCTGGCTGGGCGTCAGACGGAATGTGCATTCTACGACTTGAGTGCTCTACGATTATAGATGTTCTGAAAATGTGGCCTTCCAGGACGAGTTTGCGGAACGCGATAAAGGAAGAACTGCTTGTATATATACACGCGCGCAGATTTCCCCAACGAAAGTGGAGTAAAAAGGCGTTCGTTGCGTATACAGAGACAATGCTTGGCGAGCACATTTCAAAGAGTATGCGAAGTGATTCTTTTCTTCTTATATATGTAAAAATAATTTAACCAAGTTCCACGCCTGTGCAATATAAGTAAACAGCGGCGCTGGAAAGCAAGTGCCACCACCCGGCGAACGCAGGTTGACTCTTTTATTATTCTAACTTCATCGACTTCTTTTGTTTTTACTTTTCTTCATTCATTTTTTCTGTATCGTTCTCTTTCCACTTTTGCCTCCTCCCAATCCTCACATCACTCCCACTGATCCTGCGCCTCTTTACCACTCTTTTATATGTTATGCTGTACATGACTATTGTTTACACTCTCATGTCACCATTTCCTTCCCCCTACCATGAAATAATTCCTCCTCGCACTCACTTTCCTTTCTCAGACCCTTAAGTTTTGTTAAAACATGCTGTGCATGTTCATGCTATGTCAGGAGTCTTTGCCATCGATGATGCCGTACCCCCCCCCCCCCCACCGAAGAATTTTCGCTCATAAATCACAAGTGAAGGAAAAACGAAGCAAGAAATATGGTGGCACTCAAGCTGCCTAGTTCAGTTAACAGTGACGCGGCATCCGGAACTGCGATAGTTACGTTACACACCCACGAAAGTCGATGTAGTATGGCTCAGGCGCCCGTCGGGCTTATACAGAAAGTTAAAAAAATGGACTGAAAAAACACATGGTTGATCCCTCCGTCATAGAAATCTGTGGAACACGAAAGCAAAATGTGTTATTATACAAGTACTCTGATGTGTACAGTACATTGATATAAAAGACCTTGCGTAATGTATATTGGTTTTTAACAGCAATCGCCGGGCTTAATATTGAAGAATCCACGTTGACTTTAAGTCATACACCTCTCTTCCGACGACTAACATCCATCAGTAATGTATAAATAATCTTTTTGTCATAGATCCTTGTGGTAGCTCTAGTAGTTAGCATTGAAAGGGGACCATCTAACAGCCAGAAGCGCGGGACTGATTGCAAGCCAAACTTGAGCTATGTCGCGTACTTGCGGCCTGTTGAAGTTGTTGAACATCACCGTCCGATAAGACGGCAACGCAACACGCGTCTTGTCTTCTTTTTGGCCAGCGGGCATTGATCGCGGGGGAACGCGGAGTTAAAGCAAGGCGAAGCCAGTGGGTGTCGTAAATATATATTCGGAATGAATGGATGTTATGAGTGATGCTGACACTTACTGTAAGGTCGTAACCTGGGAGTGTATTAAGGCGTTGACAAAAATTGCTGTTTTTCTAGTGGAAACGCGCCGAATGGAACGGACGCTTAGAAACAGCGCCTAGAAGAAACTATTGGCGGATGGCACAGTCATGATTCATTACTGCACTTTACTAAGAACGCCGCGACATGACAGTGGTAGAAATAAAAGACGTATTTTTTTAAAGCGTGCTCAATATACGGTTGCCGCGGCGCACTCGATAGCGCGCCCAGCATCTGTTGTTGCGGACCCAGAATTCATTGGTTTGAATGCAATTGGCTAAACCTTTCATCTTTGTTTTCTCGTTGTGCGTATTTTTTCAACGTCATTTCCGTGACAGAAGTACGTCACTGAATACTTGGTGGACCCCGGCATAAAGTACCTTCATGATAAAAAAATTGGCCCCGTATCTGCATGTTACACCGCAAATGTCGTCGAAAGACGATAGCCTTGCGTCTGAAGAGAGTGAGCAAAACGTTTATTTGATGTTCTCTGCAAGAAAATTGGTGAATGACGTTCTAGAAGCGCTGCGTTAGATTGCATCGAGCGTGCAGCGAAGGTGAACGAGCGCATCAAGTCACCTCACACATAAGACATAAGCGCTATCTGGCAGTTATCCTGGAAAATGAAGCGCGCGGCATGCGCGCCCGTCTCTGGGGTGATAAGGTGTAGGACGAAAGGCGACGGGTAGGTGCCACCACCGTGTCGTCTTAGCAAAGCGTTGGAAACACTTTTGCCTTTTCGTGCAAGCGTTGCAAGGGCAGCGCGATGTGATAAATGCTATGGTCCTCAGAATTACTTATGTATGCCTTTTCTAGTAAAACATACACATATAGACGTTTTGTTATAATGCCTAAGATATGTGCAATATTTGCTTTTTAATTGACAATCTCACAAGTATGAACGCTGAACCTTGAGAAATATTGGTGGGCGCTGCGAATGGGGTCGGCCGTTTAGAGTATCGTTTGGCCACTTCGGTGCCGTTTTAAGTACCGTTAAGGGCCGACAACCGACAAATGAACATACAGACAGACAGACCAAAATTTTTGCGTCTAAGTTCCCCAGGAATGAATATCGTGTTTAAAAATATGCTTGGTTCAGTCCAAGCAAATAACGAAGCGGAGACCCCTAATATTGCTTTCACGGTTTACCACAGTGCCTTGCAGAAAAGCATAGCCGACGAGACTATGTACCACTTGCTCTCGTGTTCTCTCTTCAGCATGGTGGACACACACACACACAGATATATATGTATATATATATATATATATATATATATATATATATATATATATATATATATATATATATATATATATATATATATATATATATATATATATATATATATATATATATATATATATATATATATATATATATATATATATATATATATATATATATGTATGTATGAGATCTAACAGACAGTAATGCCAAGGAATGTACAGGGGAAGTTATTAGAACCAATGGAATGTAAATAAGAAGACAGAAAAGTAACGCGTTCGAAGCTCGAGCATCGAACGCGTTATTCGAAGGTCGTAGGTTCGATTCCTGCTCACGGCTGGTTATTTTTACATCCACTTTTCTTTCTTCTTATTTACATTCCATTGGCTCTAATAACTTCCCCTGTACATTCCTTGGCATTACTGTCTGTTAGATCTCATTAATATTGTGTCAAAACACGGAAAAACGAGCCCTTAGGTATACACTTCTTTCCTATATATATATATATATATATATATATATATATATATATATATATATATATATATATATATATATATATATATATATATATCTGTGTGTGTGTGTGCATAGAGAAATATACTATATTAAGAGTGGCCACGGGAGCCTAATCGCAGTCCAGAAAGAAAGAATCTGACTAACTGATAGATGGTCAGACCCTTTCTTGCTGGACCGCAAATAGATAGGCTCCAGTGGCCACTATTATATATATATATATATATATATATATATATATATATATATATATATATATATATATATATATATATATATATATATATATATATATATATATATATAGCGTAAGGTAGGCAACCAGATGCATTTCCGGTTAACCTTTCTGCTTCTACTTTTATGTTGCCTTTCTTGTGTCCCTGATAAAGATCATTTTCGTTATATGAAAAAGAAAAAAGACGTTATATAGAAAGAACTTGCACGTGTATTTATGATATCACGAATTACTATGCCTAAGGACAGGCTTTTAGGAGAAAAAAAAGTAAAAAGTGCTCTCGGCATGAAAACTGATGGAGATGTAATTATTCGCCCACACATGAATTAATCCCCTCGTCAATCTTGTTGTCCCATCACAGCCAGACTGACAAAAGGTTGAGTTTGTCCGTAGGCATTCATAACGACAAACGCTCAGTCATGTGGAAGAACAACGAGAAGCGACTGAGACAAGACAAACGCCGGCTTTTAACAAGGATTTCGCACAGTGGTCAAAATAATGCAAACACAAAACTTATCTGCATGCTCAGGTATCCCAGTGCCTGCGTAAATCAGACATACATGCGGGTCGATGCACTAGCAAAAAATAATAAAATAAAAAGAACATAGACACTGATAAGATTTTTCCAATCTCTCTCCGCGGTAGACCACTTGCCTAAATCGAGAATGCGCTTCTCTACAACGTGCATTTTCCTAACTAATGGCTTACAGTCCTCCTCATTTAAATAAGAGTGCGTGTGTCAGCTACACTTCATAGTGCTTGTAGTTTGTGGGCTTAACTGCGAGTCCACGTTAGGCATATCATGATAAGCACAAAATGCGCACGGACACGTTGATTGAAAACATTAGAACGCCGTTATTATGCTTTGAAAGCTGCCACTCAAATAAAAACATATTTTTCAATGTAATGAGGAGAACAAGAGGCAAGGAAAGAAGAAAAGGTGATTGCGTGAAACTCTCATGCATCAATGCCCAATTGTCGTAGTGAGACAACACAAACACAGTATAAAAGTAATCGTTAGGTACTCGGCTGCTGACCCGCAGGTCGCGGGATCAAATCCCGGCTGCGGCGGCTGCGTTTCCGACGGAGGCGGAAACGTTGTAGGCCCGTGTGCTCTGATTTGGGCGCACGTTAAAGAACCCCAGGTGGTCAAAATTTCCGGAGCCCTCCACTGCGGCGTCTCTCATAATCATATGGTGGTTTTGGGACGTGAAACCTCACATATCAATCAATCAATCAATCAATCAATCAATCAATCAATCAATCAATCAATCAATCAATCAATCAAAAGTAATCGTTCAGGTTTTAAGTCCCACAACCACGATACGATTATGAGAGACAACATTGCGGAGGGCTTTGGAAACTTAAATCATTTGGTGTTCTTTAAAATGCGCCTTGATCTAAGCGCACAGACCTGTCCATCAAAATTGGGCTGCCATGGCCGGCATTCATGCCCGCGACTTTCGGGTCACCAGCGGAGCATGATTACCTCTGGAACATCGCGGCGGGTGACACGCGCCAATATAAATAAACCTTTACTGTAGCTTTCTTCCTTCTTTTTGTAGCAAAGCTACGTATTCTCTTTGTGTCAGTTATGTTGCATAAACACGGTTATTAACCTGCGCCGGGAAAAAACTATCCATGGTCATATTTTTGTTCAATAAGAATTCTCGGAGGAAACTTTCGAAAATATTGTGACGAATCATGGTTCTTTTTTTTCGCTACTTTGATACTCTTATATACAAAAAAATTGTAACACAACTATATTCTTGCGCGTCATAAAAAGTATTGGCAGCCGTCATTCGTAGTACTATAAAGTAAACGCAGCCTGTAGGTCACTATACCAAGTTTAGCCCCTTCAGCCATCTTGATAAATGCGGCTGGCGGAATTCTACGGGCCCACGCGTGCTCGGCACGTGTAAAGCAAGTCGAGTAGCAAGAAGTGCTCGTCCTTGTCGAGCTTCCCAGTATAGCCACGTTTCCTGGAGCAACCGCCGCTGAATGGTGCCCTAATAGGCAGACCACGTGCCGAAGCTTCGCTCGCCCCTGAAATGCATGGCGGCAGCGAAGTTGCTCTTTTCTACACGGCGCCACGAAAGCACGCCAGGCTAACGTGCGAGCGCACACACAAACAAGGGCGCCCGTCGAGAACATGAGCGAAGCCGAGCAGTTTCATCCTTTCCTCAGCCTGTGTCCATACAAGCGCGCACATTTCGGGCCTAATGAAATGAGCCGTCCAACCGCAAACACAGTACCGGTGCAAACAATCACCCTGGCGTGCGCTAGGGGCGCACTGCCATCGCTATCTGTGCTCGCCCACGCACACACGTACGAAAACACGCACGGCAATGAACTGGCTTGCTCCGCGGAGGGCGCCTTTGGGGCTCTGAAGTTGCAGCAGCGTCCCGACGCCTGGGCTCAAAATCTGGCCGCGAAAGACCGCCCAAGTTCGCGAAGTACACCCATGGGGAAGAGTGCAACGATTCACGAGTGGCACGAAGGAGCAGACGGTAACGCCTGCGTTTCCGTTCTTCCCCCGCGTGGATGGAGCGCAGCCGCGTGCACTTCCGATGCTCTTCTCCCTGCGGCGGTTCTGCGCAACGGAGAAGTTTGATTTACGGGACTTCGCAAGTAGCGCAAGAAAACGAGGCAGCAGCCACTTGTGGCTGGCAGCAACGAGAACGCTTGGTTATCGCTCAAGAAAGTGCCCCACGCGCATTCGTCGCTCGGAAACCAGGTTATGCCACGCTGGGGAAGGTGAAATTTCTTGCGAAAGGTTCACGCTGTCGTGGCTCATGTTACCGTGCTGCTTTTAGTCATATTCCCCCCTTGTTACGGTCGAGTTGCCCATATTTCTTCAACGCCAACAGGACGTCGCTTATGCACTCAGTTTTGGTACTTGTGTACAAATATTTTTTTTTCTAGAACGCGCAGTAGCCCGTGGAAGAACTGCCAATATAAACAACCTAATCGATGCCACTATATTTTACGCAAATCGCAACGCTACATCTTGCAACATAGAAAGAAGAAAACTAAAGGAGGGAGCATTACGTCACACGAGTGAGGACAAGTCAACTCCGCCGTGTCGGCTCAACACGTGATCAAAACGTCAGAGCGTGCGGTAGGGACTAGTACTCTCGGTCGTGGTCCGTTTCTCAACATCCCGCGTGAGCCCACTGGTCTGCGCCGAACAAGCGGATTTCGATTAAAGGCTACCAGGCGCCACACACCGAAGTCTCGACATGCCTCGTTGCTTGCTTGATCTCAACGCAAAATGTAATGTGTTGGGATGACACAGACGGCTTCAAAACGGGTCGGCATGCAAAGGCTGGTGGCATGACGTAATGCTTCCTCATTTATTTTTCTTCCTCAATGTCCTGCAACGTTCACGACCTAATCATGACGTCATGATGACGTGACACAGTTTGGCTATCTGTGACGTCTCCATGTCATCATATATTCACCGGGATGATGGTTTTTGCATCAGTTGTGTGGACGCTGGCCGCCTGGCGCACCATCGATGGTCAATTTTCACGTTTTACAAAGCATCTAAGGCTTTCGCCTATATAACGATATATTGACGCAATAGCGTTAAAAAGCTCGTTTCGCATAAATTTTGGAGCCGGTGGTTCTGGGAAAAAATATTTGTCTTTGCGTGACTGAAAAATTGATAAAGATGCAAATAAAATAACTAAAAAATTTCCGGGTTTGCGTGGTAATCGATACCGGTTTGTTTGCGCGGCAAGCGGGTGTTCTACCACACAGCCACACCACTGCTTCTTCTTCATCTTCTTCTCTTCATCTAATGGCTATTACTCAATGCAGGGGATGGGCCGAGTGTTAGGTGAATTCGTTTTTTTTTTCTTCACAATACTACTCGTATATGCTACGTATAGGTTTCACAACAAATAATTAGTGAATAATAATATGAAAAATAATAATATGAAAATATATGAATATCAATATATGAAATATCATAAATAGTATGAAAAAAGCTTCCTCTTCTTCGAACTACAGTGAAAGCCAATTTCAAGTTTTACAAACACTCGAGTCATGTGTACTTGTTTTACAATAGAACATGAAATACGGCCGTAATAATGCACGGGGCAAGTGTACAGTGCATCGGACATCAGAACATAGACTCATCATGTCTTCGTGCTTTAAAGCGGTCACGCACTACAAAAGGCACACACGCTGCTGCACACTTGGGGCCACGTAGTGGGTGCATAGCAAGTTTGATAATATTTCATACACTAAGTGTTTTTCATACCCTACGCACTAGAAACACTATCTCATTACACTCTTAAAGGCGATGCTTAAGGTTTATAGACTAATAGAGATTGGATTATTGTGACGTGCGACTCTGAGAGCGCGTCCTCTCTTTCCCTCTCTCTATCTTTGAAACTCCCTTCCCCTTGTCCCCAGTGTAGGCCAGAAGTGTGGCAGCTTCGGCTGTTCTCGCGCTTTAACTATCGCCCAGTGTAGGGTTGCACACCAGTCGCTTTAGACCGGTTAACATCCATGCCTTTCCTTTCCCTACTGTTTCCTGTTGTTATGATTGCTATAGTGTGTGAATAATGAAATAAGTCACCCCATCTGCGTGTAGTTGAACGAGTGTGTGCGTTCATTCCGGCATGAATAGATGATTTTCCAATTTAGCAACGGTTCAATCCAATTAACGCAGTCAGGTGGTTATGTCAAATAGGACTGCTTCATGCGAAGAACCCATTCCTGCTTTGAGATTTTGAATAATAGCCTTTGAATCTTATTGTGGCATAATGAAATTCAACCCAATTCAACGGCTAACCTGATACCGAAGCACCGATAAGCGCAAAAAGCAGACGACCAGAATGACGTACGTCACTTTGAAACAAAACGAATACAGAGGTGTATATTCACCATTGGTTTGGGTATGCACGCCCTGAGTCCTATAATTGCAAGCGCATCCCAAAACACCCACTATATGATATGTTGCTGGTTGATGCAACTAGGCTCTCTCATTCTAGACATCTCGAAATAATATTGCAACTGTGATATTTCGCGTTTCGGTTTTAGTTTCACCGCTGGACCAGGTTCAGTTTCATTACTTTTGCGAAATCCCAAAGCTTCAATGAATTCATCGCATCAGTCACTTCAATGTTTCTTCTTGGCACAACCTCCTATATCATTGACAAAGTAAATATATGTAACTATCTAAATTACTGTCTTATATGGTATCTTTAGCCATCTAAGGACGCCCGCGGCTAAAAAGGTCGTTGTAAAGGCGTCGACGTCATATCGAATTTTCGGTATTTTTGTTAATCTTGCACATTGTGAACTCCCGGTGCGCGCGCGCGCACACACACACACACACACACACACACACACACACACACACACACACACACACACACACACACACACACACACACACACACACACACACACACACACTAAGGCTCATACATTCAACTTATCATAAAACTGACGACAAACACCCAATTCAGTTTAATGGTGAGATTTAATTATGGTACTAGGTAATACCGTACGTATGTGGGACATTGAAAACTGGTGAAAACTGAAGTTGCCTAAACCACCCACAACGATATACGGCAACCGCTTTACTAAGGATCGGAGCTCACTGACCAGCACCAAGGCCTTGCATTTGCTCCCTGAGAGCGTAGCTAAAAGAACCACTAGTTATTGTTCAGGGAGGTGGCACGGTAGCTGCAGGCAGAATGCAGGGCGCTTGTTCCGTTACGGCTTGCATGCAGCGACCAGGGCAGCGGGTGTAGTTGCAGCTGTATCTCCTCAGTGCCTCGACCCTAGGCTGAAATCATGGTGTTATCGCACCACCACGCGCACGAACCGGAACTGTCAATCTTCAGTTTGCTGCCCTTATCATTAGCCTTTCCCTCCGACTCCTGATGTTGGCGAGCCTCACGCAGATCGGACACGTACTCGGCGTCTTTCTTTCGCTGGTCGGTGGTGGCCTCGGTCACGTTGCGTTCTAAGGACTTATCCTCAGTTTAGGCTAAGGAGGTTAAAGTAACATTTGCTGGAGTGGACGAGGCGGCGCCCAGGTGAAGCCGCACGCCGCCATCTTGCCGTAGTCAGAAAGTGCTCCTTCCGCAACTCAAGCGGCTGCAGCCGCACAGATGTTTCAGATTTTCGCAAGTGTTGTATACGGTCCGGACGTTGTAATTGATACATCGCGCCTTTCTTAAGGCTACATAGGTCAAGCGAAAAGGTTTTTTTGGATGATGTTTTAGTTGTGAAATAATATTTCGATCTTGATGAAAACTGTATGCCGGAACACATGCATGTTGATAGCTCAACCTGTATTCACATATCTCACGGTCGTTCTTTTTTTTTTTGCTAACGGGTTTCTTAAGGACCAAAATGTTCGAAGTATTTTGGAGTGTGCTGTTGAACACTTGTGTCATTATATGACGGGATGACTGGTAGCGAAAATACAGCGATCACATATGTTAGAGGCACTTGTGGAATTGTTACAACCGGACTTGACTGTGACCCGCAAGTTGACCGACGGGGCTACTAGCGTTTCTAAAACCCCTGCAATGTCCACTATACACATCCTTCTGCTTGTTGATACCACTAAGCGAGTGCGTAACATATCGTTAACTGTTCATTGAAATAAATAGCAATGCCTGGTCGCCATTTCGTTTTTGACTACTGGCAGTGGAGTAGTCAGAATAGCTCCCAGTGCACGACATGGGTGAAATGAGTGCGCTGTGAGCTATTATCGACTTTTACCTACTAGCCTGGGGCATAAACCTTGCGTAGCCAATTTTTTTGCAGGAGTGGGGGGCATTTTTTTCGGATGGGCACCCCCCTTGAAATCACCATTTTCGCTCTCAATGCCATGACAAACAAAATTAATAAATTCAGGGGGACGAAGGAAGGGGGGGGGGCACAGGTCCGATGTGCCAACCTCTGGCTACGCCCCTCTTTCTCCGTTTTGTTAATTGGAAGCTAACTCACTATCACGAGGGTAGTTGGTCAACACATAGGGACCTGTCTTTTTTTTACATTCACGCCTTCTGTTTTGTTGTTTCAAATGTAGCGAGCAAAAACCAGTGATTGAACTGTGCTATGATTATGGTGAAACTAACTGCAAAGAAAGCGATCACGACCGAGGAATACCCGTGCCGTTATTTGTATTCAACTTGAAGATGTGAGAGTTGCACCAACTACATGTGCACAGAAGCTCTTAAAAAATGGGTCATGTTTCCCGAGGGGAGCTAAAACAGCTCCAGAAAAAAACTCTTACCACAGAGAAATCGTAGTGAACCTAAAGAGCAAGTCTTTATCCTCAAGCTAAAATAAAAGTAATGAAGAATCAAAAGGCAATTTCTGAGAGTAGGGGGAGGGGGGGCTCACTGCTGCTTTCGCTCATACATTCTTTTCTTTTGATCAGCATATCATTATGTACATGTAAAGCTTGGGACGCCCACTTTTATATTCCACGCAAAGAAACTGGTCAAAATCTGTTTCTGCCGAATATTCCACCATATGAAGGAGAAAATAAACAAGAAAATGAATGCCAAGAAAGAGAACTGAGCTCTCCCGAGTATGTTTTTTTTAAGCAGCGTTACATACTCTTCGTCGATGTGCATTCTTGCGAGGAAAACGCTTGAAGAAACAGAATAAGGTCAACTGTGTTCTTGTTTGCCATTTGACTTCTTATTTAAAACAATTTACCTCTTAATGTCCTCCATAACCATTAAAAACCACGGCGGAAAGAAGCGGTGGGCGCACTTTGGCTACCTTATCTTGCCTTTGAGAAGACGGCCGCCACGGCTTCACTGCACCCTATCGGTATGTATAGGTGGCCTCCACTCCAAGATTTAGTTAAACCTCCTTCGCTTACGAAGTGCCACAGCTTACCCGGGTGGCCGTTCACACGCTGGTTATCACCGCGTCTATTGTCGGTGGCCGTCGATGGTCTCATCTCCTGCCCGAACAGCATGAACGAGTTTGGAAGTCAAGGGATGCGTGACCGCAGCTGGTAGCCATACTGCAGATCGCTCCTCACTGAAGGACCTGCCATACTGAGGTTGGCGGCCTTAACAGACACCGCTGTCGCCACTTATAGTGCTGAAACGTGACGTTGAATGACCTACGGTCGAGCAACTGTAGACCTGAGCTGCTCGAACGTCTACGGCTGACGACGGCGGCAGATCTTCGTCGAAGATAAGTGTTGTTGTTGTTGTTGTTGTTGTTTTCCTCTGCAGATGGCTCGTACTCGCAGGAGGAAATTAGCCGATTATAAGGTGAATTCGCCCGATACTTTTTGCATTGCTTCATTCCTGAAAAACGTTAGTTATTTATAATATGATTTGAAATGCGGATTGTGAATTTGAAAAAAGAAAACAAAGTAGTGAGACAACAATTTAGCAAGATAATCCTTTAGTCACAATGATGTATTTCTGAAGGGCAAATAAATCATCCCTGTGGTGTAACCCAGTGTAGAGGCGCCAAATGAAAGAAGAGCAGGTTCTGATTTTTGCAAGCCCAGTTTTTGAAGAGGTGGTGCTAGTATGCTATGCATGAATAAATAAAATAATTATATAATTAAAAATAAATAAATAAATGAAAGATAAATGACCTTGGGACACCACATGAGTTCTTCTTCTTCTCCTCTTCTTATGGCTACTACCAAATGCCGGAGATGGGCCGAGTGTTAGGTGAATTTTTTAAGTATTCCCTCGTCATACATCTCACATAAGCAAGGGATAGGTGATACAAGAAATTTCATTACTGAATGGTATTATTTGAATATTTAAAAGGATGAAGAATCTAACTCAATATTCTTCTTGTCTAACTGATAAATTCTTCTATGGCGTAGTCGAGGAACCCTGCCTGGTCGATCATGATGATGCCTTTTTCATATTCTTCGTTTATTCCACTTAGCTCGTGCCTCATATATATTATGGAGAATGAATCAAGCCTCAGTTGCATAAATCTTATGAATACATAAGAAAAACTCCAAAACTTTTTTCCGAAAGAGATACATAAATTAGAAATATGCTTGAGGCAATAAATGTAGTAGCCTGTAATAAACGACAACAACAAGAAGAAAGAGAACAACAAGGTTGACGAAGCGGATACAACTGTAGAATCACTTGTAAGAAATATTAAATTGAGAAATGATTATTCCTAATATTGAAGTCACGCCTCGTAAAATCACGGTCTGACAGAGATTTTTCTTTCTGTCTCAATTAGTATTTACTTTTTATTGCACACAACCGGTCTCAAAAGTGTCGATTGGCACCTAACATGGCCAACGCACGAATCAAATATAGAGCGTCTAGTGCAGTCCCCTTCTATTAGTGCATGCGCATCTCCTGAGCATCTATATGGATCACCGAAGTACCATAGATATTGTCAATATAAATTTTGACTGTCCTGAGGGCAGAAATGGCGCTGCCTTTGCGTCACCGTCAACTATAGAGAAAATAACAGTCCTCACTGTTCCCATTGCGATTGCCACAAGTACTGCCGGCATCAGCGAGAACAGTGAAGTTAGGCGTTTGTTCATGCAGGTTCAGGTGGGGTGTTTGCAAGAAGGCTATCAATAGGCCAATCGATATGACTGAGATAACGTGACGACGCGAGTTTCACGTGTGAGCACCTAAATCCTCTGTGATGCAAGATTGTGATTTCGTTTGCGATTTGCACGCACGCACGCACACACACACACACACACACACACGGGCGCGCGCGCGCGCACACGCACACACACGCACACAAATATTTATTTATTTATTTATTTATTAACGCGATAGCATTAGAAAGCTTGTGTCAAAGAAATTTCGCCGTCAGTGTCGGCACCATTGGTTGTGAGCAAAAAATTGTCCTTGAGCGAAAATTTGAGAAAGAAGCAAATAAAGAATAAAATTCTCGGTCCCATTGAGGATCCGAACCGGGCCGTTCGCGTGGCAAACAGGTGTCCTACCACAAAGCTACGACGTTACTTGCCGCTGCTACGGGACAAACACTACATAAATGCCATGTAGTGCAAGGAGTCTCCTCAATGCATTTTGTTCGACAAGTGTTCCGACGAAAACAAGCCCATTCAGCGATTTGTAGACGCATTTGGGAGGCCATCAAACTACGTCGACAAAGGCTGAGAAAGTGCAGCTATCGCCGCTGAAAACACAAGGAAACTTTCAACCAGCTCTAAAAGTGGACAACTATTGTTAGGGATGGGAAGGAAGGTCGCTGATGGCATCCCACTGCTACCAACCAGTTGTTGCGCTTCGCGGCGACCGCAGTCTGCGGGTAGCGGGGCCGATCGCCGTCGCTTCGTCGAGCCAAGGACTAGGGGAGAGCTTTGAGCAAACTTAACGGATTTATTTACATCTTTACAGTGAGTTGTCGAGATGACAGAAGAGAAGAGAAGAACTAGTGGTTTCACTAACCACGAGCGTGGTGGTTAAACTTTACATAGTTCAGAGCGACGTCCAGCACTCTGCGGCGTCGTTTTATGCCCTGTCGGGCTCCTCCTCTACGAGTCGACCACCAATCACGCACACACAGGTGAGGGGGGGGGCGAGCATGCAAGGTCCACGTGAACACTGCACTTTGGTGGCGCCAGCAGGGCTCTTCCTCGTCGTGTGTGAGCCTTTAGTCGAGAGTGCCCACAATCCTGGCCGCATACTTCAAAGGGTCCGCCAATTATGTTCGCTCAATTAGCGGGGCGATCCGCGGCAGCCGCCGTGGTCTCCCCTAGGAAGACGCCGTCCCTGTTGTCCTCTTGGTGGCGTCTTGGCGACACTACGTCTCGTACTCCGGAACAATGCCTGGCGGGCATAGGCAGTCAGCGGGTCGGCTACTTGACAATGGATTAAACAAGCGCCGATTTTTTGAGAGGTGCCCGGTTCGTGGAATCCTCTGGGGAGAGCCCTTTGACCAGCGCCATCGTCGTCTGCCGGTTAACGCGCTAACGATGCGTGACTGGCCCAGGCGGGAGATAGAGTGGCGGCTCCAAAACCCTCTTTGGCGACATTCCATCCCGTTGGCGCCGCTGTCAATCAGCAGGCGACGTCTCGTGGGGCCGGCCTCTGTTGCTTCCTCCGTCCAGACGTGGCGAGACTGTCCTTTTTGCACTAATCCGGCGTGGCAAATGACTCGCTGGGTCAAGGCATAGCCCGATCGCTACAGCTCCTCCGCCGACGGGAAGATCTCGGACGTCGGGTAGTATCAGCTGCTCGACGGGAGAGATCACAGTAACCGCAGTCTCCCAACACCATTTAAACCACGAAGACCAACCACTAGAACCAGCAAGCGCCAGCAATGAGTTTTCGGCAACCAGGCCGGTCTTTCAAATGTGCCACAATGCACCTACGCTTTTTTTTTCTTTTAAATGGCAACCACACTAATACTCTTGCCCATAGCTAAAAATTTTTGATTACTCCAAATACCCCTTAAAATCATTACGGAAAACGTCCCTCAACGTTCCGTATAACACGACGCTCAGCTAAAGAATTCAACTGATCCCTGAGCACATACCAACATAACAAAGGGTAATGGAATTTCGTATACTAACACGCTTTTTTTTGCTGAATGTAGTTTCATGTCAGCCCATGTTTTTAAAGAACGCACAAGACTTTGCTGTGCGCTCTAGCATGACATCTTACTCTCCTCCAAAGAGCGCTAGCATACCCACACGCACCTAACCATAGGCGATATCTCTCTCACCTAGGTATCCTTAAACCCTCATCTGACCGTGAATTTTCTCAAGGAACAAACGCAAGGAACAATCACACTTGAGGTACACGTCAGGAGTGCGTAACAAAACAGGCGTTAATTTTGCGCCAAAACCCCTGTACCGAATGTTTCTCCCCCCTGAGCATTTCGAAAATTGCTCTGTTTGGTTTTATTCTAAAACCTTCCCAAACATTGCTCATTTACTCTATTGAAGACGGCATGCGATGCCGCGCTTCACTAAAGGGCACGAAGCATAAAAACTCCTGCTCCGCTCGACCAACGTTACCACGCTTTCCAATTTAGCGGGCAAACCACACTTCATTTACGATTTTTGTTTTCTCAAAGAAAAAATAATTTCGAAGCAGTCGGTTGACCGACGCGGGTCCCTGCTTCCGCATAACGCTTAACAATTCAACTCGAAATTTCGACAAAGCTTACACGCAAACAAAATCTAGAGGGAAGAAAAAAGTGTCCAAGCAAACTAGTTGTGGAGATGACACAGGAACATCACTTTAAAACCAAATATAACCAAACAAGTAGGTTTCCAAAAAAAACTCCTGTGTCCGACTCTCCAGCCTACAGCTGTCACTCCCCCTTCAGCCGTACACGCGGCGGTCGTGGTCTTCGATTCTGAAAACGCGCGAGACAACAACGTGCCCGAGCAACAAGCTGAACTGCAGCGTTCCGCCTCATTCGCGATATTGGCGGGCTTCTGTCAGTTCGGTGTAGGAGACCGGAGCGATGCGTGGGACAGAGTGGCCATGCCTTCTTTGGGCTAGCTTGCGTGCGGTGCTTAGCTATTGTGGCTTTTCCTTTTCCTCTAGGGCCCTTTCTACAATCCCGTTCCCGCAAAGCTTTAAATCTTCTGCGTACATTCCGTCGCGGGGATGCGCGCTGGGGCCTACCCTTCCGCCGTTGGAACCTTACTTTACGCCACAAAGGACCTTTCTTTGAACTGGCTGGTAACCTACTCTTGGGCCGCTCGCCCGGCTGATTGCCCCCTCTTTCACCCCTTCGCTTTGTCGCTCGCGCACGCCTCTCTCGTTTCCGGCGACGTCCGCGACCGACCTGTCCTGCACTGCTGGTGAATTCGTTGCCGGTTGAGTTATCAATGGTTTTACCGCTCAAGGGTGCCTCTGCACCACCTGCCACAGTGTTTCGGCACTTTGATTTCTTGGCTCTGTCGACCTGTCTGGCCGATTCACCTGTGCTAACGCTGTACTCAGGTGCGCCCTGAAACGTTTTGTGGATAGAACGGAAAGACCGGCGCTCTCCACGCAATTCCATTCGCGAACCCGCTTTCCTCTTACCTTTCGTCCGGTTGCTCGGACGCATGCAATGTAATTTTTACGCTGCTGCAAAGCTTTTATTTGTTACGCTGACAGGTTTTGCGCCTTCTTTTACACGCGTAGTACTGTTCGTCTTTCTCGCGGATTTCCGACGTCTCTTTCGTCTGCGCCGCTTTTTGCGTGTCGCTTCCGAGCCTCCCGATTGCATCTCACACTCGTGAACCCTCTCACAGCTTTCGTCAGCTGTCTCAGTCGCGCGGTCTAAATGATTTTCGCCCTGGTCCTCTTTATTCTCACCCTCTAGACCGGCGGACTGGTTAACACACTCAGGAACAATGCAGCTGTTTCCCTTCGAAAAATCTTGCTCGCATTCCTGAGAGCTGTCTGCAACTGCACTGATACCCTTCTCTACGCTCGCTGCTTCTGAGCCTTCTCCGGTGTTCTTGCCTACTTCGACCTCATTTGCAAGATCCACCGCCGCGACAAACACAGTTGAGGTCTGTGCCAGATTCTCTACAGCTATTCTAGCTGTTTCGCTAACAGTTAACTGGCAAAGCACCTCGTCGGCCTCGCTCTGGCCTTCGTCGGCCTCTCTACTCAGCGCAGCTTCATTCGCAGCACTCAAACTCGATTCGCCTTTGACTCCGCTTCTATGTTCACACGTGCTAGCCTTCTCTAAAGCTCTGGGCTGCACCTCGCACTTCTCGTGCTCTACACTTGCGGATGGCTGAATCTTCCACTGCGTAGCCTCGACTTTTTGTTCCGACAGTTCAATATCTAGGCTGAGTGCTCGCTCGAACTCTTCACCTTGCTCCCGTTTTTCTATCTCCCATTTGCTCTCACTATTCACCTTGGTGCTATGAGAGACACGCGGACCCCTCTCAGGCTTGGTGTTAATACCAGCACACCGCCGCGCGTTCTTCAACGGAGCGTTCATGAGCTTGCATTCAATTTGCTTTCTGTCAATTCTGGTGCCGAAGCACCGCAGTAAGGCTGCCTTAGCTACATTGTAACTGTTGAACTCGTCCTCGGAAAGGTACCCTATTCTACCAATTAGGTCGCATGGAAAGACACTCAATAAGGCGAAAGACCAATAGTCTTTGTCGAGCCCTAGGTCTGTGTAAACATTCTCGTAAGAGGTTAGGTAACTCTCTATATCCTCGCCCTCTTCGAATGC
Source organism: Rhipicephalus microplus (assembly GCF_043290135.1). NCBI lineage: Eukaryota > Metazoa > Arthropoda > Arachnida > Ixodida > Ixodidae > Rhipicephalus > Rhipicephalus microplus. The sequence goes on from NC_134710.1 coordinate 339,653,101, forward strand.
ATGGATCCTCGAATTTACTTGAGACCATATAAGGCACTGTATTGATCTTCTTGTCTCTTCCAGTTTTACCTTTAGGGTTTCCTTCCACTGCTCTCTCTCTTGCTCTCGCCTTTCCTGACGCTCCTGTTCCTCACGCCTTTCCTGACGCTCCTGTTCCTCACGCCTTTCCTGACGCTCCTGTTCCTCACGCCTTTCCTGACGCTCCTGTTCCTCACGCTTTTTCTCGCGCTCCTGTTCCTGTTGCTTTTGAATCTCGTTCCACGTTTCTTTAATATCTTCACTGCTCAGATTCAAGCCCTCGATAGCGCTAACAATTGCGTGTTTCTTCATCCCCGTATCTACTTCTGCTCCCAGCTCCTCCCCCAGAATCAGGAGCTGATTCTTCAACAAACGCTTCCAATCCATGACAGAGAACTAGTGTGGTGCAGCTCACTCTCTACCCAGAAGTTCCGTAAACAACTGCTTCTGCGGTAGTCTCTACCAGCGAAAAGAGTGCACTTCTATCTTATCAGCCTGGCAACCAAAAAACCAAAGCCAGCACTCACCAGTCCACAGCTGCCAGTCTCCATGATCTCGGCGTGTTGTTCATTCTCCGTCCTCCAGGCTCAGATCCCACCGCTTGCCATCCAGTTGTTGCGGATGGAAGAGGAAGTTACTGCTGATGGCATCCCACCGCTGCCACCAGTTGTTAGGGATGGGAAGGAAGGTCGCTGATGGTATCCCACTGCTACCAACCAGTTGTTGCGCGTCGCGGTGACCGCAGTCTGCGGGTAGCGGGGCCGATCGCCATCGCTTCGTCGAGCCAAGGACTAGGGGAGAGCTTTGAGCAAACTTAACGGATTTATTTACATCTTTACAGTGAGTTGTCGAGATGACAGAAGAGAAGAGAAGAACTAGTGGTTTCACTAACCACGAGCGTGGTGGTTAAACTTTACATAGTTCAGAGCGACGTCCAGCACTCTGCCGCGTCGTTTTATGCCCTGTCGGGCTCCTCCTCTACGAGTCGACCACCAATCACGCACACACAGGTGAGGGGGGGGGGCGAGCATGCAAGGTCCACGTGAACACTGCACTTTGATGGCGCCAGCAGGGCTCTTCCTCGTCGTGTGTGAGCCTTTAGTCGAGAGTGCCCACAATCCTGGCCGCATACTTCAAAGGGTCCGCCAATTATGTTCGCTCAATTAGCGGGGCGATCCACGGCAGCCGCCGCGGTCTCCCCTAGGAAGACGCCGTCCCTGTTGTCCTCTTGGTGGCGTCTTGGCGGCACTACGTCTCGTACTCCGGGACAATGCCTGGCGGGCATAGGCAGTCAGCGGGTCGGCTACTTGACAATGGATTAAACAAGCGCCGATTTTTTGAGAGGTGCCCGGTTCGTGGAATCCTCTGGGGAGAGCCCTTTGACCAGCGCCATCGTCGTCTGCCGGTTAACGCGCTAACGATGCGTGACTGGCCCAGGCGGGAGATAGAGTGGCGGCTCCAAAACCCTCTTTGGCGACATTCCATCCCGTTGGCGCCGCTGTCAATCAGCAGGCGACGTCTCGTGGGGCCGGCCTCTGTTGCTTCCTCCGTCCAGACGTGGCGAGACTGTCCTTTTTGCACTAATCCGGCGTGGCAAATGACTCGCTGGGTCAAGGCATAGCCCGATCGCTACACTATGTACATCTAGTGGAAAACATATCATGCATTTCCAGAGGCGTTGATCAAGCAAACAGCAAACGCTAGATAATGTGCTGCCATCTGTGAGGCATTGTGAAACATCTTGATGGCCTGCAAGATGGCGAGCGCGTGGCGTGTATCTCGGAAGCCATGCGACTCTTGATTTATGATCAAAAACCTGTATTTATATACCATTCGCGCGCGCGCGCATGTTTGTGTGTGTGTCTGTGTGCCATCTGTGAGACATTGTGAAAAACGTGTCTTGTCTACAGCAGAGCACCGTTCCAGCAAAGGGAAGTGGCCACACTAGACAGTCACTGCATTACTATAGATACGTCTTGCTTGCGCGCGCGCGCGCGCGCGCCTTTGTCTGTGTAGCAAAACATATTAATACGTATGCACTTCGCGGTTTAGGGACGCACTGGGGGCCACATTTCGCTATTACGTACAACTCTTAAATGCGAAGCTTAAGGGTACTGCAATATTTTTATTTATTTATTCATATATATATATATATATATATATATATATATATATATATTTATTTATTTGCTTACATGAAGACTACTTACACATGTACAGAGGAGGACACGATGCCTCTAAGTTTCCTTGGAGGGCGACATCCTCGATAGAGTTAGTCCCTCTGCCCCACACACCACAAAACTTATTTTATGCAAAGCTACACAAGTCCTCACGCGTTCGAGCCCTCGACTAGTTATACTTGTGTATAGTGTGGTGCGTATACGAATGGTGGCAAAGTGAAGACGACAACGATGAAGTGAACACACAATTAAAGAGCTCACGGAGAAAAAAAATTCTGCAGAGGACCGTAATCCTTGGCTTTGGTGTTTGGTGTTGACTCTCTAAACAGATGCTCTTGCACCCCTGCTGTATTCCTTGGGTGAGAGACAGGAAGACGAGGAAAGGGAGGACAGGGAGTTTAGCCACTATTCAGACTGGCTGGCTACCCTGTGCTGAGAAGATGGGTAAGCGGAATAAAATATGACAGAAAATAGATGTTGAAAAAAGAAACAACAGTACGATAGACGACACTGCTTAGAGTCTTCATATTGTTAGCTCTGTGTTTCGCATACTACCGAAGCGAATCTCAGAGGCCCCGTTCCAAAAAGCGCATGAAGGAAATATGCTCCACCTTGAGCAACAGCGATCCCAGCTGCTATCGAAACTTTTATTCAGAACCAATTTTAGAATCAATCTAAATTAGTTATCCTAACAGTTAATTCCCTTCTTTTAAGTCGAGATATAGTACTGTACCATATCTATCCAATTTGACCCTTTACTGCATGAATTATGAAACAACCAAAAAAAAACAATTATTTTAAATTTCCAGCTTTCAATAGCAACCTTTACATGATTTCATGGGTAAATTATCTAAAATGCACTTTTACTGCACATATATGTGTATGTCACGAATTCTCCACATGCCGCAGAAGCGAGGATTTTGGCACAAAAAAAACGAGATTCAAGACTACACAGCATGTCCTGTGCCACGTCTTGAGCGTGTAGACACCAAGTAAACAAAATTATTGAAGATCTTAGCTTTAGCAAATTATTGGCTCTAGCATAAAACAGATTACACGAGACAGAGATTTTTCATGCTGAAAACTATCTTCCCCGTGAGTACTTGACAGGCCGAATTCAAGGCGGCACGCATTCCGTGACCTGCCTGCTCAAAGTTTTCCGGTATGCCGAGTGTTCGCGACACTAGGCAGTAAAAAATTTAACTGCTAACTTTGACTTTAACCATTGATTTTTCAACTTGTATGCAACTTCCAGGATTATTCGGAAAACCAGAAACAGTTGACACGATGTGCTTGAAAGAGAAAACGAAAACGCCGGCAGACCTCGCGAATTGCGGGAATCGATTTTATGCCAAGCAGTCGACGAATTGCAGCCAGTGTGGGAATTTTTCGCTCTGTGCTCAGAGTTAAGAGGTAAATAGATATGGTTGGTTAAATTTAGCAGCGGTGCACATGTAATGGACTCTCCAGGCGCAACAACAGCATTGGCTTGAGGAGGGTATCCGTCACGGTTCGACATAAAATCGAACGTCGGCGCTCACGTTAGAGCAGCGACGTCAGCTTTATCGCAATTAAATGCATATGGTGCGATAATATCAATATCAGAAGTAGTTGTGGTCGGCTTAGTCGAGCAAATATTCCCTGAATTTCGAGAAGCAAATGTTTATTACAATGTTCTGAATGCGGATAGTCAACAATGCAACCATATAGTTATCGTTTCTCCAAAATTATGGGCCATTTTTCCTAGCAGTTTACCAGACTATCACTTCTCTGTGGTAGAATGCGTGGCTGCCATGCGGAATGACGATTCCTGATCAAGCCATGATTTGCCCTCTGCTTCCATTCGAACTTTTCATTCATTGATGGCATCACATTTTCTACAACAAAGGCTCCTTAACGCTGTCCTATTAAGAATTCCACCATCTATAATCACTGTGCCTGATTTGATATGGTCTTTCAATCACCTGTGGCATACATACCCGTAACCAAGGGGCCGTGTTATGCTGCTATAGTATGTGCCACACATGTCTGGTGGCAAGGTTATCTTGACGTGCGCCACATGCAAGTCAAATTCTAATATACATGGCCTGTGAACCATGTTCATCATACACATACGTCCTCTTATGCTAATTATGACATAAACCATGTTAAAAAGACGCAGGCTAGAGCAAGCTCAGGCCGACCTCTGGGCCTTCTAATAAAACCTCTTTCTCTCTCGACCACGAGAGAAGCCAAACGTGGGCACATAGATAGATAGATAGATAGATAGATAGATAGATAGATAGATAGATAGATAGATAGATAGATATAGATAGATAGATAGATAAATAGATAGATAGATAGATAGATAGATAGATAGATAGACGGATGGACGGACGGATGGATGGATGGATAGATAGACGGACGGGCGGATATATGGATAGACGGACGGACGGATAGATGGATAGACGGATAGATAGATAGATAGATAGATAGATAGATAGATAGATAGATAGATAGATAGATAGATAGATAGATAGATAGATAAAATTTAAACGGAGTGTATCAAATGAGAGTGGAACGTCGGAGTACACAAGTTTCACCATTCCAACTTTACCCGACGAGCTTGTTTAAGCAACTACAGAAATGTACAAATATTATTGCGCAAAAGGAGAAAAAAAAGACAAAACAAAAGGACAAAAAGCAATCACGTGGTCTAACCAGCGGTCGATTCAAAAGTCTCCAATGTCTACTTCTCAGATTACGGTGGCAGTGTTTTTGCTCTCGGAATTGTGCTGTTGGCTGGACCCACGAGAGGGAAGCGCGCTGAGTGTACACGTGTCGTCCAAGAAAATATAGGCGAGTTGTGTGCCAAATAAGCCTAGGGAAAACGGCCCAACGTGAAAAATCGTTTATCACCCTGACGTCCGCGTTTGTATAAGCTTTCCTCAACAAAAACGTAAGCCTCGGATAGTGCTTGTTCAAGGAGAGCCTGGAATGCGTTCCCCCGTAAACCAGCACACCCCGGATCTTGGGTGTTCTCTTGTTCATTTATTTTCTTCACACGCTGAGTACGTTGCCATTAGCGGCGAAGCGGAGAACGTTACAGTGACATGAGCGGTATGAGCATCAAGTGAAACCTCGGGTCTTATTTGAGGAAGCGAGCGTAACTGACTGGCCGCGGCAATTGTCTGCGGATGGGAGGCGGTACTCGTAGACGTCAGTGAAAAAGAACACCACATATTCTATTAAAACGTGATGCCTATCGCGCAAAATGATCAGGATAGAAAGAGAAAATATAATTATAGCAAGGCAGAGAGGCCAACCAAAGTTTCTAGCATCTAGTTTGCTACCCTGCACTAAAAAAATGAGTGAGCTTGCTACTGTTCAAAGCAGGTAAGACGCAAATCTTTTATCCTTCCAATTTTTAGACTACGATGTTGTAATGTGGCTGTCGAAACGAAGCCGTACCAAAATTATGGCCCGAATCAAAGTATTGACCGCAAGTGAAACCAAATAGGTATTCTGACAATGTGCACAAATCCTGAAATGAATCTGAAAGAAAACGAATATTGATAACATCGATTACTGGTTTGGAGCAAATTAATTCGTATAGACGAGAATCACAATACGCATGGTTCCCCCACCAGCCAGTATAGCGCTTCCTATGATGGGTATTGGTCTTTTTCTGTAACTTTTATTTATTTTTTTGTCAAATTTGCGCTACTACATCATATGTCAGGCTGATAATGTCTTCGGCATAAATGGATAGAGAAGAAAAAAATGTTATTTCTTTTTCTGGGATTTGAACCCATGGCCACGCGCTGCGATAGCGAGTTCTGTACTACTAGGCTAGACAGCCATGCCTTAATAAGGTGTATATTTAAACCACGTCAATGTGTTGTACCCATTGTGCAAAACAAATGTACAAAGAGAGAGCACTTTCTCGTCCGACTTTACTAATTTTTACAGTAGTGCGAAAAACGCCCTCAGCAGGAGATGACAAGGAGTCTATATGAAGGATTATGCAGACTAGTAAAAGTTTTCCTTCAAAAAAGTTGAATGCCAAACTTAGATTGCGATGGTCCTTTTGAGGTGGCTATTACATCTTTACATGTAATAGAAATTGACTAAAACGTGGAAGCGAGCACGGGTGTGCCATCTAGGCAGGTGTTCAGTGTCTTGATTGCTAGGCCACGAAGATTTGCTAAAGCATACTTCTCTTCGAGGCCGCACAACGTTCAGTCAAATCTTATGGATTCAATCTCCACAGTTGTGGAAGGTCTCTCATTTTTATTTATTAGAACTGAGCTTAGTGTCATTTTAATTTTTTTTTCAGCGCTGCCTGAGAAAACGCTATTTGGTTTTTTCAAATGGAGCCCAAAGAGAAAAGCATTACTGTAACTGCAAACCTATTTTTTTACGTAGCCAGAGATATCGTTTTCTAATAGACTTTCGAAAATATTCTCCAATCAAAAGAGTGAAATTGACGCATATAATCACAGGGAGTACATCTACTCTTTAAAAATGATGGATCTAAATTATTGGTATAAATACATCAGCACCCAGTAGATTTTGAAATGTGGGTTGGCCTGTATACCGGAATTCAGAGATGTGATAATTTGTCTGATCGACATATGCCGAGAAAATACGCTGCACAAAGCAGATGCCTTCCTACACGGACATGAAATATCGACTTCAAAAGCAGGGTAGGTGCGTTTATTCAAATTTCGAGGCCAATTTTTTCGACCAGAGACAATATGTTTATATTACTATCTATGCTCAACTGGAGAAGGGGTGTTGAGTAAGTTATCCTAAAGTGTACCATGGCCCCTAAAAAACAGCTAAGGTTCGTATCTATAGACTAACCCCTTTAGGGATATATAAATTTACTCATGTATCAGTAAAAAGTAGAATCTTAGGAACAACGTCCTCCTAGCGCACTGAAAAACTGCTTTCAAGTTTTTAGCTGCAGGATTTGATCTTTCATTGCACTGATGGCACTATTTTGTACAGGCTATGTTGCAGTTTCATTTTGCCCCAACTCTTGTATTTACGGTGTACTGTTTTGACCCGCAGGTCGCGGGTTCGATTCCCGGCTGCGGCGGCTGCATTTCCGATGGAGGCGGAATTGTTGTAGGCCCGTGTACTCAGATTTGGGTGCACGTTAAAGAACCCCAGGTGGTCAAAATTTCCGGAGCCCTCCACTACGGCGTCTCTAATAATCAAATGGTGGTTTTGGGACGTTAAACCCCACAAATCAATCAATCAACGGTGTATAGTTTGTGCAACATCTTGCGTACATTACGTTGCATTTTCTATTTATCTGTGCTACCAAACAAGCACCCCGAAACGACAATATGATTAGATGGTTTACGACAATATGTTTATATTGTGAAATAAAAAGTCAGAACAAAGAACGGTTCGCTAAAAAATATTTCACCCCTCCCCCCAAACAAGGAAAAAAAAGAAATAGACAGCAAGTGCGATGAGGTCGCATTACTATTTTTCACCGCAGCAAGCTGCAGTGTAACATTCTCTTGTCCACACCAGTTGGGCACGCTCGGCAAAACGATGGACAGGGGCAAGTGTTTTCTTTAATGTTGCATGAAATAAAATCATGTACAGTCTTTAATTGCCTTGCATTGTAACAAACAATGGGTCCTTCATGATAAAAGAAATCTTATCAAGATTTGAGCCCACAGCAAATGTTGCCCCAAGCAACTGCCGATCGTTCTCGTGGGGTGACTGCTCATCGGGTGGAGCGGGCGGCTGCGATTACTTCGAGCGATAGCGTCGGCACTTCGCTATATTCCATGAGTCAGCATTTATAGACGGTAGTTCTCTAGGCGAGAGAGGCTGGGCGGAACAACTGCTCCCAAATATCGCAATACTAGATCCGCTGGCAACCTGCAGCATCTTCCTCTTCCTTACGGCGAGAGAGTTGAACGAGATATCTAGAGATTTTGTTAGACGTTAACATGCTGCCAGCCATTTATATACCGAGGCCTTGGTACGGGATAGTTAGTATTCCATTTCGTAGATGCTGTAAATACTCTATGACATGTGTATACCGCTGCAGTGTGACACAAAATGAACACACTCTGCTGTGTCATCAACTGAAACAAGCTCCTTGAGTAGTTATCAGGTGATATTATCGACAATACAGTAAAGTGGGACATGTTGAACACAAGATTGAGAAGCAGTGGCCGTGTGTCGAGGACATGCGTATGCGCAATAAAACGAAGCAATGGATTCTCTTCTCTGTGCAGCTGATGGAGTGTGTCCACACTACATAGCGGGTAGCTGATCACGAGGGGACGTCTTCAATGGAGCAAAGATGGCCGCAATTGTTCGATTGCGTGGGCATTGTTGCGTACAAACATGCCGCCACTCGTGCGAGGCGGCGGCAGTCTGGCTCGTGTGACATTATCACTCTGGAGTTACGCCTCTGACTCGCCCTTCATCACGCTCTTAGTGCTTTAACTAGCCGGGTAAAGCTTTAAAATAAGCTTCCTTGCTATCTTCCTTGCAAACCATCATATGATTATGAGAGACGCCGTAGTGGAAGGCTCCGAGAACTTCGACTACCTGGTGTTCTTTAACGTACACTCAAATAACAGCACAAATGTCTGGTCAAGCTATGCGAAAAGCAATAGACTATCACTATAGGAATAGGGAAGCTTTTCGAATAGAAAGCGATGGTTTGCAGTGGGCGTTTCGAATCGGCTAACTTCTTTTAGGACCCAACAGACTAGTGTTTTCAACGACAGTAATTGTGTGCACATCGCAGTTCATGCCATGGAACATTTTATCAAGAAATCAAAGTACTTGCAGTACAACCACGCGTACATGCCGGCAAATCTGAAATGTCGATTTGCGGCTGGTCAGTACCCACGGCTGCTTTCAAGCGTCCGGCCCACAGTAAGCGTGCTGCATGTGACGATTGAAGTGCATGGGACGCGCAAGCTTCGCCCACGTCCAATGCTCTGGCATGTATATGCACACTGAAAAGCTTTTTTTTCTTTGTTAAGAGGTGCAATAAAACCAACATTCATTAAACCTGTGTTGAGTATACAACCAAAAGACCAATAAAATTTTACAGTTGCTAGCGAGCCCCGCCACGGTGGCCATATGTCTAAGTTACTCGGCTGCTGACCCACAGGTCGCGGGATGGAATCCCGGCTGCGGCGGCTTTATTCTCGACGGAGGCGAAAATGCCGTAGGGCTGTGTGCTGAGATTTGGGTGCATGTTGAAGAGCCCCAGCTGGTTCAAATATTCCGGAGCCCTCCAATACGGCGTCTCAATCATATGGTGGTTTTTGTACGTTCAATCCTACATATCAAACATTACATTCGCTAGCGGCGAACAGATAGCGAGTCAGTCATCACTCATAACTGCGAGTGGTATATAAGACGCCACTGCGTATGTGCCTTATATTCCGCGATCAAGCGCGAGCCCCTCGTAGAACACTCGTTTTCTCAACACGATTGAGATCTGTGTCGTGCGTCGACATACACAGGTTTCCGATCCTCCCGATGCGAAGAGCAAAGGAGCAACGAGCCGTTTGGGTGAGACGTCCTCGCATCACCGTTGCCTATGTCGTGAGTGGCTTAGATGCAGGCGCTGCTTCGAAGAAATGGCACAAGGTAAGCAACACCTTATTGATTGAGGAAATCATTCGTATCAAAAAGAAAGAAAGAATAGAGGATAATTTCCACACTTTGAATAGTTTTAATGACGGTCCCGATAGCAGCGACACTGGAAAATGCCTCGGCTAAGGCGATCGGAGCGACAAGTAACCAACCAGGGTCACTAGCGGCGTGACATTACTGGTCTGGTGCAGTGCTGCCACTATTTTCTGTGGTTGTACGGCGTTTTGATCGCAGGACGGGAAGGATGACAAGAATCTGCCGAGTTCGACGCATGTCATACGTCCGATCTGGCGGTGTGGCTACCCGAAATTGCTGCTGCACGGGACGTAAAATCGCAGCGTGTGTCTCGCGTTTTATGCGCGTAAGCATGGCCTGCTCATCTAATTTAAACTTCATTGCTACGGAAAATTATCCCACTGAGAAGTAGCCACAGCTTGCGAAAACACAGGAGACAAAAGCTCATATTATGCAGATGCGTAGATCAGATTGACATTGGCCGAAAGTTGAGAGTAATACATCGCTTGCCTGAAGGGCAGAAGAGAGTTTGAGGCCTTCGTACAGGACTGTCAACTGTCCTTCAATACCATATAGGAAGTATTACGTCGACACATATAAAACGTCCACAAAGGCTTTACCACTGTTTCAACCCGAGAAATCTGTTTTATATCTAAAAAAATGGTATCGAGAAAACTTTCTGAGACGGCACTTTTGCACGATGTACAAAAAACTGTACATCTTATGTGCATGCTTGAGCTCGAGCTAATGAAATGCTTAAGCCTTGTTGCTAGACAAACACACCACCAAGCATAATATATATATATATATATATATATATATATATATATATATATGCAAACCAACATTGCTGATTACCCACTTACCCACCAGGCCCACCAGGTGGTTCTCTGTGTGAACACAGTAAAGCAGCACGAAAAAAGACGAACATACCATAGCACAAACTTTCAGTGAATTTGGTGTCGAACCAACTATGAATCAACTATTCTGCCAGAAGCTCTTATTCCGAAGTGGTACTCTATTTTTAAGATTAACAAATGGGCAATCGGAATAGTCTGCCAATTAACAACACCAATCAAAAAGACATGAGACTAAATTTTGGCCCTCCAAGCTGTTCAACACCACGGCATACGCTATATATCGCAAACTGAAGCACACGTACACTATCGATTACAATATTCAAAGTGCGTTTATTGATCTACAATGATTAGTGCTTCGTTTTTACTATAGTAGACGGTGACACGTCCCATAATTTCCATTTTAGCGATATTCTTCGATAGTGTTGAGTAAATACAGGCGGAATTCTTAGTGGCTCATAGGTTCCAGGATTCCCCGTCGTATACGTGGGGTTGGCGCACCTGCTTGAGTGGCTGATACTACTACTACTACTACTACTACTACTACTAATAATAATAATAATACTTTGTTGTACACATCAATAAGAAATACAAAGAAACGGGCCTGCGTAAGTCCCAAGTCCTTGTGCCACTAGGCCCGGCAGAGCCGGTTACAGCGATGTAGATACAAGGTAACAAAAGTAATATTTCTCCTTTACCAATGAAGAGGCTAATGATTGACACCATCGCTTTTTTACAGGCATTAAATAAAAAGAAGAACAAAGGAGGGAACCAGAGCATAGGTGAAAGCTTCGCTAACTGCGCAGAAGCCTTTTTGACCGAAATAAAGAGCGCCGCAGTGCGGAGAAAAAAAGCAGACCACGCCCACCTCTGGAAACACTCGCTGTCCTGGCGACTGTGACAGCTGGAGAAAAACCCGCCGCGTGCCTGTGATCTCGGAGGCCATGGTAGATCCCCCGATATGCCCACCATCGCCACCGATAACTGGTGGATATGAATAGCCTGCCATTTGAGCGTTGAAGCAAGTGATGCTTCGTGGCTGCGTGATTAATGCCTCGAACTCACACTTCAGAGGTCGGAGGTTCGATTGCGCGGGCCAGATTATTTTTCTGGATTGAATTTGCTTCGAGCGTTATTATATATATATATATATATATATATATATATATATATATATATATATATATATAAATATATATATATATATATATATATATATATATATATATATATATATATAGTTCATATGTGATGAATTACGTCGACGCCAGGGACAGATCCAACCCAGAGGGTCCTTATGACTGCTATCGCAATAAAAATCTGACCAAGAACTGGATTTTTGGAGGCGTCGCTATGTGCCTAAACGTTAAGAATGGATGAATGAATGAAAAGTTTTTGTGAATGTCCAATGGGCTGCTCTAGCGTCCAAGCCCGATGTGCGCCGCTGCCACGTAGGGACCGATTGACCTGGCCTTTCAGACGCTTCACGAGCATTTTGTAGTGCTCATTCTTCTCCCTTTATTTTGGACTGCATAAAGCTTTGTCGCACCGTACTTCAGTATTTTCCTTGTCAATGCATCAAGCGGAGCAACGCCAGAGCCTATGAGTGAGCTCTATGATGTCCTGAAATTTATCACATGTAGGATTATAAAACACCGGATAAAGCTTGTTATCTGCGGGTTCGGGTAGGTTCTCATTTGTATAGCCCTCATTGTAATTGGCAAAGCTCTGTTGAGTTCACTGCATGTAGGGACAGGGAGGATCTTGCGTCCAAAGTAGAAATGTTTGGTTAGCTCGTAGTACGAGAGGAGTTAACTGCTGCGTTATGAAACATTAGCATATCTTCTTGCAGTGTGGTTGCATGGTTGACAAGTTATCGGTCATCATTGTCTGCAGATTCGTTGAGGTTTGCTGAAGCATCTGTCCATACTTTGTGTCTCGTTTTGGTACGTGACCGCCTAGTTCTATTTCTTACTCAGCAAATGCGGACAGACAGACTGAACATATATTCTTTTCTTGGCATTGTTTTCTTTTTTAACTGCTCGCATGTAAGCAAGAAACCAACTAATCGTGTGTCACTCGATTACTCTTCCCTTTAGCATTGTCATATAGCCTGTTTAGAGAATACTCCTTTGGCGAATACTTGCATGGCGCTCCGAAAATCGCTGTAAATCCTTAATTTATTTCGGTCTAAATGTTCAAAAGTCTTTTATGTCAGTAACGGTTGTTGTTGTTGTTGTTGTTGTTGTTTCCCTGTGCAAATGGCTCGTACCCAAAGAAGGGGATTGGCCGATTATAAGGTGAATTTGCCCTAAACTTTCAGCATTGCGTCATTCCTACAATTTTTTTTTGTAACTTAATTTTGATTTGAAATACCGATATCAAGTTTGCAGAAAAAAAATAAGAAAAATTGTGAGACAGCAATTTAGCGAAAAAATCGTTTAGTCGCAGTGATGTATTCTTGAACGGCGAATAAAACATTCCTGTGGCTGAAACCCAGTGTAGAGGCTCCAAATGAAAGAAGATCAGGTTGTGATAGTTGCAAGCCCAGTCTTTGAAGAGGTTACAAGCAATAAAGCAGTTACATATGCTTTGCCAAACCTTCTTCTTCGGGCTGTTGGTTCTCAAAACACGCTACAAAGTTTATTGTCTCAAGAATATTTCTAAACTTAAATCACTTGGTTTTAAAAAAAATTTAGGCTCAGTTTATTAGATGTACTTTGAAGATTTATACAAATTAACCCTGATCAATCCACTATATTACGCGTAAGGCACGAGCTGAGTGAAATAGAAGAGGAAGACGAGGACAAAGACTGTTGTTCTGCCACGCAGTTTTACTCTACGACCTGGGATCTCCTGAAGGTGCCTGTTCTCACCGAAAATCTGCCGACGATGACAGTCGCTGACAATCTAGCAGCAGGGGACCACACCCACTCGCCAGTGAGTCGTTCGACGCAGCGCGCCTCTACCATATTCTGTGACAATGGTGTCTGTTATGCCTAGCGAACTCAGCATGGCAGGCCGTTCGTGCTACAAGGTTGTGCAGCTTGGCTACGAGTGGGGGTCAGGCGATCTTCAACATCCGAACGCGTTAATGCTGATGGCACAGGACGAGAGGCTGTCGACGGCTGCCGACAATACATGCGGTGATAGCCAGCATGTGAACTGTCGCCTGGGTAAGCTGTGGAACTCTGTCAGTGCTGCAACTAAGGATAAGTCCTGTGAGCGCAACGTGACCATGGCGGCCACTGACCAGCGTAAGAAATGCGCTGACAACGTGTGCGAACTTCGTGAGGCTAACCGAGATCAGGAGTCACAGAGAAAGGGCAACGATGCGGCCAGCAATCTGAAGAATAGCAGTTTCGGTTCAAGTGAGAAGCAGCGCGACAACGCTATGGCTGCCCTCCAGGGACGAGGCACCAAGGAGATGCAGCTGCAACGACACTGGCTGCCCTGATCGCTGCAACCTGGAATCGAGTGAACGCCTTGCCAACTAACTGCAGTTGCCGTGCCGTCAGCCGGAACAACATCGTGGTGCGCTTCTGGCATTGCTCTGCAGGGAGCAAAAGCGAGGCCGTGCAGCCAACAAAGAAACTATGCCCTCTAGACCAATAGTCGCCCGGTATACTTGCGGATGGCTTCAACAAATTTTGTTTACTCTGGTTCCCATAGTAATTATTTGTATGAATAAAACGCCCAATTCATATTGGAATATCGCCTCTGTTATCACAAGTGAAGTATTAGTACAGACATGAATATCTCATGCCATGTGTATATATATATATATATATATATATATATATATATATATATATATATATATATATATATATATATATATATATATATATATATATATATATATATATATATATATATATACATATATATATATATATATATATATATATATATATATATATATATATATATATGTGTGTGTGTGTGTGTGTGCATGCACTTGTGTGTGTATGCGCTTGCATGGGTGCGCGTTGTGTGTATGTATGTGTGTGCGTGCGCGACGTGTGTGTATGTGGGGGGAGGGTGTTCTTGTGCGTGCGTGCGAGTGCGTGTGCATTGAAGTTGTAGAAAAAAAAACAACCTCAACCTGTATAGACAAGCTACTCATTTCACTGTTATAATCGGCGCCACCCGCATAATCGTGAAAAAGAACGTGTAAAAATAAAACCAATGAGCAGTGTTTCTTTTCGTTTAGTTCAAAGAAACGCGAACACGTTGCCTTATCTATACTCAGAACTGTGTAAACTCATATCGCCTAATTTTTTTCATATTTGGGAAATGCTTATACATGCTCATGAAGCATGCATGTTCTAAACAAAGGTTAGTAGGTGACTGTAGATGGTGATGTATACTTTTTTCACGACTTTGTCTTGTCACTTGCCATTGAGCACTGTTGCGATCGTTGTGGGCAATAAGTTAAATATACTCGTTGAGTTCATGAGAATAAAAATCTCAGCCAGAACCAGATTTTACTAGGCATGGCTATGTGCCTCGATACTAAGAGTGGTTGTGGATGGATGAATGCAGGATAGAGCTTTATTATTGTCCGATGGGTGGCGCAAAGGTCCTAGCCCAAAGAGGACCACTCGCATGCCGAGACCAAAACACCAGGCCTTTCAGACGCTTCACAGGCCCGTTGGACTGCTCCTGATTGTCCCTCTAAAGTGAGACTGCGAAAAGCTACGTCCCTCCGTTCGACATTATTTTTCCTGTCATTGCATAACGCGGAGCAAACCAGAACCTATGAGCGAGATTTATAGTGTCGTGGCATTCATCGCATGTTGTAGAAAAAAAAACTCCGGACAAAGGAGTACGTACTGCGCAAATTCACCACGGGGACCCTCAAGAAGTGACACAGGCAAGCTCTGAAGACGGTTTACTCTATTATGGCTAACCAAAAAGCGCAAAGTTTCACTCTACTAAGTTGGTATTCCAAATAAAGCTTGTACCTTACTGCGGGTTCTTGTAGGTTGTTGTTTGTAATAGTCTTCGTGTAATGACCTGAGGTCTGTTTAGTTTATTGTGTGGAGGGGGGAGGGAAGATCCTGCGTTCAAGATAGAAATGTTTCGTTACCTCTTTGTACAAGAGGAGGTCAGCCTTGCGCTCTGAAGCCTCAGAATCTTCTAGCCTTGTGGGTCCATGGTTGATGAGTTCACGTTCATGATTGTGAGGAAATTGTTCGAGTTTCGTGCGTGCGCAGTTGATTGCTCTTTTGTGAACAGGTAACCAAATTAAAATGAGTGCCTTCATTACTTTCCTTTTGAGCAAGTTGCAGAGGCTCTCAAGAGAGTACTCCTTTGGTTAATGCTCGCAAGGCTTCTTTGCAGTCGCCGTGAATCCTCAATTTATTTGGGGCGAAACATTCCAATGTTTCTTGTTTCACTAATGGTTAGAAGCAATAGAGTAGTTACGTAAATGTCGATCCTAAAGTTTTGACTAACACCAATTCTGTGGGATTAGAGTAGTTATATATATTTCGCCAAGCCTTCTTCTTCTTTTTGCTATTGATGCTCAACAGGCTAGAGCATGTATTCTCGGGCCTATTTCTAAACATATATCCTTCTGTTCTGAAAAAAGTTTGAAGTGCAGTTTATTATATCTATCTAGAAGTATCATACAACTTAGCCCTGATCAATCCAATATATTATTATTGAGACACAAGCTGAGCGGAATAGAAGAAAACTTAAAGAAAGCTTGTTGTTTGACCAGGCATGGTTCTTCGAGTCTCTGGGATCTCCTGAAGGCACTTATCTTTGACGACAATATGCCACCATTGTCAGCCGTTGACATCCGAGCAGTAGAGGTCCATTACTGTTCGCCCGTTGGTCATTCACCGTTGCATTTCTGCACCAGAAGTGGTGACAACGGAGCCTAATAAGCCCGCTAACCTCAGCATGGCATGTCTTTCGGTGAGCAGCGGTCTGCGGCATGCTACTAGCTGCGGTCACGCTTTTCACGACTTCCAAACGCGTTCGTGCTGGTTACGCAGGACAGGAGGCGATCGAGGGCCCTCCAACAATACACACGGCGATAACCAGCGTGTGAAGGGCCACTCGGGTAAGCTGTGGCACTCGGTAAGTGCTGCAACCAAGGAAACGTCCTGCGAACGCAACGTGACCGAGTCCACCACGGACCAGCGAGCGAAATCCCTTGAATACGTCTATGATCTGCGTGAGTCTCACCAACATTAGGAGCCGGAGGGAAAGGCCAATCATGAAGCCTGAAAACTGAAATACGATAGATCCAGGTCGGGCGAGGAGCAGCGCGACAGCGCGTTGGCCGCCCCCTGAGATCGAGGCACCAAGTATATGCAGCTGGAACAACACCCGCGCTACCCTGGTCGCTGCGAACCGGCATGAAGTGAAGGCCCGGCAACCTCCACACACACACACACACACACACACACACACACACACACACACACACACACACACACACACACACACACACACACACACACACACACACACACACACACACACACACACACACACACACACACACACACACACACACACACACACACACACACACACACACACACACACACACACACACACACACACACACACACACACACACACACACACACACACACACACACACACACACACACACACACACACACACACACACACACACACACACACACACACACACACACACACACACACACACACACACACACACACACACACACACACACACACACACACACACACACACACACACACACACACACACACACACACACACACACACACACACACACACACACACACACACACACACACACACACACACACACACACACACACACACACACACACACACACACACACACACACACACACACACACACACACACACACACACACACACACACACACACACACACACACACACACACACACACACACACACACACACACACACACACACACACACACACACACACACACACACACACACACACACACACACACACACACACACACACACACACACACACACACACACACACACACACACACACACACACACACACACACACACACACACACACACACACACACACACACACACACACACACACACACACACACACACACACACACACACACACACACACACACACACACACACACACACACACACACACACACACACACACACACACACACACACACACATATATATATATATATATATATATATATATATATTTGTGTGTGTGTGTGCGTGTGTGTGTCGTAGTATACTATACCTTTTTCTTAGCTAATCTTCAAAAGCGACATGCATTTCATATGAATTGTCAGAGTTCTGATCCTCAAAGAAATTTTTCATAAAAAAAAATCTTCGAAGGACAGGAGCTCCCATGAGTAAATATAATCTCCCAACAATCCGGAAGATTTCCCATTTTAGAGCAACCTAATTATCCTTTCCTCATTCCACGGTACATGTGCTTCCAGGTAAAGTCTATTCTTCGGGTTGGGATTGAGATATTTATGAAGGTAATTGCGTATGGATTAATCGAACTGCCTTCCGCATTGCCTAGTCACCTAGACAACCTGTTCAAGGCAGGGTCTTATACCTATACGGTTCCGATCGAAGATGAGGGCTCACCTACAGCGATGGGCACGAGCTGATCCGCTCAAATTGAATGCAGCGTTAGTCGTTCGATGAAATCTACAGACGCCGCTTTTGACCGCTGCGGTGCCTTGTACCAAGGCGATCATCACAGATCAGGAATTCCTTTGCAGCTAATTTGTCTACTGCACCGGATCACAAAACGTATGCCGCAACTCAGAAGCGTGCATCCCACAATCCACGAACACGCACGTCGAACACGGCTAATTGAGGGAGTCATTTGTTGCACTGAGCTAATTGGGGTGCGCTTAGAGCAAATTAAGTTGCTCACTACGCGAGCGTAATATTTAGGCTACATATATTCAGCAGCCACTGAGGCGTCATTCCTGCAGCCGTATGACACAGACTATGTATACGACTGATGAACGCAGCTTTCGCGCAATTTTCATGAGAAATGGACTTGGTGCGATCGAGCCCCGTGAGATTTTGAGCGCATTACAGAACATATGGTTCTTGTTCTCGTTTTTTAGGTTAACCTAATTGCCATCTCTATGCGATGCGGAGGAGTGCACATGACTTGTTTACTTTTAGCCGGGGTGTCGAATGATTAGGGTTGAATTCGCTCTTGATTTTTCGCGAACGAGGTGGTCGCGACTGTTGGACCAGGATCGGAATCAAATCGCAACAAGGAATAACAATGCCTTTGTGTACCGGTGAAGCTTACGCGGTTTTACTCGAAAGTTCAATTAAACAGCTGCCAGTGAGCGGCTCGCACTACACCTGGAAGGTAAAAACGGAAAAAAGAGAAGTAGAACAAAGTAGAACACTCCATACTACAGTATCAACTTCGTCTAGACCAGTAATGGTAACTCGGTAAGCGTGGAGTCTGCGCTAGCGTGAGTGCATTCAATTCGGCTGTCCTCAAAAAGCGACCGTTCAGCTGTTAACTTCCCGTATCGGGAAGTACACAGATTTAATTTGTTCATATTTAAGGTATGCAGAGGCAGCATCTCAATATAAATGGAAACTAAAAACAAAATGCCCTTTGCTTCAGTGAAGTGTTACAGCGAACCAGGTGGTCCAAATCAGCTTTGATTCCTTCCCTGCGGCGTTTCAGATCCGAGGAGAAGGAGTGGAAGAGGTGAATCAATCAATGAACTCTTTTTCTCTGTAGAGTTAGAAACGCACCTCCGGCAATTCCCGTTTGCGAGTTGGAGGCCCATAAAGAACATCGAAAAGGCAGAATAGGGGCATAGCAACCCGCAAATTAGTTTGGATTACTTCCCTGCCAAAATGCGAAGTCTTGATCGCTACGTATAGTTACAAAACAGACCCTATAATAATTCGATTGAACCTCAGTTTAGGAGCTAATTAAACCTCTTAGCACGGCTCCAAAAAACACATGGCGTCCGGGAATATTGGAATTGCTTCCCAGCGCCTGAGGCACTCACCGTGTGTATATTAAGTACGCCTAAAAATATTTATTAAGCGTATGCCTTCTCAGTTCCTCTCGTTGTGGACGTATTTGTTTAGACTCTGTTACAGGGCATGTCATTTTCACGAATGGTAGCACCGGGCGGCTGGCTTCTTTTTGTGTAGGTAGACCACGTCAAATAAGTCTATAGTATACGATGAACCGATGCATATCTAAATTGTAAATATAATGCCGGGTACCGAGCGTCAGCGCCAAGCTCTTATCGCTTATTGCGAACGCTGTTCTGCATGGCTTCATGATAGCAGTGGAGATACGGGCTGCTGTATTTGTTATCAGTAAAGGAAACACTGCCCTCCACATTTATTTTACTCGTCTACATACACTTCATACGTTCAAGCAACTGTATTCCTAGGGTATATTTTAAAGATATGGTAGGCCAAGTCAGAGCCGAGAAGCGCGTCTTTCGTAGCAGTTACAATGCCTTTTTTAATGCTTTCGAATGTCTATACCTTGCATCCTGGGTATTTCAACGATTTGTAATTCTTTTTTCGCTTCTTGGGCCTAAGCGCGTAGCGTCACTTCACCTGCACTAAAATGTGACGCTACCTACGGAGAGCTACCGTGAGCTCAAACATAGAAATAGGGGAAAGGAACACGTCCATTGATTGATTGATTGATTGATTGATTGATATGTGGGGTTTAACGTCCCAAAACCACTATATGATTATGAGAGACGCCGTAGTGAAGGGCTCCGGAAATTTAGACTACCTGGGGTTCTTTAACGTGCACCCGAATCTGAGTACACGGGCCTACAACATTTCCGCCTCCATCGGAAATGCAGCCGCCGCAGCCGGGATTCGAACCCACGCCCTGCGGGTCAGCAGCCGAGTACCTTAGCCACTAGACCACCGCGGTGGGGCGAGGAACACGTCCAGTCTTGTAAGATAAATAGACAGATAGATAGATAGATAGATAGATAGATAGAAAGATAGATAGATAGATAGATAGATAGATAGATAGATAGTAAGATAGATAGATAGATAGATAGATAGATAGATAGATAGATAGATAGATAGATAGATAGATAGATAGATAGATAGATAGATAGATAGATAGATAGATAGATAGATGTTTCTTATTTCTTTAACGGAGATTCACCGAGCTGAAACACAGGTCTTGTGCAGCACGTATGTCTAAAGTATGAACGGAAGCGACATTCTACCCAACATATTAAACTGAGTTACACAGTTTCTCACAAAGTGCTCACGCTGTGCCTGAAAGTTGGTCGGCGCAACACGAAAAAGGTCGGTGTACACACGACGTTTCAATCCGCGGTGGTTTAAGGCCCACAGAGAAAAGTGGCTTCTCGTCGACAGTAAAATCTGCTGCTCTAAAAGCTCTGCACTTGTGGTCTCTGAAACTTAGGTCAGCTTTTGTAGTCAGCATGGTGTCCTCTTAGATTATGCTGCAGACCAACCTAACTAGCGGAAGCACTGTGCCCAGCAGAATGTCTCAAAATAAAGCATCGCAGCAAATGGTTGCAATCAAGAAGGAAAGAAATATTGTGTACTATCGAAAAAAGAGAAGTAATCAAACTGTTACCTCAAAATGGATGACATGCTCGTAACTACCTCCTATTTTAGAAACATTTTATTACATTTATCAACTTTCTGTAGCCGCGATTGAACCAATCATTTCTTCTGTTGCTTCAACGCACACAATACAGGCTTTTAATGGGCATGCACACATAGTGTTGAATTTCGTTTTATAGCGGCAGTTGCGTGCGAATGTATCGCGAACTTGTTACAACCAGAATTTTTCGAATTGCTCTGTCTTTATTAACGACAATCCGGCCAATGCTCGTCTTTTCGCCCTTTCCTTTACTTCTAATAAACGTGGCTGCCTCCTCCTCCTCCTCACCTTGTTCTCCTAGAAGCACCGATGGACTCTACGTTCCTTTCAGCGTTCCTTCATGCTTTTAGCTTAATAAAAATGGTGGCACTTCCGATGACCACGCCGCCTGTGTGGGCTGCGCGCTATTACCACCCCGGCCGGTAGGAGGCCTGCTTCGAAAGACACATTGGACTTTGAATACTTCAGCAGGAGGCTCCAAAGTATTGAAGATATTGTCAGTGCTGAAGGTATTCACCCGGACCCCGAGAAGACTGCAGCAGTACAAAAATTTCCGAAACCAACAAACAAAAAGGCAGTTAGACGGTTCCTGGGTCTTTGCGTTTATTACCGGCGCTTTGTAAAAACGTTTTTGGAAGATCGGCCAACCTCGAGCGCATCTGAAAAAAGAAGATGCACTTTCATTTCGCTGAAGGAACAGAAGGATTCTTTCGATGAGCTGCGACACCGCCTTCAGAACCATCCAGTCCTCGCACATTTTGATGAGGAAGCCGAGACTGATATTCACACTGACGCAAGGAACTTGGGTCTCGAGTTCAACCTCGTACAGTAGCAAGATGGTGTAGAGCGCGTCATTAAGTACGCTAGTCGTACTTTCTCGAAGACTGAGGCCAATTACTTAACGACAGAAAAAGAATTCCTTGCGGTTGTTTGGGCAATAAGCAAGCTTAGGCCATACTTATACTGCAATCGATACCCAGCACCTCCGCCAGATTTGTCACGCACAGTTGGAAAGTAGACTTTAATGAAAATACCTAAAACGAGCTAACTTGTGCCCCACAAACAAACAAGTTAGAGAAAAGCGTTTACGTCGAGAACACCTCGGCTTCTTCCAAGTTTGACACCTCGTCTTCTTCTCTTATTCCGCGCAGCTCACACTTGCCTGAGTTGTCAATGTCAATCCTGGTAGTCCCCACCGGCGCTTGGCTTGCTCTGTTTCGCACGCACACCACAGGCAACATTGAGGGCGTAGCAAACGGCTGGCG
Organism: Rhipicephalus microplus; assembly: GCF_043290135.1. NCBI lineage: Eukaryota > Metazoa > Arthropoda > Arachnida > Ixodida > Ixodidae > Rhipicephalus > Rhipicephalus microplus. Next base: position 339,675,750 of record NC_134710.1, read on the forward strand.
GGCGAACTTTAACCCCCGAATGCAGAGATGTTACTTGACTCGTACTTGACTCGTTCTTGACTCAAGACAGTCTTGCCGGTCGCCATAAATCGTTCTCGAACTTGCGGATGCCTTGAAGGCGACTTGGCTCGGTCGAAGTCAGGACAAGTTTCAAACAGCTGCGGGGCTTGCTTGAAAGCGACTTGACGTGTTATTCCAACATGGCCACCTCTCGAATGGACGTCGCGTGAAAAGTGGCCGCTTTTGAGTTTGCTTGCCTCGCCATAAGCGTAGCATTTTTTGAGGCGCACTGCCTGCCGAAGATTCTTGGAACCGCTTTACGTGACCAAGGCAATCCGATGGAGTTGTAAGACGAGCAACAATTCCACGCTAGGTACAGATTCATGAAGAACGCCGTGGGGCAGCTGCTTGTTATGTTGCCGCTCCGTGAAAGTGGGGACAACCGAAGACAGCTCGTGCATCCAGTGTTACAGCTACTGATGGCTCTCAGGTTTTACAGCGCTGGCACATTGCAGCCAGTCACCGGAAATTTCGTCCGCATTCCGTAGTCGACAGTGTGCCGTGCAGTCGGAAAAGTTACGCTACTCATCGCAAAGCACCTGTACGCGGTGCTGGTGCGCTTTCCGCAGCCGGCGGACTGTTATGAAGTGGCTGAGTTCCCTTGCGTGACAGGATGTGTCGACTACACACACGTGCGTATTAATAGCCCCGGTGTCGACAACGCCGAAGTGTTCCGTAACCGCAAAGGCTATTTCTGTTTTTCTATAACACGACGACACTTTCCGTCTCTTTCGGTAAAAAAAAAAATTGACTCGGTGCTGTGTCCGTGTGCCTCGTCTATCCTTTCGTCCCGTCTAGGGCGCTGTTTCTCGCTCAGAAAGGCATCGCTTGTAGCACAACGCTACGTAAAATTACACACACACAAAAAAGAGGTGCCCCTATCACGGGTTTTTTTAATCCGCGTCACCATCATGCAGCGATACATTGCTGCACCCCGCGAGACAGAATTCTGCTGAGGGCAATGTCCTGACCCCCGCTTTTTCTCTTGTTTACCAAGCTCAACAAAAGGATACAAATCACATTTGTTCCCAGAACTTGTTCTTTTTTTCATAATAACTGCGACCTAGCCCATTACAGGCATGCACACAGGCGAACAGAGGCAAATACCGTGAAAATCGCGTCACATCGTGAGCCAGGTCAGCACAAATACATGCCATGGCGTTCGATTGAGAAAAAAAAACGACGAAAGAACCCAACGCGATGCTTGTTTCTCATCCAAACAAGCAACCATGGAGAAAGGCACCGCATTTGAGTGGCCACTAAAACCAGCGAGCAACGAACGCTTTACAAAAGCAACACTGCGCATCGCTGTGGTGGCAGGCACCACGTGCCGCTCGTTAGCCGTAAAATGGCAAGAATATCCTTGTGGACCTTCGTTTTTATAGTTATTTTAAAACGTATGGTCTTTTTTTGGTGTAACGCGTGCCTTACGCGAACAACTTCATTATTACCCTCGTTAGCAGGCGAGCAGCGTGTTTCTGCTTTGAAGCTCGTTCTTGACTTGACCAAGCAAGACTGCCTGAGCATCTATGAAACGCGAAGGCTGACTTGGGCGTTTTGAAGTCCGCTGCTTGCTTCGCGCCGACTTGCTCAAGTTAAGTTGAAGTCGCGAGCCAAGTAACATCTTTGCATTCGGGGGTAAATGTATGTATCTTCCGGCAATATGATTGCATTAACGCTCTGGATACACCTTGGTCCCGTAGATAGAGTACCGGAAACCGGGTCTCGTACAACGGGGTGTAAGAAGCTTGGGTATCAGCCTTTGGCGTCGTAGAAATCGCGCCATGGTACAGCAAACATACAATGTCGATTGCAGGCCATTCGGTCGGTGAGTCGGCCCATCGAGAATGGTGCGGAGTGGTGAGCTGGCCCTTAAGCTTCAGCACGTCATGGTCACCTGTGGCAAAAGAACAATTAAGCCACAGCACTTGCCCATACCAGCTACGAGTGCTATCCACTAAAATATAGCGATGTGTAAAGGCTATGTTTTCATATTTTAAGGAATTATCAGTGGCTGAGATCGGCTATGCCAGAATATACGTACCATGAGCAACGGACGGACAAATGGATGAATGGACAATAGAGCGATCTCACGCGAGTCAAGTGCCAGCCCACTAAATGGCTGGGGAGCTTTCAGGTCATCGGCGTGCCAGCTGCACGCGACACTGCTCCACACGCTTGTGCAGAACTGCTCACCGTAAGCCACTCAAAACACTGCAAACTCGATCAGTGTAGCTTACGCTACAAAAAACAAAAGCAAACAAAAAGACGGCGTGCCCTGTAAATATTTCAGTAAATATTTACTTCCGAGAGAGCGCCGCTGCAGGAAGGGTACGCTGGACGATCTCGGCTGTGCCAGGATTGTACAGCCGATGACGCCGTCAAAATCAGTGTAATTTTTTCTGCATGAATATATTGCGAAGAGAAAGTAAAGCGGCGAAAATTGTGATACAGGCGCTACATTCAAAAGCACCGTCAGCTATCATCATCAGCTGCGAATCAGTGACGATACCGACTATACTGGGGATCAACGGTGGTGTTGCTAATGAAGACGTCATATACAAATAGCGACAGAGGCTTTTCCTCTCAAGCTCATTTGCCACTCTTCTGTGCGGCTGCAACAAGAAAGAAGCACCCCGAACAATGTGAAACGAAAACGTCTTGCCAGTTGTTAACAAAAGAAACATTGGCCAACAAATACTACTACTACTACTACTACTACTACTACTACTACTACTACTACTATTACTACTGCTAATAATAATAATATTAATATAATAAACATAATAACAAAAATTTATTATTATTATTATTATTATTATTATTATTATTATTATTATTATTATTATTATTATTATTATTATTATTATTATTATTATTATTATTATTATTATTATTATTATTATCACGGGTCCGCGGCATTCAATTTCGTTTCCAGCCTTTTTTTTTCAGTTCTCTATGTAAGTCAACGTAGTTATTGTAGGTAGTGGCCATACTGCTGTATGGTGCCGCAGGAGCTGTCATACAGACAAAAGCATCAATTTCTGCAGGTTGCGCGACGATGACAAGTAGATTCGTTTTGCCAATACGCCAATATTTATTTTTACTCGGTGATTTCTCTCTGAGGCCTTGTTGCCGTTGTCGCTGTTGTGTATTCATGCACTACAAACATTTGCACTGATCCTACACGTGTTGGAATGCTTGTGCTTCTCTCTAGTTTCGCTCCAACGTAATTTCCTTGTGAAAAACCCTACCTCCTTCTGTCCTCAGCTTTACCGCACTGTATATGTCGTCATGCAATAAACATGAGAGTATTAAGGCGTGCTCGGCGAAAGTAAGTGTTGGAATTCGAAGCTTCCACTGGTGCATTTTATACTGATGTTTTACGACTGTTTTGTAATCATAGTGCTAACAAGCGTGACACGTTTTCTGTTTGTTTTGTTATTGAAGACAAATTTTGATAATAGTTTTGCGGATTCTGAATTATGATAATGGTGAGATCAATTCTCAAATACAATTTTTTCACGATAAGTTTTTTTTTCGTTTTCGCATTGAAACAGCATTGCTTGTTTGCTGTTGATACAGAATATCATTGCCCCACCGCGGTGGTCTAGTGGGTAAGGTACTCGGCTGCTTAAACACATGTCAAGGGTTTGAATCCCGGCTGTGGCGGCATTTCTGATGGAGGCGGAAATGTTGTAGGCCCGTGTGCTCAGATTTGGGCGCACGTTAAAGAACCCCAGGTGGTCGAAATTTTCGGAGCCCTCCACTACGGCGTCTCTCATAATCATATGGTAGTTTTGGGACGTTACACCCCACATATCAATCAATCAATCAATCAATCAGAATATCACTCTCTGTACTCACTCGCGAATTGTTTGCAATGGTGCCAGTAGCCACTGCATGTCTTTCGATTCCATGTAGCCTTCCTACGACTACGTATATTGCGTTCCGAAAGGCGCTTTAGCGTGCTGCTAGGCGTATCAACGCGTGGGTGAAAGATAACGAGACACCCGTGGCCCTATGCGAATTCCGCCCTTTTAATCCTTTTCTGTTTTTTAAATACTAAAGAAGAGATGTAGCATAAAGAACCAGTAGAGGCAACCTCGTATGCGCATGCGCACTCGGTACAAAATTAAAAGGGCAGCAGTTTTTTTTCTACATAAAACAAAAAATACAAATAATGGCTTTGCACTTCCGGTTTGCACAGCGCCATCTCACGAGTGACCTCAGTAGTTTCAAACACTGCTACTGCTTATCTTTCATACCATTGTTACCATCTCTGTTCTTCTTCTCGTCTTCCCCCTTCCCCACGTAGGGTAGCAAACCGGGTTCCACTTTGTTAACCTCCCTGCTTTTCCTTTTTTCTACCTCTGTCGCACCATTGTGAAAACTGCACTTTCCCTTCTCTGAATTGGTTCTTTATTCTATGGTTTGGGCTTCATTAGATACCTATAATACGTGTCACATATATCATGATTGGGCTTCATTAGATACCTATAATACGTGTCACATATATCATGACGCCAACAACTATAACAATATTGAAGAAAAAAGTCACAGCTTTGCCGCAAAGGCGAAGCAATGAACGCACTAGCAGCAAATGGAAAGGTCACGCGCAGAATGGCAAGCAGATCAAAGCGTGTTCCGCATTTTTCACGCTCAAATGACGCGCGAAACGTACTCACAGGTACAGATGAACGCAAATAAGCGTCTCGGTTGTTACTTCTCTGTGTCTGACAAGCGCGTCCTTTTCGCAAATCGAGACTGTGCCACGGTTGCAGTGACCTTTGTGCGCCGAGTAACTACAACAGAACCGTTCCAGTGAAAGTTTACGATTTTCCCCGCCACAAAATAAGCAAGCGCATGTGAGAACACCTCCTCTCCACGGGGCAAAATACGCGTGGGCGATGAGAGCGCGCGCCGCCACGTCGTGGCGATCTGATGACACGCGCACATTGCGCCATACCTTGAATGCGTACTGATTTACGTACGTATTTAAACAAATTTTTTGTAGTGCGAGGCAAAATACGGAAACAGGAAGAGATGGACGGAGAAGATAGAGCGTGACTAGCAACATGTTTATTTTTGAACACGGACTGCTTTTAAGCCGTAATCATCAGGCAGACAGATAAACACGTGGGACCACTAAGATAGATGCACGACAAAGCCATTCACTTAGAAGAAAACCTAGCAGATAAACCAAGTATGGCCGTTTATATATAAATCAAAGCTCCGTGGTTGACAATGCGGTCGTACGTTTGTTGATACAAACATCGCCAAGAGCGTCAATAAGTTCGGCTTCCATAATCAAACCAGTCAACTCATCTTTATGCCAACTAACAATGATTGTATTCAGGAACAATGGCTGGCAACCACATGCATGAACGTGAAGAGCGAGAAAAGTATGGCAGGGCCACCGAGAAAAATAAAACCAATGCGGCTTCACTACCAAGACCCCGCAGTTAAAGTTGGCGAGACTGAAGAAAGACGGCAGCGTCGGCAGTAATATTGCAAGCGAGCAAGCATCAGCCTGAAGGTGGCGCCAGCGACGAGAGCTTGCGAAGCCGAAGCAAAGCGGGCTTGTCGACAAGCGGATCCCCAAATGAGAGCCTGCTAAACAAAGGCGGCACGCAAGCGGTAGCAAGAAAACCTCGAATCGAAGCGGGCTCAAAAAGCTGTGGCCAAGCGCTGAAAGAGGTCGCTACTTGAGGTTGGTGGCATGGAAGCACGCTTCAAGCACAATTTCCTCGATCGTGTAAGAGTGAAAAACAGCGTCCCATTCAGACAGCACACAATATAAACAAGGCACGAATATAACGCTGGCTTACATTTATAAGTATGAGCCATCGTGCCAAAGCCTCAACCGTAGCAAACTTTTTTCCTCGATAGCTCGTTCGGCCACGGCTTTGGGGTATGCCACCGCTTGTAGTTTCACAACAACCTAACCATCATCGCCTCCATCCACAACAACCAGTCCCGCGCCAACACCACAAGATTATCAAGCGCACGCGAGAGCATCCCCTCAAGCGCCAGTTTGTTAACAAGCGATCCTGCAAGAACGGCCTCGTCAGGACGATTCACGAGCTCTTCTGAGAGTTTCAAGGAAGCTCGTTCATCATCATTAACTTCGTGGGGATGGCGTACTTTTCAGGGACAAAGCTCCTTAAAGGGGAAGTGAAACATTTTCCAAAAATTTTGAACTACCAGTGCATTCAGATTCCTGGCCGTCCATTCAATACTATACATGAACTTGTTTGATCGGTGGCGCTCACTGAATCACTAAAAGAAAGTGTGATTTAAGTTTCCCAGCTCACGTCCTGTACAGTGTGCAGCTGAAGTCACTTCAAGACAGTGAATGAAAAGGCTCTGTCATCGACAAAACATGGCGACACCGCTATGTTTTTAAGCCTTAGCTGATCGTGGTTGTTACTGTCATACTATTTCAATTGCGGCGCCGTCTTCGCCACGTTATGGACACACAGCGTAGGGTGGCCGACTTTCCCAAGCTACAGCGTGGTCTGCTCGAGCAAAGTCGGCTGTTGGGGTTTAAGCTTGCACTGACGCAGCCATGCGAGTGCGAGATCGGCTACAGTCAGTGCAAGACAGGGGCGACTGTCTGCGACGTCAAACAGGCGTCATCATTTACAGACGGGGTATTGTACTGAAATATTTCGGTATCGGTATGTCTGATCTTATTGAAATAGAGAAAATAGCTCCAGGGAAGTTTCATTTTCGTTTCACAACCCCTTTGAGAACGAGGCTTGTCTGCTGTTGCGTCGTAGCCAGCTGCTATAGTACTCGAGTGCACACTACAGATGGCCCTGCGGCCCTCGCTTCACTCCCACGCGCCACTCCTACGTGCCACCGAACATGCTTTCTCTCTCTCGAGTGTAGTCAGTCTGTGTGGTTAGATAATATTGATATGAACGAAGAAGACAAGGCGGCGGACGGAGGGCTCGCAAGATGGTTGCAGCGCGGGCTGAGCATCCAAACTCGGATTTGAGAGCTTGAGAAGCCGTAGCGGCACGGGCTCGCCTTCACCAACGACAAGACACCGATCCAGAAGAGGCGAGGGCTCGGGCAACAGTGGCAAAACGCGCCCAAACTCCAGCGGACTAAAATATGAGAGCCCGCGAAGCGGTGGCGACTTGAAATCGCCGGAAAGCGAATCTTGAGGCGGTGCGGGCGAGGAGTGCTACTGCCAAGCCCATGAAACGATCTCTACCTGAGATTGGTGGCATCGACGCGCGCTTAATGCGATACTTTCTAGATCGCTGTTTCGGCCTCAGCTGCAAAAATTGCGACCGCTTGTAAATCGGTAACAATTTGACTACCACCTCCATCATCACACACGAGCAATCCCGCGCCACACTATCGCCATTCAGGAGCGGGAGTTTTATTGCCGCCACCAGTCAAAGCGATCACAGTGAGCACACAGTGCACTGTACTTGTAAAGCTCTTTGGCGGCAAGCGATTCCCTAACAATGAGCGTGACTTTGTCCACTAATCATTTATTTCCCGTGCTTCACCTACTCGGCATTCACTTCATGGATATGGCGGAATGTTTTGTCTTCGAACGCGCGGCTTACTTTATTGTGATCACGAGCAAGTTCGCGGGTATTTCGCGGCACACCGCTGCAGCCGTGGTAACTACGCAGCTTACTATGCACAAATAAGTCATTAGCCGTGGACTTTGATGACATAACGCGGTCATTTGGGTTTGTGACATCATTTGTCGAGAGAAGAGTGAGCGACTTTCAGCTGACACTGAGAATAATTGTAAAGCTCTGGCCGCGGGCAGCGCTATATTGTTTGGCCCACGTGTTTTCAGTAACCTCGACTGCGGTCGGCGGTGTTTTCTAACCACATAGAAAAACTTTTGCAGGACACCTTCAAGTCTCATTGTGTACGACAATCTAACTATTGAGCACTCTTTTGTATTAGTCAGGTAATCTAAGCTGATTCTCGGTTTTCGAGTAGAGTAGCCCAAAATTGGAGGCTGTACAAAAGTAGCAGTGCTCTGGATCAAAATGTGATCCATTCAAAGGTCACAGAACCACATAATCGTGGTGTCTTATATTTGGGGACATGAGCTTTGTGGACTGCTGTGGGTGATGTGTTAATGGCAGCAGAAGGAGGAACACTTATTTGGTGCCACATACATGGTGCTTATACATAGAGCGTACGAGAGTAGACTGCTTGCCAGGTGGTCTCAAGACCTTCAGCATATCAAAAACATAATAAAAATGCAATAACTGCGGAGAAAGTATTTATAATAAAATATTTTAATAGCTCTGGTTGCTGCTGTTGCCGTTCTTTCTCTCAGCTTCCGCATCTTGTCTTCAGCTCAGCAGAGGTTCAATGATGATGATGGTGAATCAACTACGACCTGTGCTCAGACAGCTCTGTGGAAGACGCCTGAGAATGCTCTGTGAATTCCGCACTGATTATCCTCACAATTGAGAGCAATATATAGGACCCAAGAGGCAAAACGCGAATGACCATTGCATGCGGAATACATTACATATATATATATATACATATATATATATATCCTGATGAAGGACGGACTCTAGGCCGAAACGTCGAAATAAACCACGTTGTGACCGCTCACGGAGGATCTACTTGACTATATATATATATATATATATATATATATATATATATATATATATATATATATATATATATATATATATACATATATATATATATATATATATATATATATATATATATATATATATATATATATATATATATATATATATATATATATATATATATATATATATATATATATATATATATATATATATATATATATATATATATATATATATATATATATATATATATATATATATAGGATATGGCACAACGGGAGCGTTGTCAACAAGGATAAATATATTTATCCTTGTTGACAACGCTCCCGTTGTGCCATATCCCATACCTTCACGAAGACTAACTGGCCCATTGAATTATTACTCCCACTATATATATACATATATATATATATATATATATATATATATATATATATATATATATATATATATATATATATATATATATATATCTGGCTATTAATTTTGCACCACTAATTTGGCGTGGACATGTTCATTCGCTGCGCTAGTTCGACAAAAGACCGTCGCTGAACTTTCTCAATTTGACAGCAAATAATTAAATAGTGTGCCTCGCTTGGAAAGAGCGATCCGCTAGTTTTGGAGAAGTTCAATTACGAGCAGTCACCCACACGCGTTCGATTCCCTTTGAGCCACGTCGTTCAATCAGTCCTCCTATGATGTATGAATCAGAACAGTCGCGAAGGGCATCAAACAACTGCCCACAAAATCAACCTCATTGCTTGAACTTTATTTTTGCCTCAACTTTTAAATTTGAAAACAAGAAATAATGGCTGAGAACCTCAATAAGACCGGCTGTTTCCTTTGGTGCGAAAGGAAAGTCTCTCCTGGGGAAGAAAATTTGGAGAAACACACGGAGCGGTTGCCTTTTTTTTTTTCGCTCGGGAGACTGTGTATGTGAGCTTGTGTGCGCTTCGCAATAAAAATTTTTTAGACGTCTCATATCAATAACTCGTCACTTAAAAATCTCGAAGGTCAGGAGGGCGAAATTGCGTTCTTCTTGGTAGAAAATAGTTGAACCAGAGAGATTGGCGGGAAGATCAATTGGTGGGCCCAACCGCAAACAGTCTTTAGAGGGGTTATTTTCGGCCGCCTCGTCTTGCTGGATCATATATTAACTGCTGACCACCAGAGCTACACGAGAATCGAGCACTCCGTTTGACAGAGTCGGACATGTGATGGCGAAACCGCAAATTGTGTTCTGTTACTTCTGTTTATTTCATTTTGTCCACTTCCCCGAAGGAAGAACTAGTACTTAATTGCCAAAATATTGTCATTTCAACTCGTGAAAAACCTCACTTGACGTCGCATCCAGTATCTATATCCTGTCCTCAGAATGGTTTATTCAGTAATAACTCTTACAGTGAAGCCGTGTACGGTTAAATGTGTCAACGTACAAGATGACCTATCTCGCTGCAAAAACAGGCACGCTCCTGAAACGAAAGCTTTGAACGAGCTTAGGCCATAGAGAATTTTACGGATTTCCTGCGGTGCTGCCATATCGGGCTGTTAATTTTTGTGCTTTTCATCTTTGAAAGTAAAACAAACCACAATACGGCACACGCATACGCATGAATACAGTACGGGTTGGTTTAAACGATGTTTCATTGATTTATTATGGCATGTTGTGATATACAAAAGAAAACAATATCGGCTTGTAATCTAGATAAACTCTGGACAGACATTTCGGAGAAAAGAAAGATAGACTAGTTTGTAGGTCAGATTCGTTCAGCAAACTGGGAGAGTGACGACACACAACAGGCCGAGGAAGAGCAGAAAAAAATAGGGAGCTCCTGCTGTGTGGTTCTTCCTATGGCTTTTGTGCATTGCCGCGCTCCCAGTTCTCTTAACGAATCAGACATCTCGAATTTGGTTGTAGGGTGTGCGATCGGCTGTGGTACGATATCTTGTCTCACCCTCCATGTCATGCGTTAAACATCTTCGCCGGTCATTCACACGACCTAGAGTGGAATTGGTACTCTATGTTTTTAGAGAACGGAGCTGTTGAAGCCGCCGTTTGCCGGGACGCGAGAACAGAAACGATCGTCTTGCTTGCTTGCTTGTTTGTTCCTTTCTTTTGTGGCTCTCATCCACTAAGGGGGATTGGCCAAGAAGCCGGTGGTTAATGCAAGTAAATACCTATAGATTTTCTAGATTAGGGGAATATGATTACTGTGTTTTGACTGTGAAATTAATTTGGCGCGATGTCAGAAAAAAAAAGAAAAAAAGGGGGGGGGGGAGAAATAATAGAATTTGTTGAATATCTGTGGTGGAATCGTTATATGAAATTCTCCTGAAAGGTGAATCATTGCAGTGTATCAGCTAAATAATAAGTGGTAGTGTGACTAGTAAAATTCGAGAGCTGATGGCTGATTCAGCAAGGTAATCTTCTTGTGTTATATATGAATTCGCAGAGAGCCCCGCAGATGTTCCTGTCGCTGTGTCCCAATGAAATGGCCCCAAAAGACAAAATATTGGGAGTATTAAGTGATATTCCTAATTTTTTGAATAAAGTTTTGAAGCAGTTTTTTCTTTGATTTTTGAATCGGTGACATGTGATAAGAAAATGGTCGATATGTTCAGGTTCGTTACAGCTTGAGCACAGAGGGGATGGCACCAGACCAGACCTGTTTAAGTAGAAATTAAGAGGGGGTAGACGGCAACGTAAATTTGTTACCAAGACTTCCAATTCGCGCGTGGGACACCATTTATTATTCCATGTGAAGTGCAGGTGCGAGAAATCTGTATTCGGTATCATGGTTTTTGATGAGTCTTCAAGAAGGGAAAGTTTTCTAAACCTCGCTGCTGTTACATAAGCTGTAGGAGGCATGATTGGCACAATCGGAAGATCAAGAGATGTTCGCGCAAGTTTGTCAGCCATCTCGTTTATAAATATACTACGATGGCCTGGCACCCATATCATTCGCACTAGACGAATGTTTGCGGGGATTAATGATTTAAAAGTCTCTAGTACTGCTGATGTCGACGACGATGATAAGAATGAACACACGGAATACAAGTCAGTCACTATCACAGATGTTGAATGAGTCGCAGGAAGTTTACAAATAGCTAGTATAACGGCCGTTAATTCCGCTTCAAATATTGGTGTATAATCTGGGAGGCGTAATGAAAATGACCAGAATAATGAGAGAGAAAAAATACCCACACCTGCATTCTCGCCACTCATAGATGCACCCGTTGCAATTACTGTATTAGTACCTAATTGAGACAGGTGTTGTTCTATTAAACCAATCAAATATTTAGAGGGCAAGTGTTTAGCGTTCATGGGGAAGATATCGTCATTTGCACTTGGCCGATTGGTTTGACAGATGGTGTGATCTCTAATATATTTACATTTAAAGCATCTAGAAGTGTTTGAACAAATAGCACTTGGGGTTTATATGCACGGGACCAATGCTCATTGAAAAAGACACCAGGCTCGACAAAGAATACAAATTGTCGCCTTCTTAAAGTGGATTCAGAAAAATTTAAATAGGTGTTTACTGTTAAAATACGAAATCTGCAAGCAAGTGTGGGTATCCGAGGTTCTTGATACAAAACATTGTTAGCTGTGAATTTTGGCACATCTAAACAACTACGTAGGGCTTCCCGCTCTAAGAGAATGAGGGGGTTTATTTTGTATGCTGGTCCACCAGAGAATAGTACACATCCGAATTCAAGAATCGGACGAACGTACATGCGATAAATCATGATCATCGTATCTCTGCGAAGACCGGAACGGAGGCGGCCAAGCCTACTTATCATTCCAACAGTGCGTGTAGCCTTAATTTTAATATATTCAATGTGGTCACGCCAGCTCAGTTTTTGATCGTACAGTACACCCAGATATTTAATACAATTAACCTGGGGTATTATTTCTTGATGGTACTGAAGAGAAATAGTAACTGGTGCGTCCAACGGAAAAACTATTATAGCACTTTTAGTTACGTTCAAGTTCATATGAATTTTTTGAAACCAGGTTTCCAATGTTGCCAAATAACACTGTAAAGTCGAATGTAGTGAATAAATATCGTTGTGAGATGCAAAAAACGCGATATCATCTGCATATACATATACGTGTACCTTATCACTCTGTGGTATTGAACTTAACAAAACGTTAAATAGCACAGGCGATAGAACAGAGCCTTGAGGAACACCTCTCGTTTGGCTATACTTCGGCATGGAAATACCTCGTTGGAAGCAATAAAATTTTCTGTCTTTTAAAAATTCGCATATCCAATTTGTTATGTACTGCGGGAACGTAAGCTCTTTTAGGACATTGGTAAGAATAGCATGTTCAACACTGTAATATGCCTTGGCTAAATCAAGGGTTACTAGGGCCGCATATTGTCGTCTGTGCCGAGCAAGCTTTATACGAGCCTCTAAATCAACATGCGCCCACCATATAGAGTAACCTGGTCTAAATCCAATCTGGCACGCACTGAGTATCGCATTATCTGTTATGAACTTCGTAACTCTAATGTAAAGTATTCTTTCTATTAACTTAACTACGTGTGATGTTAAAGCAATTGGCCTAATATTATCTATCTGCATTCCTAGTCCCTGTTTTTTAAGAAGCGGTATTATTTTTGCAAGTCTCCAGTCAGGAGGTATCCAACTATTTTCAAGTGAATAGTTGACAACGTTAAGGAGGTCTTCAGGAGAGATGTCGAATAATATTTTTAACATTCCCGAAGTGACGCCATCTGGTCCAGGACCGGTGTTTGGCAGAATACGAACGACGTGCGCAAGTTCATCCCTACTTACTTCAATAAAATCATTTCCGAATGACGGTTTTGCACACTTTATTTTGATTTGTGATGTAAATCTCTTCTCCAATTCTATTGCAATTTCCGTTACAGTATTTTCCAAATCAGTTGGAGAAAAAATAACTGAGTCAATATTTACGTGTGCTGTAATAGCTTTACGATTACGGAGAAATCTGAATAGAGCTTTCTTGTTGCCACTCTTGGATAAGTAGCTGTACCGTTTTTCTTCATAATCGTCTTTCGCTAATGAAACTGTTCTCTTAAAGGTAGCTTTAGCAAATAAATAATTTCTCCAATTAGTCGGACATTGGTTGGTGAGAAGTTTTTTCCATGCAGCGTTGCGGCGTCTATAATCTCTGGCGCAATCCGCATTCCACCAGGCAGATATGAATTTTCCCTGTGTAGAAGATATAGTGAACTGTGATTTTTTAATTGTACACTTTAGGGTGGAACAAAGGCTCATAGCTTTCATATTTGTTTCTATATTGGGCAAGGAAGACAGTGTTGACTGTAAGTTCTTTTTAAATTTAGAGTAGTTTACAAAATTTTGCACCTGGCGATCTACCGTCACTAAACGAATGCTGACTTCAAATACCAGGGGGCAGTGATCACTACTTGTAGCAGTATCAAAAACAGTCCAAGACGATATTGTCACACTTGAGCTAGCAAATGTCAAGTCTAAGACGGACCTCGAATTACATCGAACGAATGTCGGAACTCTGGAGTTCCAACAAATAAGGTTATTCCGATTAGTCCAGTCCCACAACCGTTTTCCTGATAAATCAGTGCGGAATCCCCATGAAACGTGATGGGAATTGAAGTCTCCCGCAAATAGCATACTGTTTCTGCAAAAACTCGCAGTCACGTCAAGGGCTCTTTCATCTTGTATTCCAGCCGGAAAATAGTTGTTGACTATAGATAGTGGCGCGGATCCGGGAAAGTGAATTTTTAGAAGCAATACTTCATAATCGTGTGCTATTTGTTGGTAAACTAAGTGTGCTTTATGGCAAATTTTGGATGAAATGAAAAACATTATTCCTCCACCACGTGAGTCTCGGTCCAGTCGAAAGCACTGATAGTCTTTTAGATAGAAGTTTTGATCAGCAGACAGCCAAGTTTCTTGTAAAATTATGACGTCTGGAGATTGTTGAGAAATTAGGTATAATAAGTCTGTAGTTGCAGAGAGAATTGAACGGCAGTTCCACTGAAGTACTCTAAGGTACCCTATGACGATAAGCAAGCAGTAGCAACTGCTTGATCTAAGATACTATCTTTGAAGAAGTCCGCTTAAGTCCTAGGTTCCTTCACACTCTTTTTTGTTTTCGGATGAGAAGAATTATTAAGTTTGCTAGTGGGTGATCTGGTGCGTTTCAAAAGGCGAGCATCCATATCTACATCCTGATTAATTATTGATTCTGAATCAGATATACCTTCCTACTCGGTTGTGTTAGGACTGGAAAGCATTGCCTCATTATCGATAGAGACATCTGACTGATGTTCGGCAGGTTTACTAATTGAGGCACTAGGAGGGTGGATACGCTTGGTTATTCGATCAGATGCACCCGACATCTATGAATTCCTAACACTATTGAGTGAGTCGGACAGATTGAGAAAAAAAATTTCCAATACTTTTTCTACGGCCTTTTCTACCTTAGCAGAAATGGACTGAGAAAGTGATTCATCCATAGAAAGAGGTGGACGAGCTGCTATACCGGCATAACCCTGACTCCTGCTTTGAATTTCTGCAATTGCTTCTCTACGAGAGCATCGTCTCCTTTCAATGATTTCAATCACGTGAAACTCCTTTGATCTTGCAGGGCAGTTAGGATCGTCTGCAGCGTGATTTTCCTTGCACAAACAGCATGTCTTATTGTCTGATTGACACTCAGCAGTACTATGACCAGCCCCGTATATGGCTCCGCATATGCGGCATCGAGTCTCCGATCGACAACCTTTAGTACTGTGTCCAAAGCGCCAACATTTAGCACATTGCAGCGGACGGGGAGCCAAAGCTTCGACCTTATAGATAAGCGGCCATGCCTTGATCTCCGAAGGGCGATCTGTTCCAGCGAATGTGGCAATTACAGTTTCAGTGGGAACTTTCTGTTGGTTTTACTGTTTGGTACAGCGGTAAACAGAAATAACACCTGCTGGGGAAAAGATGTCCAAGACTTCTGCTGGGCTTAGACTTGCGTCTACCCCCCGAACCAATCCTTTGCAGCAAGCTAGATGAGGTGGGATAAAAGAGCTCACCGGATGTGATGCAAAAGTTGTGCACTTCAGAAGGTCTTGGATGCAGGCCTTGTCTGGTGAGCAGCATAGTATCCCCTCCGCGTCCAAACTGACGAACCTCTGTTATCAGTAGAGAGTGGGGAGTGATCGCACGAAGTTTCGTTTGGATTGTCTTGGGGTTTTTCATGCGGATGAACCCACCGGTGGTCGGCACCAAAGCGACAGGAACGCTACGGGTTCCATTGCGGAGAAACAACTCCAGAGAAAGATCTTGAGGGGGAACAGAGGCTGACCAGAGGGCAGGCCTCTGGCCCGGAGAAGAAACAGACATGAAATAAGAAGAAGTTACACTTATCAATGCACTAAAACAGTTGCGGAACAAGAGGTAGATCTAACAAAATAAAATAAAATGAAAGTAACCGCCGGCTACTTGACCGCAACCCTGAGGATGGAACAAGGAACGCAGCCGCAGGCACGAACGCAGGCACGAACGCTTTGGATACGAACTCGACGAAACCTGCCGCTGGCCAATGGCGTCCTCCCAATTGAACGAACGGAATAGTACATACATTTACCCATACACGGCTTCGCTGTAAGAGTTATTACTGGATAAACCATTCTGAGGACAGGATATAGATACTGGATGCGACGTAAAGTGCGGTTTTTCACGAGTTGAAATGACAATATTTCGGCAATTAAGTACTAGTTCTTCCTTCGGGGAAGTGGACAAAATGAAATAAACAAAAGTAACAGAACACGATTTGCGGTTTCGCCATCACATGTCCGACTTTGTCAAACGATCGTCTTCATGAACTAATACACGCTATGTCTTCTTCATTGTCGCCGTCCTCTTTTTCCTCTTCCGCTTCACTCGAAGAAAATGTGCGGCGATTTCTCCGGCGTGGGATACAATAAGCTGATGGGTGAAAGAATGAGCACAGAGTGAGAGAGAGCAAGAAAAAAAACAAGACAAAAAAAGAAAAAGAAACTTTGAAAGCAAAGTTTTGATTCACTGTGAGGCAGCATTTGAACCCAAGGTTACCATATTCCGAAGACGAGCATCGTAGCCCCTCGGCTATCCAGAGAGAGAGAAAGAGAAAAAAAAAGAGATAGAAAGACAGGGAAGAAAGCCAGGTACGGAAACAAAGCATAGCTTAGCATTGCATAAATGGCGTAGGCAAAAACTTTTCTCGGTGTGGGGGGGGGGAGGACTTCTTTGATTTTCGCAGGAGAAGGGGCAATCCCCTGAAATGGTAAATATTCGCGTTGCACTTTATGGCGAAAAAAAAAATGTCGGTAATAAAGGAACGGATCTGGTGTGCCAACGCCTGGCTATGCGAACCTGTGCCCGGTAAACGGAAAGTTTGATTACAGTAGCAGTCTTGCACAGATAGCAGTGAACGGAGCGTGGGCCATCGATCAACTACTGACAAGCGGCGAAGCGCGTCGGCATTTATACTCTTGCCGTCGAAAGTTCTAGCGTTATCGCTGTCGGTGGCGTAGGTTCCAGAATAATCTGTACAGTTCGCAGAGTAGGCGTGATCTTATCGAAATGATCTACTACAGTCCAGAAGCTTCTCGAAAACTGCAGGCGCGGTTTGCGCTGAGAATTGTGTAGTGTTTTGGGACGAAAACAAAACTTGGGAAATGGAACGTGGCATTGCCCCCCCCCTCTGAAAAAGGCATCGGACCGATGCTTTAACTAAAGATGAAGGTACAACAATAATGCAAGAAAGTACAATGAATAAATTACGATACAATAATAATACAAAAAACACTGTTTCAGTTAGTCTACGCGCATGAAACGGCTTGAGGTGAGCGACATGGACGACTTCAGGTCGCGATCGGTGCCGTTGAGAGTTCGTGATGCCATCGGGGACAACTTCGTAATCAAGTGGGCCGAGACGTCGAACAACCCTCTACGGTCCGAAGTACCATCGCAGAAGCTTTTCGCTTAGTCCACGTCGGCGTATCGGTGTCCACACCCAAACACGTTCACCGGGCTGGTAATTCACGAAGCGTCGTCGAAGATTGTAACGGCGGCTGTCGGTCGTCTGTTGATTCTTGATACGGAGACGCGCGAGTTGTCGGGCTTCTTCGGCGCGTTGAAGGTACTCACTTACATCGAGGTTTTCTTCGTTGGTGACGTTGGGTTATATGGCATCGAGCGTCGTTGCCGGGCTCATTCCGTAGACCAATTTGTATGGAGACATCTGCGTCGTCTCCTCCACCGCCGTATTGTATGCGAAGGTCACGTACGGAAGAATGGCGTCCCACGTCTTGTGTTCGACATCGACGTACATGGCCAGCATGTCGGCGATCGTCTTGTTAAGCCGCTCGGTGAGGCCGTTGGTCTGTGGGTGGTACGCTGTCGTCCGGTGGTGGTTTGTCTGGCTGTATGCCAAGATCGCTTGAGTTAAGTCTGCAGTAAATGCCGTTACTCTGTCGGTGATAAGAACCTCCGGGGTGCCGCACGTAGGGCGATATTTTCAACGAAGAACTTAGCTAGCTCGGATGCACTGCCTTTGGGAAGGGCTTTTGTCTCGGCGTAGCGGGTGATGTAGTCGGTAGCTACCACGATCCACTTGTTTCCGAAAGCCGACGTCGGAGACGGCCCCAGTAGGTCCATACCAATCTGCTGGAAAGGTCGGCAAGGTGGTTCAATTGGCTGCAGAAGTCCCGCTGGCCTTGTCGGCGGTGCCTTGCGTCGCTGACAGTCCCGGCATGTCCTCACATAGCGAGTGACGTCAGTGGTAATTCGGGCCAGTAGTACTTTTCTTGTATCCTCGCGAGCGTGCGAGAAACACCGAGGTGCCCTGCCGTCGGATCGTCGTGCAGAGCCTGAAGGAGTTCTGGTCGCAAAGCTGAAGGCACCACAAGGAGGTACTTCACTCGAAGCGGTGAAAAGTTTTTCTTTTGTAGAAGACCGTTTCGCAGGAAGAACGACACAAGTGCGCGCTTGAATACCTTCGGCACTTCGGCGGTCCTGCCTTCGAGGTATTCTATTAGGGCCTTATGTTCAGGGTCGGCCCGCTGTCGTTCAGCGAAGTCGTCGGTAGTTATCGTTCCGAAGAAGTACTCGTCATCCGGGTCGTCGGGTGGTGGTCGGTCGACAGGCGCACGAGATAGACAGTCGGCGTCGGAGTGTTTCTTGCCGGACTTGTAAATGACAGTAATGTCATATTCTTGAAGTCTCAGGCTCCATCGTGCGAGGCGACCTGAAGGGTCCTTCAAGGTGGCTAGCCAACACAAGGCGTGGTGGTCACTCACAACTTTGAAGGGCCTGCTGTAGAGGTAGGGGCGAAATTTCGACGTAGCCCAGATGATGGCGAAGCACTCCTTTTCTGTTGTGGAATAATTGGCTTCTGCTTTGTATAGCAATTGGCTGGCGTAACTAATAACCCTTTTAAGTCCGTCAGCCCTCTGCACAAGAACGGCGCCAAGACCTACGCTGCTTGCGTCAGTATGTATTTCTGTCTCGGCAAATTCGTCGAAATGGGCAAGTAACGAAGGCGTCTGGAGGCGATGTTTAAGCTTCTGGAAAGCGTGTTCTTGCGGCGTTTCCCACTTTAACTCCACGTCGGCCTTGGTAAGGTTAGTGAGAGGATCGGCGATGCAGGCGAAGTTTTTCACGAACCGCCTATATTAGGCGCACAGGCCCAGAAATCAGCGCACCGCCTTCTTGTCAGTGGGCGACGGGAAGTCGGCGATGGCGGCTGTTTTCCGTGGATCTAGACGAACTCCGGACTTGCTAATAACGTTCCCCAGAAACAAGAGCTCCTCGTACGCAAATCTGCACTTTTCTGGTTTCAGTGTGAGTCCGGACGTCTTGATGGCTTGAAGTACAGCTTCAAGGCACCGAAGATGCTCGTCGAAACTCGACGAAAACACGACGACGACGTCCAGGTACACAAGGCAAGCCTGCCATTTCAATCCTGCCAGTACTGTATCCATAACGCGTTGAAAAGTTGCAGGTGCTGAGCAAAGACCGAAGGGCATCACCTTAAACTCGAAGAGGCCGTCCGGTGTTATAAACGCTGTCTTCTTTCGGTCTCTTTCGTCGACTTCGATTTGCCAATAACCAGTCTTGAGGTCCATTGACTAATTGTACTTGGCGTTATGGAGCCGATCAAGTTCGTCGTATATTCGTGGGAGATGATACACGTCCTTTTTTTGTGATTTTGTTCAGGTGGCGATAATCGACGCAGAAACGTAGGGTCCCATCCTTTTTCTTCACTAACACCACGGAGATGCCCATGCACTCTTGGACGGCTGGATAATGTCATCCCGCAGCATTTCATCAACTTGTCTCTTCATGGCCTCACGTTCTCGCGTCGAAACCGCGTACGGACTCTGACGCAGTGGTATGGCATTTTCTTCGGTTATGATGCGATGTTTCGTAATTGGGGTCTGCCGAATTTTCGATGACGACGAAAAGCAATCTCCGTATTGCAGGATTAGGGCCTTGAGCTGTTCTTGCTTATGATTCGGAAGTCTGCGATTGACATCGAGAGCTATGGGAGGGGCTTGGTTCCTCTGAGTAGGTTCCACAGAATCGGCGAGGTTCGCACAGCGCACAGGTTCGCCCAAATAAACAGTTAAATCCCAACATAAAGTCTTCGGCCACGTCACGACACCGTGACAATATATATATATATATATATATATATATATATATATATATATATATATATATATATATATATCGTGCAATTTTGTGCCCAAAAAGCGAAAATATGTGTGTGAAACGAATCCGTGGATGACAAGAAACCTTGTGCGTCTTGGGCGAAAATTAAAAAAAGTGAGAAAGCAGCATACGGTACGACCATCAAAAGCAAACTCTGATAAGCTAACCAACCTGCGCCGACAGCTTAAAAACGGCATATTAAAAGCTAAAGATCACTATCAAAATGTATCACTGAAAAACTTTCTTGAGTCATCCCCGGATAAGTTCTGGAGATATCTATCGCCAAAGAAGACCCACGTGTCTGATATTTGTGTTGATGGTATCATGTTGACTGACAAACTCAGAATTGCAAATGCACTGAACGAGTACTTCTGCTCCGCGTTCACGAGTGATGATGGCAAGATACCACGCATATCTGTTCTAGACGCTACTCCGCCCATAAGCTCCCTCGACATAAACGAAGCGGGAGTACTGTCCTTGCTTCTTGGCATTGACGTGAAAAAATCGCCAGGCGTCGATGAAATACCTAATGCTTTCCTCCGGAGATATGCGGAATGGTGCGCCAAATATCTGTGCATTATTTTCAACAAATCACTTTCACGTGCAGAAATACCACACGACTGGAAGCATGCAAAGATTATTCCCATCCCTAAATCAGAGGACCGCTCACTGCTGTCCTCCTACCGCCCTATCTCTCTTCTTTGTACCTCATCGAAACTGATGGAGCACATTATATTTAAGCACATTTCAGTCTTCATTGAAAATAATGGCCTCTGCGACACACGTCAACACGGCTTCCGTCGCGGAATGTCAACCGTAACGCAACTACTGGAAACCGTACATGAAATTGCGGCAACACTGGACAGCCAAGGTCAAATTGACATAATATTTTTGGATTTTGAAAAGGCCTTTGACCGTGTATCCCATCAAAAGTTGCTATTAAAACTAAAACCCATTCTCAAAAACGACCAGCTACTTCAATGGACAGAGGCGTATCTGACAAACAGGCGGCAAACAGTCGTTGTCGACGACGCAAAGTCGGACTCATCTGATGTGCGGTCTGGAATACCACAGGGATCAGTCTTGGGTCCCCTGTTTTTTCTACTGTTCATTAATGACATAGTGCAACACATACCAGTTAAAATTCGGTTGTTTGCAGACGACTGCATACTCTACAATGAAATCCACAGCGAGGCAGATCAGGCTATCCTAAATTCATCTTTATCAGTTATAGCTACTTGGTGCTTAGAATGGCAAATGAGCATTAACCTCAGAAAAACAGTATCGATGACCATAACACGCAAACAGAAGTCATTACCTTTTGTGTACAGCATTAATGGCCATAACTTATCGTCTGTCACGCAATATAAATACCTCGGTTTAGTGATCACGTCGGACCTTAGGTGGAGTAACCATGTAGCTCACATTAAAAATAAGGCCATGAAGAAACTTGGATACCTGAGAAGAACCTTGGCTAAATCTACGAGCAATATAAAATTGTTGGCCTACAAGACATTCATAAGACCATTACTAGAATACGCTACTCCTGTCTGGGGCCCTTACACCCAATCAAACGTAAGCGAAATCGAAAACATACAGCGGAAAGCAGTCAGATTTATCTTTAATTCTTACCGTCGTCATACATCCGTCAGTGCTCTTTTACAGGACGCGAACCTCGAAACTCTAGAGGTACGACGCTATCGAGACAGGCTCAAGATGTTATACCTGATTTATCGACAACATGTCAAAATAGATAGGGAATTGTATATTAAACCGTGTAGTAGGCGCCCAACCCGTTCATCTCATTCGTTCAAACTAATCGAATACTCGTGCCGAACCAACATGTTCAAAAAATCGTTCTTCCCTCGTACAATCCATGAATGGAACGCATTGCCTGAAAATGTATTACAGAGCCCAACCATGTCGTCGTTTATGCACGCTCTCGCTCATCTATGACCGAGATGTTTCCTGTGGCGTCTGTCGCTTTCCAGATGGCGTGCGACATTGAAACAAAATCATTACACCCTTCTTATCGTTGTCGAGCAGACTACTGCGTGAACATGCGCTCTTTTGCACATTCTTCTCTTTTTTTTCCCCTTGTAGTTATTTTATTTGTCCTAAACTGAAACATTTTTTCACCCTGTGGTCCATGTATTTTCTTACCAGTATTTTCAACTGTATTATCGTGTGTGTTTTACTGGAACCTGTTGTTTCTTGTTTCACATACTGAAAAGATTGTTCAACACTGTTTTTAGTTTTATTCCACAGATTTGTTTGGAACCGTTCTCACAGATTGTTCATCATTTTCTTTTGTGTACAATCCACTCCTGCCTATGGCTTGTAAAGCAAGTTGGCAGTATTAAAATAAATAAATAAATAAATATATATATATATATATATATATATATATATATATATATATATATATATATATATATATATATATATATATAAGATCTAACAGACAATAATGCCATGGAAAATATAGGAGAAGGTATTAGACCTATTTGTAATGTAAATGTAAAGAAAGAAATGTGCCTGAAAAGATTACTTGCCGTGGGCAGGAACCGAACTTGCGACCTTCGAATTACGCGTTTGATGCTCTACCAGCTGACCTACCACAGCGGCTATCCCTCCAGCCACATTATTCGGTGTATATGTGAATTCAACGCGGGAGGAAGTGCGAGTCAGCGCCTCCAGTAGCCATGGCGGCGAGTGTGGAACACACTTTATGAGCCTGTTTGGCGCCACGTAGTACGTGAACATATGATGAGCTGGCAGCTGACCAACAGTCCTTCGTATACAACCTAAAGGCACTAAGTCTGCCAGTACAAGACCCTCCTTAATGAAATAAGGAAAGAAGCGTATACTTAAGGTCTCGTTTTCCCGTGTTTCAACACAACAATCAAACCTAACAAACAATAATGCCAAGAAAAGTGTAGGAGAAGGTATTAGATGGAATCCTAATGGAAAAGTAAATAATGAAAATTAGCTGAAAAGTTAATATGCCGTACGCAAGAACCAAACTTGCGACCTTCGAATAACGCGTTCAATGCTCTAGCAACTGACCTATCGAGGCAGCATTTTCCCAAGGCACTTCATTAGGCACATATGTGAATTAAACGTGGGAGTGTCAGTCGGCGCCACCAGTAGCCATGGCGGCGAGTGTGGCATACTCTTTATGAGTCTTTACGCCGAACAGGCTGATAAATAGTGTACAGATGCACAGATGAACGCCAATAAGCATCTCAGTTCTTACTTCGCTGTGTTTGAAAAGCCTGCCCTTTTCGCATACGGAGACTGTACATCGAGTGCAGTGAAAATGGTGCGCCTTATGAATTACCAGAGAACCGTTTCAGTGGAAGTTCACAATTGTCCCCACCACGAGATAAGCGAGCGCACGCGAGAGCGTTCCCTCTCTGCGGGACAAAGTAGTAAGGGAGAGGAGAGTGCGCACCGCTGTGTTCACGCACGCGCTCATTGCGCCATCTCGCTCGTAATGCTGAAAACACAATACTAGATCCTCCGAGATGGCCATTGCCACCGATAACTGGTAGATATAAATAGCTGATTGTTTGAACGTTGAAGGAGGTGATGCTTCGTGGCTCCGTGGTTGACGCCACGCACTCACACTTCAGAGGTCGGAGGTTCGATTGCGCACGCCAGAGTATCTTTCTGGATTAATTTTCTTTCTTGCGTTTTCTTATATGTAGATAAGTATACATATACGGTGAAGGACGTGGACGCCAGTGGCCTATCCAGCCGACAGGGTCCATATTATTGCTTTCGCAATAAACATCTGAGCAAGAACTATATTTTAGAAGGCGCCGCTATGTGCCTCAACGTTAAGAATTGATGCGTAAATGAAAAATATCCTTGTGAATATCCAAGAAGGCGCTGAAAAGTTTAAGTCTGAAGCCGGCCGCTCATAAGTAGGGACCGAAAGACCTGGCCTTTAAGACGCTTCACGGGCCCGTTATAGTGCTGAACAATCTCTCTTTAACGTAGGACTTTGTAAAGCTGCGTCCCACCGTACTTCAGTATATTTCTTGTTAATGCGTTAATCGGAGCAACGCCAGAGCCTATTAGCGAGATTTATGGTGTCCTGGATTTTATCACATGTAGGACTATACACCAGATAAAGTTTCTTATCTGCGTGTTCGGGTAGGTTCTCGTTTGTAATGGCCTCACTGTAATGGGCAGCGCTCTGTTTAGTTCACTGCTTGTAGGGACAGAAGTGATCTTGCGTCCAAGATAGAAATGTTTGGTGAGCTCGTAGTACGAGAGGAGTTAACTGTTGCGTTATGAAAAATTAGCATATCTTCTTGCAGTGTGGTTACATGGTCGGCAACTTATCGGTCATCATTGTCTGCAGATTCGTTGAGGTTCGCTCAAGCGTCTGTCCATAACTTGTGTCTCGTTTTGGTACGTGACCACCTTGTTCTATCACTAACTCACCAGGTGCGGACAGACAGACTGAACAAATTATCTTTTCTTGGCATCGTTTTCTTTTTTTTACATGCTCGCATGTGAGCAAAAAACCGATTAATCGTGTATCACTCGATTACTCTTCCCTTTAGCATTGCCCTATAGCCGGTCTAGAGAATACTCCTTTGGCGAATGCTCGCAAGGCGTCCCGAAAATCGCTGTAAATCACTGATCTATTTCGGTCTAAATGTTCTAATGTCTTTTGTGTAAATAACAGTTACAAGCAATAAACAGTTACATATGCTTTGCCAAACCTTCTTCTTCTGGCTGTTGATTCTCAAAACACGCTACAACATTTATTGTCTCAGGAGTATTTCTACACTTAAATCACTTGGTTTCAGAAAACAATTAGGTTCAGTTTATTAGATGTACTTAGAAGATTTATACAAATAAGCCCTGATCGATCAACCATATTACGCGCGAGGCACGAGCTGAGTAGAATAACAGAAGAGGACGAAGACGAAGCCTGTTGTTTGGCCACAAAGTACTTCTAGACGACCTGGGGTCTCCAGAAAGGGCCTGTTCTCAAAGAAAATCTGCCGACGACGACAGCCGTTGACAATATAGCAGCAGGGGACCACACCCACTCGCCAGTGAGTCGTTCGACGCAGCGCACCTCTACCATATTATGTGACAACGGTGTCTGTTATGCTTACCGAACTCAGCATGGCAGGCCGTTCGTGCAACAGGGATGTGCAGCTTGGCTACGAGTGGTGGTCAGGCAATCATCAAATTCTGAACGCGTTCATGCTGCTCGCACAGGACGAGAGGCTGTCGACGGCCGCTGACAATACATGCGGTGATAACAGGCGTGTGAACGGTCGCCTGGGTAAGCTGTGGAACTCTGTCAGCGCTGCAACCAAGGATACGTCCTGTGAGCGCAACGTGACCAAGGCGGCCACTGACCAGCGTAAGAAATGTGCTGACAACGTGTGCGAACTTCGTGAGGCTAACCGAGATCAGGAGTCCCAGAGAAAGGGCAACGATGCGGCCATCAATTTGAAGAATAGCAGTTCCGGTTCAAGCGAGAAGCAGCGCGACAACGCCATGGCTGCCCTACAGGGACGACGCACCAAAGAGATGCAGCGGCAACGACACTGGCTGCCCTGATCGCTGCAACCCGGAATGGAGTGAACGCCTTGCCAAATAAATGCAGTTACCGTGCCGTCAGCGTGAACAACAACGAGGTGAGCTTCTGGCATTGCTCTGCATGAGCAAATGCGAGGCCAAGCAGCCAACAAAGAAACTACGCCCCCTAGACCAATGGTCGCCTGGTATAATTGTGGATGGCTTCAACAAATTTTGTTTACTCTGGTTCCCATAGTAATTATTAGTATGAATAAAACGCCCAATTCATATTGCAATATCGCTTCTGTTATCAGAAGTGAAGTATTAGTATGGACATGAATA
The DNA here is from genome assembly GCF_043290135.1 of Rhipicephalus microplus. NCBI lineage: Eukaryota > Metazoa > Arthropoda > Arachnida > Ixodida > Ixodidae > Rhipicephalus > Rhipicephalus microplus. Next base: position 339,702,044 of record NC_134710.1, read on the forward strand.
TCTCATGCCATGTGTGTATATATATATATGTGTGTGTGTGTGCGTGCGCGTGCACTTGTGTGTGTATGCGCTTGCATGGGTGCGAGTTGTGTGTATGTGTGTGGGTGTGTGTTGGTGGGCATGCGTTCGAGTTTGTGTGTGTGCGTGCGCGTGCACTTTTCTTTGTGTATGAGTGTGTATGCGCCTGCATGCGTGCGCGACGTGTGTGTATGTGGGGGGAGGGTGTTCTTGTGCTTGTGTGCGAGTATGTGTACATTAAAGTTCTGCAAGAAAAGCAACCTCAACCTGTATGAACAAACTACTTATTTCGCTGTTCCAACCGGCGCCACCCGCATATTCATGAAAAAACGTGTAAAAATAAAAACAATGAGCAACGTTTCCTTTTGTTTAGTTCAAAGAAATGCAAAAACGTTGCCCTATCTATACTTAGAACTGTGTAAACTCATAATGCCTGATTTTTAGCTCATAGTGCCTGGAAATGCTTATACATGCTTATGAAGCACGTATGTTCTAAACAAAGGTTAGTAGGTGAGTGTAGATGGTGATGTATACTTTCTTCACGACTTTGTCATGTCACTTGCCATTGAGCACTGTTGCGACCGTTGTGGGTAATCAGAAGTTAAAGATACTCGTTGAGTTCATGAGGATAAAAGTCTCAGCCAGAACCAGATTTTACTAGGCATGGCTATGTGCCTCGATGCTAAGAGTGGTTGATGGATGGATGAAGGATAGAACTTTATTATTGTTCAATGGGTGGCGCAAAGGTCCTAGCCCGAATAGGGCCGCTCCCACGCCGAAACTAAAAGACCAGGCCTTTCAGACGCTTCACGGGCCCATTAGACTGCTCATAATTGTCCCTCTAAAGTGAGACTGCGAAAAGCTGTGTCCCTCTGTTCTACATTATTTTTCCTGTTATTGCATAACGCGGAGCAACGCAAGAGCCTTTGAGCGAGATTTATAGTGTCGTGGCACTCACCGCATGCTGTTGAAACAGAAAACTCTGGAAAAAGCTGTACGCACTACATGAATTCAACATGAAGACACATAAGAAGAGACACAGACAAGCTCTGAACATGGGGTATTTTATTACGGCAAATAAATTAGCCCAAATTTTCACTGTACTAAGTTATACTTCATAATAAAGCTTGTTAACTTACTGTGGGTTCGAGTAGGTTCTTGTTGGTAACAGTCTTAGTGTAATGACTTGAGGTCTGTGAGGTCTGTTTGTTATATTGTGTTGAGGGGGGGGGGTGATCATGCATTCAAGATAGAAATGTTTCATTATTTCTTTGTACTAGAGAAGCTCATTCTTGCAGTCTAAAACCTAGGCATTGATTTTTATTGCCTTGTACTGCATAGTAGATGAGTTCATGGTCATCATTGTGGAGGATTCCTCGAGTTTCGTGCAAGCGCTGTTGATTGCTCTCATGTAAAGAGGAAACCAATTCATATTGTGTGCCTTGATCACTTTTCTTACGAGAATTTCCAGAGCCTCTTTAGAGATTACTCTTTCGGCTAATGCTCGCAGTGCTTCCCTGGAATCGCTGTTAAGCCTCAATTAATTTCGGTCAAAACGTTCCAATGTTTCTTGTATCAATAATGTTTACAAGCAATAGAGTAGTTATGTATATGTAGATCCTAAAGTTTTGGCTAACACCACTGTGTGGGTTTGGAGCAGAAATACATTGTTTGTTTGTTTGTTTGTTTGTCCCTTTTATCCTGGCGGCACTCAACATGGGGGATCGGACATGAAACGAATGGTGCCTAGCTATTTAAATGGAAATGATCACACTATTGAAATGTTGTCTTATATGATTCGCAAACCCCTTTTTCTTCTTCTTCTTATTCTTCTGCTTCTTCTTCTTGTTATTATTATTATTATTATTATTATTATTATTATTATCATCATCATTATTATTATTATTATTATTATTATTATTATTATTATTATTATTATTATTATTATTATTATTATTATTATTATTATTATTATTATTATTATTATTATTATTGTTCGTCTTCTTTTTCTTGCTAGTCAGGCTTAATAGGCTAGAGCAGTTATTCTCAGGCATGTTTTAACGTATATCTTTCCTTTCTGAAAAAAATGCAAGTGCAGTTTAATTTATCTATTTAAACGTATTTTACAACCCAGCCCTGATCAATCCAATATATATGAATAAGGCACAAGCTGAGTGGAATAGAAGAAGACTAAGAAAAAGCTAGTTGTTTGACTCTCACAAGTTTTCGCTGTAGAGTTCCGCGGTTAAGTTTTTATCTCAACAAATCAGGATTTTCAATAACTAACCTATGTGCAGTTTGTAATGAACCGGAAACAATAGATCACTTTCTTCTCACATGCCTCCACTTCGCCTCACTGCGCCGAATAATTCTTGATAGACTGATGGGAATACTCGGATTGCCAGTCAATACATCCACCCTATTATCGTTTGGAGCCAGTCTGTCGGGTGTGGGCCGCAGTGCTATTGTGTCAGCGCTACATAAATTCATTAAGGCAACCGGAAGGATACGCTGCTAGTGGTACTGGCAGATATATCCAATTCTTTGTCCCCCTTCCTCATTCTGGTTAATTTGTGTTATATATTGTGTTTATCGAACTTTTCCGCACTTCTTCATACTTTTTCAAAGGAACATTATTATTTTTCTTATATAGCCAATCCCCCATGTGGGTATGAGCCATGATCTCCTAGGCGACAAGAGAAGACAAGACCTGTTATCTCCTAAAAAGGCCTGTTCTCACCGAAAATCTGCCGACGGCGTCAGGCGTTGACATTGTAGCAGCAGGGGACCACACACACTCGCAAGTGAGTCGTTCAACGCAGCGCAGCTGTACCATAATCTGCGACAGCAGTGTCTGTTATGCCAACCGAAATTAGCATGGCAGGTCGTTCGAGCAACAAGGAAGTGCCGCATGGCTACCGGTGGCGGCCAGGCGTTCTTCAACTTCCGAACGCGTTCATGGTGTTCGCGCAGGACAAGAGGCGATCGACAGCCGCCGACAATACACGCGGTGATACACGCAACGATGTCGCCAGCAAGCTGAAGAATACCAGTTCCGGTGCGAACGAGAAGCACCGCGACAACGCCATGGCTGCTCTCCAGGGACGAGGCACCAAGGAGATGCAGCTGCAACGACCCTGGCTGCCCTGATCGCTGCAACACGGAATGGAGTGAACGTCCTGCCAAGTGCCTGCAGTTACCGTGCAGCCAGCCACATAGATAGCGTGGTGCTCTTCTAGCTTCGCTCTGCAGGGAGCAAATGCTAGGCCTTGACGCCGGCAAAGAAACTGCGGCCCCGAATACAATGGTCACCCGTTTTAATTGCGGGCGGCACCGATAATTTTTGTTTCCATCGGTTTCTATAGATATTAGTAGGATCAATAAATCACGCATTTTATATTGGAATATCGCCTGTGTTCTCAGAGGTCAAATATCAGCATGGACCTTAATATTTCATGCCATGCATGCATATGTGTGTGTGTGTGTGTGTGTGCGCGTGTGTGTGTTTGCGCGCGCGCGCGCGTGTGTGTGTGTCTGTGTGTGTGTGTGTGTGTGTGTCACCATACTTCAGTATTTTCTTGTCAATGCGTTACTCGGAGCAACGCCGGAGCCTACGAGAGAGATCTATGGTGTCCTGGAATTTACCAAATGTAGGACTATAAAACACCTGATGAAGTTTGTTATCTGCGGGTTTGGATAGGTTCTCGTTTGAAGCTGTGTTCCAATACTCACCGTAGCCCACAAATTAGACAGCTCGAAGAAGACCGCATCGTAGACAAATACGATGCAGGCTACTTTGCTGTCTAAACAAGATGGCGGCTCAGCGAATCACACAGATAGATCAAACCTCACCGGAATGGTCACCTGTACACAAACAGACGCTTTCCCAGACGCTCAATGTGAGTAACGTTTATTTGTTTTTGATTTCAACACGAAATAAGCCAGAAATTATAACTGCTACGTTAGTTTATTAACGCTTTTTTTTCTTAACGCGAGGTGGCGCATCGTCGTGTAAAAGTCGTTCAGAGTTTTCCAATGCTCGCACAGCTTGGCTCGGTGCTGTCTTCTAAGCAGTCTGCATATACGGTCTACGTCTGTCTAAGAATTGGAACAAAGCCTGTAATGGCCTCAATGTAATGGGGAGAGCTCGGTTTCGTTCACTGAATATAGGAACAGGGAAGATCTTGCGTCCAAGGTAGAAATGATGTGTTAGCTCGTAGTACGAGAGGAGTGGATCGTTGCTTTAGGCAACATTAGCATATCCTCTTGCAGTGTGGTTGCATGGTTGACGAGTTATCAGTCATGGTTGTCTGCAGATTCGTTGAGGTTCGTTCTATCACCGTTGAAAGATTGTATGTGAGCAAGAAACAAAATAATCGTGTATCGGTGGATTACGTTTCCCTTTAGCAGTGCCATATAGCCTGTCTGGAGAATATTCCTTTGGCGAATGCTGGCATGGCGTGCCGAAAAGCGCTCTATATACCCGATATATTTCGGTCTAAATGTTCTAATGTCTTTTATTTCAGAAACGGTTACAAGCAATAGATTAGTTACACAAGCTTTGCCAAACCTTTTTCTTCTTCTGGCTGTTTATTCTCAAAACACGCTACAACAATTATTCCCTCAACAATATTTCTGGACACAAATCACTTGGTTTCAGAAATAAACAGGTTCAGTTTATAGAATGTATTTAGAAGATTTATACAAAGAAGCCCTGATAAATCCACCATATTACGCGCGAGGCACGAGCGCAGTGGAATAGAAGAAGAGGACGAAGACGAAGCCTGTTGTTCAGCCACGCAGTACTTCTAGAGAACCTGGGGTCTCCAGAAAGCGCCTGTTCTCACAACAAATCTACCGACGACGAGAGGCATTCACAATCTAGCAGCAGGGGACCACACCAACTCGCCAGTGAGTTGATCGACGCAGCGCGCCTCTACCTTAATCTGTGACAACTGTGTCTGTTATGCCGACCGAACTCAGCATGGCAGGCCGTTCGTGCAACAGGGTTGTGCAGCTTGGCTACGAATGGCGGTCAGGCAATCTTCACCTTCCGAACGCGTTCATGGTGTTCGCACAGGACGAGAGGCTGCCGACGGCCGCCGACAACACATGCGATGATAACCGGCGTGTGAACGGTCACCTGGGTAAGCTGTGGAACTCTGTCAGCGCTGCAACCAAGGATAATTCCTGTGAGTGCAACGTGACCAAGGCGGCCACTGACCAGCGTAAGAAATGCGCTGACAACGTGTGCGAACTTCGTGAGGCTAACCGAGATCAGGAGTCACAGGGAAAGGGCAACGATGCGGCTAGCAATCTGAAGAATAGCAGTTCCGGTTCAAGCGATAAGCAGCGCGACAACGCCATGGTTGCCCTCCAGGGGCTAGGCACCAAGGAGATGCAGCTGCAACGACACTGGCTGCCCTGATCACTGCAACCCGGAATGGAGTGAACGGCCTGCCAAGTGCCTGCAGTTGCCGTGTCGCCAGCCTGAACAACAACGAGGTGCGCTTCTGTGATTGCTCTGCAGGGAGCAAAAGCGAGGCCGTGCAGCCAACAAAGAAACTACGCCCCCTAGACCAATAGTCGTCCGGTATAATTGGGGATGGCTTCACAAATTTTGTTTACTCTGGTTCCCATAATAATTATCAGTATGAATAAAACGCCCGATTCATATTGGAATATCGCCTCTGTTATCAGAAATGAAGTATCAGTATGGACATGAATATCTCCTGCCGTGTGTGTGTGTATAAGTGTGTGTGTGCGTGCGCGTGCACTTGTGTGTGTATGCGCTTGCATGGGTGCGCGTTGTGTGTATGTGTGTGTGTGTGCGTGCTTGAGGGCATGCGTGCGAGTTTGTGTGTGTGTGCGTGCGCGTGCACTTTCTTTGTGTATGAGTTTGTATGCGCCTGAATGCGTGCGCGACCTGTGTGTATGTGGGCGGAGGGTGTTCTTGTGCGTGTGGGCGAGTGTGTGTACGTTGAAATTCTGCAAAAAAAGCAACCTCAACCTGTATGAACAAACTACGTATTTCGCTGTTCCAACCGGCGCCACCCGCATATTCATGAAAAAACATGTAAAAATAAAAACAATAAGCAGCGTTTCTTTTTGTTTAGTTCAAAGAAATGCGAAAACGTTGTCCTATCTATACTTAGAACTGTGTAAACTCATAATGCCTGATTTTTAGCTCATAGTGCCTGGAAATGCTTATACATGCTCACGAAGCATGTATGTTCTAAACAAAGGTTAGTAGGTGACTGTAGATGGTGATGTATACTTTCTTCACGACTTTGTCATGTCACTTGCCATTGAGCACTGTTGTGACCGTTGTGGGTAATCAGAAGTTAAAGATACTCGTTGAGTTCATGAGGATAAAAGTCTCAGCCAGAACCAGATTTTACTAGGCATGGCTATGTGCCTCGATGCTAAGAGTGGCTGATGGATGGATGAAGGATAGCACTTTATTATTGTCCAATGGGTGGCGCAAAGGTCCTAGCCCGAATAGGGCCGCTCCCACGCCGAAACTAAAAGACCAGGCCTTTCAGACGCTTCACGGGCCCATTAGACTGCTCATAATTGTCCCTCTAAAGTGAGACTGCGAAAAGCTGTGTCCCTCTGTTCTACATTATTTTTCCTGTTATTGCATAACGCGGAGCAACGCAAGAGCCTTTGAGCGAGATTTATAGTGTCGTGGCACTCACCGCATGCTGTTGAAACAGAAAACTCTGGAAAAAGCTGTACGCACTACATGAATTCAACATGAAGACACATAAGAAGAGACACAGACAAGCTCTGAACATGGGGTATTTTATTACGGCAAATAAATTAGCCCAAATTTTCGCTGTACTATGTTATACTTCATAATAAAGCTTGTTAACTTACTGTCGGTTCGAGTAGGTTCTTGTTGGTAACAGTCTTAGTGTAATGACTTGAGGTCTGTGAGGTCTGTTTGTTATATTGTGTCGAGGGGGGGGGGGTGATCATGCATTCAAGATAGAAATGTTTCATTATTTCTTTGTACTAGAGGAGCTCATTCTTGCATTCTAAAACCTAGGCATTGATTTTTATTGCCTTGTGCTGCATAGTAGATGAGTTCACGGTCATCGTCGTGGGGAGATTCGTCGAGTTTCGTGCGAGCACTGTTGATTGCTCTCATGTAAAGAGGAAACCAATTCATATTGTGTGCCTTGATTACTTTTCTTTTGAGAATTTCCAGAACCTCTCTAGAGATTACTTTTTCGGCTAATGCTCGCAGGGCTTCCCTGGAATCGCTGTGAAGCCTCAATATATTTGGGTCAAAACGTTCCAATATTTCTTGTATCAATAATGTTTACAAGCAATAGAGTAGTTATGTATAAGTAGATCCTAAAGTTTTGGCTAACACAACTGTGTGGGTTGGGAGTAGAAATAAATTGTGTGTTTGTTTGACCCTTTATTCCTGCTCAACATGGGGGATCGGACATGAAACGAATGGTGCCTAGCTATTTAAATGGAAATTTTCACATTATTGAAATGATGTCTTATATGATTCGCAAACCCCTTCTTCTTCTTCTTCTTCTTCTTCTTCTTCTTCTTCCTATTATTATTATTATTATTATTATTATTATTATTATTATTAAAATTATTATTCGTTATTATTATTATTATTATTATTATTATTATTAATAATAATAATAATATTATTATTATTATTATTATTATTATTATTATTATTATTATTATTATTATTATTATTATTATTATTATTATTATTATTATTATTATTATTATTGCTATTCAGGCTTAACAGGCTAGAGCGTTTATTCTCAGGCATAATTTAACGTATAACTTTCCTTTCTGAAAAAAAAAAGTAAGTGCAGTTTAATTTACCGAGGAACTGTAGAGTTCCTCGGGTAAATTTTTATCTCAACGAATCAGAATTTTCATCAACTAACCTATGTGCAGTTTGTCATAAACCGGAAACAATATATCACTTTCTTCTCACATGCCTCCGCTTCGCCTCACTGCGCAGAATAATTCTTGAAAGATCGATTGGAATACTTGTATTGCCAGTCAATACATCCACCCTATTATCGTTTGGAGCTAGCCAGTTGGGTGTGGGCCGCAGTGCTATTCTGTCAGCGCTACATAAATTCATTCAGGCAACCGGAAGGATACGCTGCTAGTGGTACTGGCAGATATATCCGATTCTTTGTCCCCCTTCCTCATTCTGGTTAACTTGTGTTTTATGTTTTGGTTTATCAAACTCTTCCGCACTTTTTTGTATTTTTTCAAAGGAACATTATTATTTTGCTTAACTAATTTCTCTTTCTTTCTTTAGCAAGCGTTGTATAAAAATATCTATTGTAAGGTACAGTGTGGCCAATCCCCCATGTGGGTATGAGCCAAGATCTCTTAGGCGACAAGACAAGACAAGACCTGGGATCTAAAAAAGGGGCTTGTTCTCACCGAAAATCTGCCGACGGCGTCAGGCGTTGACAATCTACCAGAAGGGGACCACACACACTCGCAAGTGAGTCGTTCAACGCAGCGCACCTGTACTATAATCTGCGACAGCGGTGTCTGTTATGCCCACCGAACTTAGCATGGCAGGTCGTTCGAGCAACAAGGAAGTGCCGCATGGCTACCAGTGGCGGCCATGCGTTCTTCAACTTCGGAACGCGTTCTTGGAGTTCGCGCAGGACAAGAGGCGATAGACGGCCGCCGACAATACACGTGGTGATAACCGGCGTGTGAACGCCCACCGGGATAAGCTGTGGAACTCCATCAGCGTTGCAACCGAGGAAAAGTCATGTGAGCGGAACGTGACCGAGGCCACAACGGACCAACGAAAGAAATGCGCTGACAGTGTATGCGAACTGTGTGAGGCTCGCCAAGGTCAGGAGTCGCAGGGAAAGGGCAACGATGTCGCCAGAAAACTGAAGAATAACAGTTTCGGTGCGAACCAGAAGCACCGCAACAACGCCATGGTTGCCCTCCAGGGACGAGGCACCAAGGAGATGCAGCTGCGACGACACTGGCTGCCCTGATCACTGCAATCCGGAATGGAGTGAACGTCCTGGCAAGTGCCTGCAGTTACCGTGTCGCCAGCCACATCAATAGCGTGGTGCTCTTCTAGCTTCGCTCTGCAGGGAGCGAATGCGAGGCCTTGGCGCCGGCAAAGAAACACTGGCCCCGAGTACAATGGTCGCCCGTTTTAATGACGGGTGACACCGACAATTTCTGTTTCGACTGGTTTCTTTAGATATTAGTAGGATAAATAAATCACACAGTTTATATTGGAATATCGCCTCTGTTATCAGAAGTCAAATATCAGCGTGGAGCTGAATATGTCATGCCGTGTGTGTGTGTGTGTGTGTGTGTATTGTAGCTCTCTTGCAAAACGAGAACCTCAGTCTGTATCAACAAACTCCTCATTTCATTGTTGCCAGCGACAACTTGAGTATATTTGTGATTCCGTAAAAGTGCTGAAATCGGGAACAATGAGAACCGTTTCTTTTCATTTAGTTGAAAGCAACGCATAGACAGTGCCCTGTCTGCACTCAGAACAGTTGAAAGTGATAATTTCAATAATTGTTTTGTATTTCAGTAATGCGTATATTGTTCATGAAGTATGCATGATCTATACAAAGGTTAGAAAGCGACTGTACTTTGTGATGTACATTTTCCTCATACCTTTGCCATACCGGGCGCCATTCATTAAGCACAGTTGTGGGCAATAAGAAATGAGAAATATCCGTTGGTTGAGGATAAAAAGATAGTCACAGCTTTGCCGCAAAGGCGAAGCAATGAACGCGATAGCAGCAAAATGGAAGGTCACGCGAAGAATGGCAAGCAGATTGAAACATGGCCGCGTTTTTCGCACACAATTGACTCATGAAACAAACTAAAGGGAAAGCCGAACGCCAATAAACGTCTCAGTGCTTACTTCGCTTTGTCTCTAAAGCATGCCCTTTTCGCAAACGGAGACTTTGCAAAGAGTGCAGTGACCATTGTGCGGCGGTAACTACAACAAAACCGTTCTAGTGAAAGTTCAGGTTTGTCTCCTTCACGAGATAAGCGAGCGCACGTGAGAGCGTTCCCTCTTCGCGTGGCAAAGTACGCCCAGGAAACGAGAACGCGCACCGCCGCGTCGTGACGTTCTGGTGACACGCGCTCATTGCGCCATCTCGCTCGTCATGCTGAAAACACAATAGTATATCCATGGCCTCCGAGATTTCGAGCACGTGTCGAGGTTGTGTGCGGCCTTCCCAAACGCTGCATTCCCCAGCAAAACCAGCGAGTATTGCCTCAAGTGCTCAGCTACCGCGAGGGAGCGTGTTTAATGTGGGTTCCTCGAGCGGCGCAGACTACTGCATAAATCAGAGCGCCCGCGATTTCAGCTTGCGCTATTGTTTATTTCTCGCATGTGAGAAAAAGCACCGACAAATCTTCTGACTGCACTGATGGCAAGTATTCCTTTCTGTCACTGCTTTTATTTTGATCCGATTGGTGAACAAAAACATGGCAACTGCAGAATTATACTCATACACATCATTTCAAGGAGAAATTATTTCGTCTTTGAGAGAGGCATTCTAGCATTCCCCCTTATAGGGGGCACGTATGTGGGTGAAGACTCTGCTAATTATTTTGGTTGAATCACACTGCTCTCCTATTTTAGGATATCGTTTAATTATTTTATTGTGTACCGACAGATATCAGGCGGTCAAGCGAATGCCACTAACGCTCTAGATGAATAAGTGCGGTGATCGTGTCAATATTATAAAGTAATTTTGCCAGAGAGATGTGAAAGGCTACGATTAGCCCACCGGCATTTTCTTCCTACATCCTTCCCAGTGAAAGTGCTTAAGTTATAATTATATCGTTTTTTGTCATCTGTATTTCGATTATGATTTGGTAGCACACTGGCAATGTTAGTACCGTGTTCATTTACAGTTTATCTTTACAGCATCCTAATCAAAGATTGCTCATGCGGCCAAACAGCGTCTTTCATAAAACTAAGTATTTATAGAGGTTGACTACTTGAAAACAAAAGGATCAAGCTGCCATTTTTTTTTTCGCCAGTGCCTCCCCCCACCACTATACAGCCTGCGGACTTCGAAGTATTGGTTCAAGCACATGGGCATGCCTTGCAGAGGAATCGCAACTTTAACTATTTTAAAACGAGCGGCACCATTATACAGCAAAATAACAACCCCATTTGAAAATAAGGCGCCGCAGCGTTCACTGTGCCTCTCGTACACCTTGACGCGACACTTCCGAATGAACACGGAGGTATAAAAAAGCGCTAAACCCATTTTTTTCTCGCCACTTAGAAGCTTCGCCAACAGCGCGCAAGCTATAGCGCGAGAACAGAACGACGACATAGGGACAAGAAGGACACGAACTATCGTCATGTCGTACCAACGAGCCCAAGCTGCGAAACTTCTAAGCGCGGAAGCCTTTTTTGACCTGAAAAAAGAACACCGCAGTGCGGAGAAAAAAGCGGACGAGGCCCACCTCCCGAAACACGCGTTCTCCGTATATATATGTGACGTATAAAGTGATGGTTAGTAGAGGTAGAGGAGGAAGAAGTGCAGAACAGAATAAACATGGCGTATGAGCCAGGCCACGTCGCCCATCCATCGTAGCGTCACACAAGTCGACAGGATGGAGACCTGCCTGCCCCTTCATCAGTCACTCATCATCGACGCAGTTCCCCAGAAGACGCCCTGACCGTACATTGACTACCGAATCATCGCCTAGGAGGCCAACGACCAGCAACATGACAGAACCATCGGTTGACCTCGACATCCCCAAGTACACCGGATCAGCGGACGACGGACCCGTACAGGACTGGTTCAACCTGTTCGAACTCCACGCTACCGCTGCATCTTGGTCGGAACGGGAGATGGTTACGAACTTCAGCGATTACGTAACCGGTGAGGCATTCAAGTTTTACCTAATTCACATATTCGAGAATGACGAGTCATGGCAAAAAATCAAAGAGGAGATGATTACCCGTTTTAATGACTATGACCAAGACTTACTCATTGCCAACCATCTAGAGACAACTGCACACTATCGTCAATTTCCTATGCAGTCATCAGGCATTCGAAAGTCCAGCGCGAATCGACAAGTGCCTCAAGACGAAGTGGCACATGAGTTTACTTTCAGAAGACCATGCGTGTTTTGGAAAAAGCCTAACCATCAAGCACGCCTCCCTTCTGCACAAAAGCCGGCATTTCGAAAGTCCTCACTCCAGCCTATGACGCGAGACGTTGCCCACCGACCTGATGCTCTTAATTCTTCGTCTTGCATACGCGGTCAACCACGCGGTTTTCCATCACGCGGCTCTTCAAGCGCTCCTGACGCTCACCGTTTGCCTCATAAGGAAACCATGTTAACGATAGACGAGTTCACGCACCGAGAAAATACCCAGTCGAGCCATGCTCCTTTCGCACGGGCTCATGCATCACCGTCCGGTGCACACACCCTCGACAGTCCAAACAAAACAGAACGCTCAGATGCATCGAACGTCGCACGCTACCAGGCGCAAGGACCACTCGCAGTGAACAGCGAAAAAGAAGCCCCTGAAGAGCTCCCTGTCGTTTCTACGGCACCGCAGAATTGCCAAAATTGGCAGTTCAAACCTAGTAATGCCATGTCACCTGTGGTGCGCACATGCAGAGCTCACCAATTCATGAATCGAACAAATTCAGAAGTACATGATACATCAAACATCGTACACAGTTGCCTTTTGGAAGCGTGCGTAACGAACCACGTCACCGAAGCCTCTGAAGAGCCTGCTAGCAATGATGATGCATTACCAACTATGCCCGACAAGCAAGACACCAATTCACCAAGCATCAGCTTTCGACAGGACACGTCAAACATCGAAGAAAATGAATGCCCCATTCCGAAAGGGGCGCCACTACAGCCATCTCTTGAGCAGCCTCAGCAAAGCAAGCAAAGCCAAGTTCATAAACCCATGCTACAACAAGAGAAACTGCAACGAGGGCATCGACGAACGCGAAATTCAACGGAAGCGCACTCACCAATAAAAGAACATCGGAAAATAAGATCTCTTAACCAAAGACCGATTCAAGACGTCAGGCGATTTCGCACAAAGAAAAGTCACCAGAAACACTCCCTGCACCTGCTATTACACCGACTGCACCACCACAAAAAACGCCGAGAAAGACGCAAAAGCACAGCTTGCACACCGCAAGCACTCAGGCACTTCGTCACAGTCGGTCAAAAAGCACGAAAGCAAGAAGTACCGGAATTGCACCATTCACGGCGAAAAATACAACCCCGACGACATCCGAGCTGCCGATGCAACAAGGCGTTTCAAACTTGGTCAGCCCGAACAAGAGTTCTAGCAGTACTGTCAGTATCCACGTGTATCCCGCTTTGTCCAGAACGCAACAGTCAGCCTCGCCCACCAGAGTTGTTATAGAGTTCACCGGACTGCTCCCTCCGGCTTGAAGATTTAAAGAGACTGTGGAACTCCGTCGGGACGTGATACTGAGAATTTGGACGTTGTCTGTTTATTGGCTTCTTCAATTTTTTGTAGGTTATAAACGGTGCCATCTTTCGGGGGGAGGGGGAATCGTGTGACGTATAAAGTGATGGTTAGTAGAGGTAGAGGAGGAAGAAGTGCAGAACAGAATAAACATGGCGTATGAGCCAGGCCACGTCGCCCATCCATCGTAGCGTCACATATATATATATATATATATATATATATAGGTATACTTGTGCAATGAATGACCTCGACGCCAGCGACATATCCAACCCAGAGGGTCCATGTAAATACTATCGCAAGAAAAATCAGACCTAGAACTTGATTTTGGATTTTGGGAAGCTTCATATGTGCCTCAACGTTAAGAATGAATGGATGAATGAAAATGTTTTGTGAATATTCAATAAGCAGCTCTAGTGTCCTAGCCCGATGTGCGCCGTTCCCACGTAGAGACCGAAAGACCTGGCCCTTCAGACGCTTCACGAGACCTATGGAGTGCTCATTATTCTCCCTTTAATTTAGGACTGAGTAAAGCTGCGTGCCATCATACTTCAGTATTTTCTTGTCAATGCGTTACTCGGAGCAACGCCAGGGCCTATGAAAGAGATCTATATATGACGTCTTTGAATTTATCACATATAGGACTATAGAACACCGGATGAAGGTTGTTATCTGCGGGTTCGGGTAGGTTCTCGTTTATAGCTGTGTTTCCATACTCACCGTAGCCCGAAAATAGACAGCTCCGAGAAGACCGCATCTTAAACAAATACGATGCAGGCTACTTTGCTGTCTAAACAAGATGGCGGCTCAGCGAATCACACAGATAGATGAAACCTCACCGGAATGGTCGCCTGTACACAAACAGACGCTTTCCCAGACGCTCAATGTGAGTAACGTTTATTTGTTTTTGATTTCAACACGAATTAGGCCAGAAAATACAACTGGTACGTTAGTTTATTAACGCTGATTCTTCTCAACGCGAGGTGGCACATCGTCGTGTAAAAGCCGTTCAGAGTGTTCCAATTCTCGCACAGCTTGGCTCGGTGCTTACTTCTAAGCAGTCTGCGTAGACTGTCTACGTCTGTCTAAGAATTGGAACAAAGCCTGTAATGGCCTCAATGTAATGGGGAGAGCTCGGTTTCGTTCACTTCATATAGGGACAGGGAGGTTCTTGCGTCCAAGGTAGAAATGTTGTGTTAGCTCGTAGTACGATATGAGTTGATCGTTGCTTTATGTAACATCAGCATATCTTCTTGCCGTGTGGTTGCATGGTTGACGAGTTATCGGTAATCATTGTCTGCCGATTTGTTGAGGTTCGTTCTAGCACCATTGATTGTTCGCATGTGAGGAAGAAACCAATTAATCGTTTATCGCTCCATTCCTTTTCTTTTTAGCTTTGCCATAGAGCCTATCTAGAGAATATACCTTTGGCGAATTTTCCCATGGCGTCCCGGAAATCGCTGTATATACCCGACCTATTTAGGTCTAAATGTTTTAATGTCTTTTATTTCAGTTTCGGTTACAATCAATACATCAGTTACACAAGCTCTGCCAAACCTTCTTCTTCTTCTGGCTGTTTATTCTCAAAACACGCTACAACAATTATTCCCTCAACAATATTTCTAGACACAAGTTGCTCGGTTTCAGAAAAATTCAGGTTTAGTTTATAGAATATACTTAAAAGATTGATACAAACAAGCCCTGATTAATCCAGCATATTACGCGTGAGGCACGAGCTGAGTAGAATACAAGATGAAGACGAAGACGAAGCCTGTTGTTCTGCCACACAGTACTTCTGGACGACCTTGGATTACCAGAAGGCACCTGTTTTCACCTAAAATCTGCCGACGACGTCAGGCGTTGACAATCCAGCAGCAGAGAACCACACCCACTCGCCAGTGAGTCGTTCAACGCAGCGCGCCTGTACCATAATCTGCGACAACAGTGTCTTTTTTGCCACCCGAACTCAGCATGGCAGATCGTTCTTGCAACAGGGAAGTGCTTCATGACTTCCAGTGGCGGCCAGGCATTCAACTTCCGAACGCGTTCATGCTGTTCGCACAGGACAAGAGGCGATCGACGGCCGCCGACAATACACGCGGTGATACACGCAACGATGTTGCCAGCAAACTGAAGAATACCAGTTCCGGTGCGAACGAGAAGCACCGCGACAACGCCATGGCTGCCCTCTAGGGACGAGGCACCAAGGAGATGCAGCTGCAACGACACTGGCTGCCCTGATCACTGCAATCCGGAATGGAGTGAACGGCCTGCCAAGTGCCTGCAGTCACGTGCCGCCAGCCACATCAATAGCGTGGTGCTCTTCTAGCTTCGCTCTGCAGGGAGCAAATGTGAGGCCTTGGCACCGACAAAGAAACTGCGGTTCCGAATACAATGGTCGCGTGTTTTATTTGCGGGCGGCACCGATAATTTCTGTTTCCACCGGTTTCTATAGATATTAGTAGGATCAATAAATCATACAATTTATGTTGAAATATCGCCTCTGTTCTCAGAAGTCAAATATCGGCATGGATCTAAATATTTCATGCCGTGTGTGTGTGTGTGTGTGTGTGTTTGTTTATGTGTGTGCGTGCGCGTGAACTTGTCTGTGTGTGTGTGTACGTGCGTGTGTGTGTGTGTGTGTGTGTATGTGTGTGTGTGTGTGTAAGTGTGTGTGCGAGTGTGCATGGTAGCTCTCCTTCCAACAGACAACCTATTTTCTAAGAGTCGATGTTTATCAACGAACTCTTCATTTCATATTTCGCACCGACACCACCAGTATGTTCGTGATTTCAAAATGGATTGTTTAATTGGGAACAATGAGGGCCATTTTTTTCGTTTAGGTCAAATCAACGCAAAGACAGTGCCCTATCTGCACTCAGAACAGTTGAAACACACATTGTAGATATTTTTTTTTTCTATTTGAGAAATGCGTATAGATGCCCATGAAGTATGCATGCTCTAAACGAAGGTTACAAGTTCACTATACGGGGTGATATATATATACTTTCTTCATGACTTTTTTTATTTCACTTGCCAATGAGCACTTTTGCTACCGTTGTGGGTAATAACAAGTAAAAAAAAAAACACTCCTTTAGGGAGGTTAAAAAGTGTCAGTCAGAACACAATTTTACGAGGCGCGGCTATGTGCGTCGATGTTAATAATGGGCGTGGATGTAAGAGTGCTGTTAAGAGTGCGCCGCTGTTAAGATGGATGGATTGATTGACGGACGGACGGATGGACGGACGGACAGGCGAATGGATGAATGGATGGATGGACGGATGGATGAATGGATGGATGGATGGACGGGCGGATGGACGGACGGACGGACGGGCGGATGGTTGTATGGATGGCATAACTTTACCCATCGATTGGAAATCGGCACGTGTTCTGCCCTTTGTGAAAAAGGGGGACCCAGAGTGCATACCAAACTACCGTCCCATTTCTATGACTTCCGCATGTTGCAAAATGCTAGAACATATAATTGCCACTCGTATAAACAGCTTCTTAGATGATAACCACATTTTATCTCCCTTTCAGCATGGATTTAGAAAACGGTTTTCCACAGTCACCCAGTTGGTCTCAGTTATTCATCACATTGCTTCTATTTTAGACAAAGCTGGTCAGGTCGATGTACTGTTTTCAGATTTCAGTAAAGCCTTCGACCATGTTCCCCATAACAAGTTCATCGAGAAACTGCAGACTATAGGGCTTCCAAACTACCTAGTATCCTGGGTGTCTGCTTACCTCAACGGCCGGAAACAGTATGTCGACGTCTGTGGACAGACATCACCTCATCTCCCAGTAGATTCCGGCGTACCACAGGGTAGTGTTCTAGGTCCGCTGCTGTTTATAATTTATTGCAATGATATTGTTAATGTTATTACTGATCCGCTTAAAATAAGACTTTTGCAGACGACTGCATTATTTTCACAGATGTACACTCACCAGATGACCAGGTCGCTCTCGACCCTGCCCCCAACAATATTCTTTCGTGGTGTAACAAATGGGGCATGGTGCTCAATTTCGATAAATCTGTTTGCCTTTGAATTTCTAACAAGAAAATTCCCATTCAGTTTTCCTATTCCTCCAAAAGCCAACCCATAAAAGAAGTCAGTCAATACAAATACCTAGGTATAACGATTATGAATAAGTTGTCCTGGAATGCACACATTGCCGATGTTTCGTCATCGGCTTTCCGTAAACTGTGTCTTTTAAGGCACAAACTCAGAGACGCCCCGTCGCAAGTGAAACTATTAGCTTATAACACTTTAATACGTCCAAAGCTTGAATACGCTTGTATTGTATGGGATCCGCATACTAAGTCTAACATATATTCCCTCAAAAATATTCAAAGACAAGCAGTGCGTTTTATTTACTCGAAATATGGTCGTGGTACATCAGTTACTGAACTAATGCAAGATAACGAATTCCAGACGCTACAATCGCGGCGCCAGCTTCTCCGTCTAAAATTCTTGGACTCATTAATTAACAATAAACTTGGGCTAGACCCATCACATTACGTTACCCCAGCTTCGACCAGGCAAACTCGTCATTCTCATGTCCGATCTTTAACTCCGTATTTTGCGCGGACAGATTTATTTAGGTTTTCCTTTTTTCCGAGAACTGTAACAGAATGGAATAACTTGCCTTCTGATTTCCTCCAAACCTTCGATCTTGATGAACTCAATGTTTAATTCTGTGAATCTTGACCCCCCCCCCCCCCTCCCAATATCGCTTGATTTTTTTTGTTTTGATGTTTCTCTTCTACTCGCTCTTCTCCTACACAGATGTATTTTAGTCAAGCTGTGTTACTCATGTACTGATCGCGTGCTTTCTTTGTTTTGATGTTTCTCTTCTACTCGCTCTCCTCTTACACAGATGTATTTTAGTGAAGCTGTGTCACTCATGCACTGATCTTGTGGTTGTGTTTGTGCCCCTCCTGCTTGGGCCTTTTCGGCCTGCAGTATTCCACAAATAAAAATAAAAAAATAAAAATATGGGTGAGGTAGAATTTGAAGGCCTCACCGGAGACGTAGTCGGTAAAGTTGGTGACCATCTACCGTTCCGACCATGATGCAGCGGTTGCGTGGAACTGGAACAGGTAGAACCAGTCCTGCATGGGTCCATCGTCCACTGCTCTGGTGTACTTGGGGATGGGAAGGTCAGCAGATGGTTCTGACATGATGCTGGTCGATGCGTAATACTAGGCGCTTGTACGGTATTGTCCATGCGTGGTCAGCATGCCTTGCAGAGAACTGCGTAGATGATGAGCGACTAATGAAGGGGCTCGCAGGTCTTCATCCTGCCGATTCGTGTGACGCTATGATGACTGGAAGACGTGGCCCGGCTCATACGCCATGTTTATTCTTTTCTGACGTCTTCCTTCTCGGCTTCTACCAATCATCGCTTCATACGTCATATATATATATATATATATATATATATATATATATATATATATATATATATGGGCAGGATTTGAACCTGCGATCTTTGAATAACGCGTTATTCGAAGGTCGCAAGTTCGGATCTTGCCCACGGCAAGTTATATTTTCACCCACTTTTCTTCCTTCTCCTTTTCATTACAATTGGCCTCATAACTTCCCCTATACTTTCCTTGGCATTATTGTCTGTTATATCTCATATATATATATATATATATATATATATATATATATATATATATATATATATATATATATATACATTTAAGTCCAGAGTTACTTCGTGTTTTTAAAACCATAAACCTTTAACTTAACCCTCCTGCCACCCGGTTCTTGGGCCGATCTGCCTTTGTGGGTGTGCGCCAGAATAACAAGGATTATCATCATCATCATCATCATCATCTCCCGAATGCACTCATCTTCGACGATGATCTGCCACCGTCGTCAGCCGTTGACATCCGAGCAGCAGAGGTCAACCGTTGCTCGACCGTGGGTCATTGAACGTCACGTTTCAGCACCAGAAGTGGTGACAGCGGCGCATAATAAGCCTGCCAATCTCAGTGTGGCAGGTCCTTCAGTAAGCAGCGGTTCGCAGCATGGATACCAGCTGCGGTTGCGCATTCTGTAGCATCAAAACGCGTTCACGCTGTTCGTTCAGAACAAGAAGCGACCGACTATTGCCGACAATACACGCGGTAATAACCATCGTGTAAGCAGCCACCCGGGTATAGGCTGTGGCACTGCCTCAGCGCTGAAACCGAAGAAAAGTCCTGCGAACGAAACATGACCGAGGCCGCCACGGACCAGTAAAAGAAAAGCGCTGACTACGTGTACTGACTGCGTGAGGCTCACCGAGATCAGGAGTCGCAGGGAAAGGGCAAGGATGTGGCCAGAAATTTGAAGAATAACAGTTACTGTTCGTGCAAGATGCAGCGCCACAACGCCGTGACCGTAGCCCAGGGTCGAGGCACCAAGGAGATGCAGCTGCAACAACACCGGCTGCCCTGTTCGCTGCAAACCGGAATAGAGTGAACGCCCTGCAACCTACCTGCAGTTACCGTGCTGCCATCCTAAACAATAACGCGGGGCTCTTCCAGTTTCGCTCTGCAGGGAGCGATCGCAAGGCCTTGGCGCCGGCAAGGAAACAGCACGCTCTAGAACAATGGTCGCCAGTTATAACTGCGGGTGGCTCTGACAACTTTTGTTTTCACCGGTTTGCATAGGTATTAGTAGTGTAAGTAAATCGCAGAATTTATAAG
Organism: Rhipicephalus microplus; assembly: GCF_043290135.1. Taxonomy (NCBI): domain Eukaryota; kingdom Metazoa; phylum Arthropoda; class Arachnida; order Ixodida; family Ixodidae; genus Rhipicephalus; species Rhipicephalus microplus. The sequence goes on from NC_134710.1 coordinate 339,722,276, forward strand.
ATTAATACTGCCTCTTTTTTCCGAAGTCAAACATAAGCCAGGGGCCACAATATCTCGTGTTGTGTGTGCGTGTGTGTGTGTTGTGTACTTTTCTTCCAATTGTCTAATTTCTTACCCTGTCCGGCGACAAAATTTCAGGTTAGCACCATACAGCTACTGTACGGCTCCCTTCTGTTTTGGGGCATTAAGGGGCAATGTTTTGCAATATATGCATGCAAATAAAACAAACTATTACCAAGCTGTTTTTTTTTGTATCAACATAGATAAACATGCTTACATAAAGAGCGGACACTTCCGTAGGGTTCTGCGGCCGAGTTACTGCGCTGCTTTCAGAGCCACGAGTAGCTGGTCAGACCCGATAACATCTTTTGCGTGAATAAAATAACAAAACTGATTTGTTGCCAATGCTGAGATTTGAATCTGTACTTGTGCTCCGAAAGCGAGTGTCTTTACCACTAGGCTACATATCTATAGTTTCTCGCGAGGAATACATCTACAGCGCACCTAAACCACAAGAATGTGTACCCTTTGTACAAGATAAATGTAGTAAAACGACACTTTTCAGTCAGACTTTGCTGATTTTTGTGGCGAGGCATTGAACGTCTTCAGCGGGACACGTTGCGGAGCGGATGTGTAAAATTGCACAAGTCAATGAAGTTTCTTCTTTGCAAAAATTTGATTACAAACTTCGGTTTTCATTGACCTCCTGAGGCGGTTGTTATATGTCGATACAGTAGAGTAGAAGCGAGCAAGGGCGTGCCATCCAGCAGTTGGTCGGAGCCTCTCATGCTGGGCCGCGAAAAGGCTCGAATGGCCACTCTTTATTTAGTATGTTTCACGATAGTATCAGTCGATTTATTCACGCATCCTGCTCCCACCAGGAGGTATGGTACACATCGAAACTCCCTAACACAACGCGCGGTGCGCCTTCAACACGAAGTGGCGAAGTTACATGCATGTCAGAGGTATGGTGCACAATCGAACTCCCCAGCACAACGCACGGCGCGCCTGCAACATGAAGTGGCGAAGTTACATGCATGTCGGCAAACGTGTAACTGGCACGCTGCTCACGCTACCTGCCATCTATTTTGACGCTGCGCGATAGTTTCACATTATGATGCGTGCTCTCACCTGAATTTTGACTTGCGGGGTTTAACTTCCCAAAACCACCATATATATGATTATGAGAGACGCCGTAGTGGAGGGCTCCGAAAATTTTGACCACCTGGGGTTCTTTAACGTGCACCCAAATCTGAGCACACGGGCCTACGACATTTCCGCCTCCATCGGAAATGCAGCCGCCGCAGCCGGGATATGAACCCGCGTCCTGCGGGTCAGCAGCCGAGTACCTTAGCCACTAGACCACCGCGGCGGGGCCTCTCGCCTGAATTTTATAGAAGCCGTTATCCCCGACAAAATGTAACTGGACTGTTCACCTGACCAGGTTGGGCTGCTTGAATCTGTAGTGATATTGTGTAAACTCTACTAATAAAATCCGATCGCATTGAACAGTCACAGTGAATGTTTTAGGAGCGGCTTTTCTAGCGCTCGCTGTAAACTCTCTTGGGACGATTTCTGCGGATAGTGTTTCAAGATACCCACTACACCACGACTCATTTTAATTTCCCGAAGCAGTACTTGCCATGAGGTTATTCAACATTGTGCGGAGATACTTGGTACCCACTGTGGGTTCGTAAAGCATTACGCGCACTACACTGATGCTGTGGCTGATAACGATAAAAAATTATGATAGCGGGGCGCCTTGTCATTGAGAGCAATACGTGAACCCTCACTCGTTGCGGAATTCTCGTTCTGTGAGCCCAGGTTTTATTTCATTGTTCACCAGACTACATTACATCTGTTAGGACATGAAGCGTATGGAGGGTCTTCTTACAGTGGAGTTTGAGGCACCGGCGTGGCTCTGTGCATGCTAGAATACTCGACTGCGTTGCAAAGGGTCTGAATTCAATAGCCACCGAATGGTGCGCGCTTGAGTTTACGGACACCGGTGTTGGGGACAGACAACTACGACACCAAAATCAACTGTTGTAATGGCGTGACTTCTTTCGCTAACGTTTGCTGTTGGTATACTGACTTGTTCGTTGAAATTTGTAAGAATGCTATGTAATCTCCTATACTGTATGCATGGCTGGCTGAAGCTAGTACAGCAAAACTGGTTAATTTGACCCTCGTTAATTTGGAAAATCTGATAATACGGACGCGTTCACTGACTCCTATCAGCATATGCTCACTCGCGTATATACGGTCACATTTGACAGAAACCCAGTTATTTCGGACAATTCGGGGAGTGCGCCGAGTTCGCAGCAGCGCAAATGTGCGTCTCAAAGAGCGAAAACGGCGTTCGCAGACAACCGACACGTTTGCGTTGCTTTCTTTTTTGGGGTCATGGCAATATTTTTGCCCACATGTGCATCAGACAGCTTCGTTTTAACTTGGTGAAATGTGCGTAATGTCACAAAATTCAAACATGGCGCAGGCGTTTGAAGATGAAGAGGTTTCAGCCGCGATCGGCTCGTTGGCACAAAACTTCTTTCCTACATCACACGATAGGAAGTATTAGTTGTCGGTCATTTTATCTTTCAAACGAGTATTGTCACATGCACGTGGTGGTGTACGATACGTCGTTGTGCAGGAGAGCAGAGCACAGTTCGGGCTTATGGAACACAGAATTCTGGTGCCGTGGTCGCATTGAGGACGAAATCACGAAGTAAATGAAACTACGGTTTTTACACTTTTTTTATACAAAATAAGAACAAGAATAACGTATTCATCAAGCAAACAAAGCTTTATCATGAAACAAACATATCACCATTTTTGATACTTTTCATAATTCGGCGTTTTCTTACTTTGGACATTTTTCCAGATCCCATGATATCTGAATCGCCCCGCTGTGGTGGTCTAGTGGCTAAGGTACTAGGCTGCTGACCCGCAGGTCCCGGGATCGAATCCCGGCTTCAGCGGCTGCATTTCCGATGGAGGCGGGAATGTTGTAGGCCCGTGTGCTCGGATTTGGGTGCACGTTAAAGAACCCCAGGTGGTCGAAATTTCTGGAGCTCTCCACTACGGCGTCTCTCATAATCATATGGTGGTTTTGGGACATTAAACCCCACATATCAATCAATCATTGATGTCTGAATTGGCAAGATTAGTCTGTAGCCTTCGTTACTCTATTTACGAGCTACTTTCGGCGTCAAGAAGGAGCAATTGAAAAAGAATCTCTATATTGTTTGGTAATAAATATTTAACTGATAATACCACTTTTGTTCCATTGGGTTCAAAATTGGGCATAAAAGTAAATTACATAGCGACTTTGGCTACTTTTATTTTTAGTGTTGGCTCTTTTTCGGATCGAGCCAACGGCCACCCTTTTTGTGTGTGTGTGTGTGTGTGTGTGCGCGTGCGTGTGTGTGTTTTCTGTGGTTGTGAATGTGTGTGCATGTCCATGCGTGCGTGTTTGTGTATGTGTGTGTCTTTTACAAGTGCCATCAGCTGCAAAAATTCTGATGCAGGTTGCACACCAGCGAGCGCACAGCGACGAGCGGAGCATGGACAGTGAAAAGTGAACTCGCGTCGTGTATTTCGTTCGCTGCCGATGCAAGAGAATGCGTATCGCGTTTTCGGTGGTCTGGTGGTGAATACTTGATTCCATATAGCGAGCAAAGTAAGCAGGTACAGAGATGCCCACAGTATGCGGTTGGGGACATCAAAATAACATGTAATTTCAGCCGCTGAATCGGCGCGTGGCAAGCCACGTTGCCAAAACGACAGGCAAGCACCGACAAGCGCGGACCGTGGACGAGCGAGGGGAAAAGAAAAAAAAAGTCAGACATGTCTCGTTCTCTCTTCGATAAGGCGACGACAGGCTGGCACAGGAAGGCAATTTCTTCCGGCCACGTGGCAGCATGCCTGACGGTCGACGGGATTGTCAACCGGTGTGCGCGTGCGCATAGAGTTTATTAGGTGTCCGCGGGTAGTGGCTAAGCTAGAGATGAATTTTTCATCCTTACGCGTTGAGACAATTATACGGCGCGCGCGACTGCGGTCCCGGTGACGCGGATATCCCAACTAATGCATTCTTGGCTTTATATATCAAAGTCCACATCATCCCGACAGCTTACTTTTGTTTGCCTCCTGATTTATCAGTTATATAGCACTCCGAACATGCTTTTTCTTCATCCTGCTACACTTATTTTTACGGATAATATTTTCCCTAAACGCCATACAGAGTAGTGAATAGAAGATTCTAACCTTGATAACCTCCCTGTCTTTCATCTTTCTTCTCTATCTATGTGTTCCTAACAGACTTTCCTGTACCACGATCGTTTTATTTACTCGTGGTTCGCGACCGAAAAGCCGACGTTCACTGCTCGCGTCCCGCTTTGTGTGACTGCATATTATTGCTTTCTTTCCCTTAGGACGGCAAAAAGTAAAAAGCTAGACATGGCGAGCGCCGTTACGTGTGCCACAAAATTAAATGCCACTGCAGTTGCCTGGAGGTGCCCTGCTGATCTTGAAGCTTAAAGCCATCTGACACCACGCAAGTGCACGTGCGTCCCAGAAGCTGCGTCAACACAGCGTGAAGAACAGTTCCCGCAGGCAGTTTGTGTGTGCGTTGCATCATCTTGCCATGTCACAAAGAATCTATAGCGAATGCACAGAATGAGCCCAGCTCCTTAACTATATTTTCCGAAGCTCCTTCGAAGTGACTGCTTACGTAGCTATGCTCAGTGGCAATGCACTTACCGCAAAACGCAATCCATTCATTACGCTGACACGCAAACCCGAATAGCCGTTTGTGCATTCGTCAAATTTCGCAGTATATTCATGCCGAATATCAAGTGCACACAGAAAGCAATTAACACCTTTAAAACTGCCTATTGAAGACAACGATACCCTTGTGTCGGAAAGCTGGTTAGCTTCGCGGTCAATTTTATCCTTGTTTCACACATTTTATGCGCTCTACGGTTAGGTGCGTAAGATTGGCATGGCTCAGATGGTTTTTCACGCCTGCGCTACAGATTGATGTGTTGGGGGATGTGAGCAATTCTTGAATAAGAATTCATTTGTTAGGTCCAGCGTTTATCTTTTGTGGTTGTTCTTTTTCGCTGTCTTCCAATGGTTTCTGGCTGGTTTTCTCTTCCTATCAATATGAACAAACTCGCCCAGAAAGATACGCTGCTAAAGTAGAGCCTCGCACTTTTCTGCTTTTCACTACACAAACTGTTTCCAATAGAAAACCTTGACCTTGGGCACACTGAGACAGTGAACAAGGTTGCCGGAAATATGCGAACGCATTTGTAAGAATGGAACTTGTTCCTGTATCTCTGACCAATTTTTTTCAACTAATCCTAAAGGCACTCTTTTCAAATAAAAAAATAAATTTAAGAACCTAAAGATAGCGACAAAAAAAAAACGGCCACAGCTCCCGAAAATCAGCGCTAGTTTCGGTTTCAAGGAACATGCACGCTCGTAGCGGTCGCCTGGCATCCTAATATCTGGTTGAATGAAGTGAGGTTGATGTGAATGCTCGCATTTATTGGTTTCCACAAGCTTTTACAAATACAAAGATTCGATATCCCTATAAACAACTTCTCTTTTGTTTATATGTCTCTTCTAATTACTTATTTTATTAATTGTAAATCAGGCCAAGAGCAGGAAATGATTAATTTATCTCGCTTAGCGATATTAGAAGTTAAATTGCGCTCAGTTATTTCGCTTGGTTAGCGAGCCAACTAGGGGAAAGATAAAGACAGCAAGTTGTGGCGGGCAGAGAACAGAAGCCGCAGTGAACTACGGCAAGAAAAGTTTTCCGGGGGTCTGCAGTGTGCTAACCCGGGGATTTCTAGTTCCGCAAAGGTTTTTCAGCATTTCCTTTAGGCAACGGGTGAGCACAAGAGTTTGGACCTATTATTCAAGCAGGTATTTTATTTATAATTATTTATTTATTTACACATATACTAACAGTGCCCTCTGGGGGCATTGTTGTAGGGGGGTTTACAAATTCAAAGTACATTTAAATCAGTGGGGACAAGTTGAATTGCACGGCACTCAAATAATAAAAACAAATCAAAAATACCCAAATCACAGCATACAATATCATTGTGTATTGATTTCACATGCGTACATGAGTCAACCTAGTTCTCTTCAAGCCTGGCTGGACTGATAGAAGGGCCGCGTCGCTTGACTGATTGGTGAAGGCGGCAGCCAAGCTCATGTTGGGAGAATGCGTTTGTTGAAAGGTTTGATTTAAAGGCTTCAATTCAAATTGGCTCGGCTACATTCTTTTAGGATTTCTAAGCCCTAACCGCATGCACAAGATTTGCTCGCGACAGCGAGAAACGACAGCGACAAGGTTTGCGACGATTTTCGACAAGATTGTGGCGATTTGCAGCCACATGGCTGCGCCACTGGTCCTCGCTTGGTTCCAATTTGCTTTTGATGCTTGATATTTGTGCATACTTCAAAGAATGCAAGGTATACTACTTTGTTTTCCAGATAAAGCTGTTATGAAATCACAACTCGGGTCACGTGCAATTGTCAGCCACTGGCAGTGCCCGTAACCACATCGTGCGAAATTAGAAAAAAAATGACAGCATATCCACTGACTGAATGATGATAAGTGGGGCTAAGCGCTGGAGGATTTCATTGCTATACTGTGAACCATCCACGAATATCGGCCACTAGATCATCAAAAACGTGACAAACACTTTATATATTTATACAAGACATTTTATTATTTGAGAGGGGTAGCTATACGTCGAGTCTGTTCCCAATTCATTATAACGGCTTTATGGTCGGTGAAGTGGTGGATCGTTGATGGGGCGTAGTCGGATGTTTGCAAGGACGAAGTAGTGGACAATTTGCAAAGGGAACTATAGGCGGTCACGTAAAAACAAGGAATGAACACAGTGGGACAATTTATGGCTCTTTGACGCGCACCTGGATGCAAGTACATGACAATCTTGCATTTATTATTGGCTACTTATCAACAGTATTTACTTTATCGCCGGTGAAGTGCTGGGTTGGGGATGGGGCGTAGTGGGATGTTTGCAAGGATGAAGTAGCGGGCAGTTGACAAAGGTTAAACTGTGGGCGGTCACGTACATACATACATACATACATACATACATACATACATACATACATACATACATACATACATACATACATACATACATACATACATACATACATACAAACATACATACATACATACATACATACATACATACATACATACATGCATGCATACATACATACATACATACATACATACATACATACATACATACATACATACATACATACATACATACATACATACATACATACATACATACATACATACATACATACATACATACATACACATACATACATACATACATACATACATACATACATACATACATACATACATACATACATACATACATACATACATACATACATACATACATACATATCAAGGATTGACAGACCCGCGCCTTTAGGAGCTTCACTCCTAAAAACCCTAGCACCAAAGACAAAGTGGCGCTCGAAACCCGGGTCTACTGGGTGCCAGCCCAGTATTGTACCACTGAGCTTCGCCGGTGCTTGTAACTTCTTGGCAAACCTAGCACCATAGACCCAGTGGTGCAGTGAGCTTAACTTTCGCCTCTTGAGAACACATAAACCAAAAAAAGTAATAACAAATTTTTACGAATGACCACATCGCCCAAGAGGTCATCAGACCTGAAAGAAGGCATGAGCGCGATCCGCTTGCATGCGAAGTGGGAACGGAGGGCTTCCGCGGCAACCCTCCTCCTCTAGATTTTTCGCCCTTTCTCTCTATTATATGTGTACACCAGTGACATCATGAAAGAACTTTTTTGTTCGTAATTTATTTCTATTAAGATGTCCAGCAACCAGCAGTGGTAAAAGCAGCGCTGGCGCTGCGTATCAGCATGCTAGAGCGAATACATGAGATGTTTAAAAAGTCCCCCCCCCCCCCCCCGTGACCACAGCAGGAAGCCGCCATCGCTCTGATGCTACCCGCTGAATACTTGGAGGAGGTATTCAATTAGACTGGAAAGTCTTGCATGTTAAGATATGGGAGGAACATTGCAGCAAGCTGCCGTTTGCGAATGTCTTTACCCTGTGCAGAAGTGGCAAAGACGACTTACAAAAAATTTCTGAGTATCGTAGCCTATAGAAAGATCACCAGCAGCACGAAGATTGGTATGCAGCAGACTAGAATGAAATTCGATATTGCCGAAACCAAACGATATTTCGCAATTGCCAGTCGGTCTATAGCATCGGTCAGAAATATGTATATCTAATCCGATTAGGCACATCATATGAGAAGAAAACATAAAAAAGAAATTGAAAAAAATAGAAATGAGTTAGAGTAACCGCGACTGGCAGGCACTACGAGGTCATAGCCAGCAGCTTTGCCATTAACATTAGAAACAGTGCAGAACAGTTTTGTACTAGTACTATAGCAGAACAGGTGGCAGAAACTTCAGATAGCAAAAAAAAGTACAATAAGCATAAGACCACGCATTGGGTGATGACCCTCAATATAAAAAATGTAGCAGTAAAAAGAAGAACATGGCAGAATGGATGAGGAAAATGGGAGCCGGCGATATTGATGTCCTGGTTAGGAGGATTAGGCAGAGCTGGTCAGACCATGTAATAAGCAGGGTGCATGACCAGTGGGCTGTTAAAGTTACGCGTTGGCTCACCAAGAAATAGAAAAATCAAAAAGGAAGAACCAGCTAAAGCATGTATTCGGTAAACGACTGTTTGTTTTCTTTTATCAAATTAGAGTAACGATAAATTGGTTGAAAACGGAAGCGAACGTGACAACTGGGCACGGCTACGTAAAGCGTGTGGTAGTCGGATTATTTGACATCAAACTTCCGAGCAGTAAGTGGTGACGCTGGTTAGTAAGTGCCTTGATTGCATATAATAATATCTAACAGAGAACCTTGCCAACGAACGTATAGGGATTGTTATTAGAAGTAATAGTACTGTAAATGTGAAGAAAAAAAGTGAACGAAAAGATAACTTGCCGTGGGCAAGAATCAAACCTGTGACCTTCGAATAACGCGTCCGGTGCTCTGCATATGAAATCCACATTGACATATAGATATTATAGATATATATATAGTGGCACTAGTAATAATAGACGTTTATTTTCAGCCACAAAGGTAAGGCCGAACATTTCGACAACCTGTGCGACCAGTCGACGCTATTCTTCTTCGCGTTAGGTGCCGATCCAGTCGACCAAGGTGGTGATGGAAAGGGATCTAGATATAGAATCTACAGACATCCGCTATTGTCGACGACAAAATGGCGTCAGTTCCTCAGGGCCGGCAACTTGTTTCTTTATCTATGTATAATTTCATATTACCTTTGCTTAATGATTTTTATATACACCAAATAAAACTCGTAATCGTGCTTATACTTTATTTGGTTTTCAAAGCCTCTTTGCTTCATGTGATTGCGACACAAGTATATCGAATCACCCGTTTCTCGAGCATAGCATGGGAGGCCTCGTTTAACGTTGGCCAACTCACTTTTTTTTTCATTGTATACTTTCTTTTTTTACAATTATTAAGTAGTCAGCGAATAGTAATTACGTCGGTTAAGGAAGGACACGAGTGACTCATTGACAGTGTAGATTTCGTAACCGGAGGACTTCGAGTCGTCACCTGAGGCACCGCTATGATTATCGATGGAGGCTGGGACTACAGGGAGATTCCTCTGCCTTGCCCGAAGGAAACTACTGAACCAGTTTCCACTAGTCTTTGCTCAATAATTCATTCTTTAAAGTTCTTCAGTGATCGATGAGACATGTGCACATGCCACTTTTTGCGTATGGATTTGTATCTTCGTTGACGTTGGAGAAATAGGTGCATATAGTGAGCAGGACTCATTGTGTGGGAAAAAAACAACTCGTTGATGGTTAGCCAGCCCTTGAAGAAGCCCTGCAACACTTCTTGATCGTGGTAAAAAAACTTTGTCAGTCGGTAGCAGAGGCTCTCGACAACACGCAAGCCAAATATTATAGCGCTGCAGGCGGCATGGAAGTCACAAATTATTATCAAGGTCAGCTTGAAATTGCTTTTTCTTCTCTCGACAAATCGCGGAATGTGCCCGAAAACTACACGTAGCAAGCCTATCTATCACCTATTGGCTGATTTGAACATGGCGCGCTCGCTTGTTACAGAGATCGCCACGGAAAGCTGCTACTTGTCCACGCGTGCGCGCGCTATCGCATTAAAAAAGCCTCGCATTCGAAAAAAAAACATTGCTCAAGGTCACGAGGCGCGCGTGACGTTTTTATGAGACCCTACCATCCCTCTGTGTTCATTTTCCAGCGCTTTCATCGCTACGAGAGAAGAGAGAATGCAATTGCAGCATGTGACAAACATTTGCAACTGCACTCGCACTGGACGGATTCTTAAACTTTTTGCGGCGTTGACTTCGTGAGGCAATAAGCTCTTTCAGTGAATTCATTCTATGGTTACTTGAAAATGTGTTTCAGAGCCCCTTTGAACTACCGGATGACTCACAGGAATACTCATCTACGCGACTGGCACTTGCACAGCTGTCACGTCAGCATGCTTTAATAATTACCGAAAATCCCTAGTTTAAAATAATTCTTTCAAGATTTCCAGTGAAACTACGCCCAGGGGTTCTAGATAGCTATGAAACTACGAGAGACCAGTGGTTATTTTGATGACAGACTACAGGTAACACTCAGATGCACCGTATAGAAATTATAAAAAGAAAATACTTAAGTGAGAGAAAGGAAAGAACGGTAAAGAAATTACGTAACAAATACAATGCCGACAAGAAGGCAAACACTTGTTTCGCTACTTTAAAAAGTAACTCCGTGACAAATATACATACTACTCGTGGTAATCAATGCTAATTTTTGTTTTGTGTTTAAAAATAGTTTTGTGGCCAGGGCGCCTGGTATTTATTCAATAATTTGACATCATTCTCATCTGGATATAAGGTAGCGTTATTGATTTTACCAAACCATTTTCAGGAACGTTATGCTTGATTTCCTCTTTTTTTTCTCCATAATATGCTGCTCATCATTTTTAACCCTGAAAACTGGGTAAAACATGAACATTCTGGAAAATTCCGAATGGTAGTAAGCCTATATTTAGTGCCATAAAGCCCAATTTTGCGGACATTTTATTGATGTTACCCACTTTGAAGCTGCTGGTACATTCTACTTGATATGAGAGGTTTAACGTACACAAACCATATTATGATTATGACAGACGCTGTAGTCGAGCACTCCGGAAATTTCTACCACCTGGGGTTCCTAACGTGTGCCCAAATATAAGTACACGGGCCTGCACTATTTGTGCCTATATCGAAAATGCAGCCACCGCAGCCGGGATTCGATCGCGTGACCGGCGGTTCAGCAGCCGAGTACTTGAGTCACTAGACCCCAACGGCGGGGCAAGGTACGTTCTATAAATTCCTTCGTTTCTTTTCAAACATTTGGCACTTAATCACGTTCTGTCGTATTGTAAAATAAATATGCTACCTTACAATAACATCGCACAAAAGAAATTTTTCTTGGTGCACTTTATTACAACGCAATGGTGCCTGAAGTATCTTTGTTATTGCAAGAGATGCAGGGTATATAGGGAAGGTAGCAAGGTGGAAAATATCAGGGGACAGGCTTACTATCCTACGATAGTGTAGGGGAGGGGGAGAGCAGAAAATGAATGAGAGAGAGAGCACTGCACGTATACGACGGACATTGTACACGCTGACGATAAATGGCGACATCACAAGCAGGCGCACATCAAGAATCACTCTAATGCGTGAAGAGCATCTTCTTACACGAGACAACAGCGATAACAGCTAATTAACTTAGACACAAACTTACTGTTTTATTGCGAAGCGTACCAATTCTTGTGCGCTCAGTACTCACCATACAACTATAACATCTGGACTCCATCATTCGTTTCCCAATATGTACCCTTCACTGCCCTCTCTCTCTCTTTTTCTCTCTTTAGTGCCACCGTAAACAGTTCAGCATCATGGTGATGTGTTTGTGAGCTGCGCACAATGTTGAGGCTACGTATTTTGCACGCTGCGGCGGCTGGAAAACAAGCCAGCGCCGTCACTTACTGGGAAAAGGTCCTTATTTATAGATATCGATATATAAAAACATCCACTACTCTGCTGCTTGATTTTTTTGAGCATAAGACAAAAACTTATTTTGTTGATGGCCAACATGACAAAAGAAGAGAACAGAACTAGAAAACAATGTAAAACTCGGTGAATGGGTTTTGCGTTGTTATTAATTATGAAGAAAATAGAGCAGCGTAGAGCTGCCGCACAAAGGTTCGGAGGCTGGGCGGGTTGATTGGCAATTTTTTCTGCTGCAAACTTAAGTTTCCATCCCACGAACGTTGTCAATAATTGATGCTTTGTGCCACTGTATCACCAATAATAAAAATAAAAGCAACACCATGAAGGAGCAGTCCAACGTGGACAAGGGAACCTTTATTTACAGCACTGGTCGTGAAACAGCTGAATCCGATTGAGCACCGTGTGCTATTTACAAAGGAGTTGCGAGTGTCAAATAAACTGTCCACCTTTTCTTAATGTGAAATACTCTGAGATTTCAGAAGTACTGTGTGGGTCGGCGCAAAAGAAGACTCTCTTTCGCAAATAAAATTATTCTAAAGAAGTCTTTGTTGATATGAATCCCTACATAAAAATTATCATGCACTTTGCGATGACACCAACACTGTGCAAAATCTGGAAGAAATGTATTCTGAAAAAAATTAAACGCATTACAACGTCAGATGAAAACGGTACGGAAAGATAGCGTTTCTATGTGAAGCGGTACGCGTGAAAAGCCATAAAGTTCACTTATTCAAGCAGCCCAACACATTTGCCACATGAAACGCCCTTACTCAGCCGCGCTTCCCTTGAGAAAGAACGCAAAGCCCGAAACAGAAACCAATATGATGGTATTCTGCGAGACAAACAAAAGTTGTAACTTGTTAATAATAAGGCCTTCTCCCCTTAACTAAAGTTAATGCTTGAAAACTAATGTGAAGTTTTCGAAACGCCATGCATGCTACCGCGATATGGTCTTCTCTCTGACAAGAGTCCGGCCGTCGCGCAGGGCCTTTCATTTAAGTGAGGACTATGCTCGCGGCACCACGACTTCAATTACTACAAGTATGGCTCAGCTTTGAGCCTTCTGTGAACAGAATTTCGTTATCATCTGTACTGCAGTATAATCCTTTTTTTTTCACGCACGCGGCTTGTTCAAATCGGTAACATTTTTTAAAGGTAATGGCCAAGATATTTGCTCAGGGCCGCAGGTTACATTGAGGAAATGTGCTGGCGTACTTGTTGCTTAATGAAGGTTAAATTTGGTTTGCTAAAAGTCTTTGAGTGGTTGGCAAAGACTAAAGTGGTGTAAAGTAGTTATTCATGCTAGCCACGCTGCTAAAGCGAGATGGCCACGGATCCGGAAGAAATACACTAGGTTTTACACGCAAGCAACATTTACTCAACTAGCACGGCGGATCCCTGGCAAGTGGACGATACAGATTTCTGTGTGACACACACACACAATCGCACGCACACACGTGCACGCACGCTCACACGTACACACGCAAGTGCGTGCCCGGGTGGTCCAGGGCAGAGTATAGGCCGGTTAAGCATGAATAGAATGATAATGTTTCGACGAGGAGGTCTCAGTTGTGGGCTTCTTGCACCAAAATACGGTGCTATACCCACGCCACAGGTGCGTGCCTCATCAGGCGGAAAAGAACGCCTTTTAGAATGCCCCACGTGCGACCAAATCATTCAGACATTTGGCGTGTTTTTCACAACTGACAGTTTCCTCAAGAGTTTCCGTCGTAAGCGCGTTGAATTGCTTCGCTCGTTTTCACAACACTGACGGAGTGTTTTCGAGTCACTCTTATGCTATTCGCATTGACAACGCTAATTGACATCACGTAATCACAGCCTTGATAATTTCTTTCTGTCGGCTGCTTCTAATAATGCGTGACTGTGCGACGAGTGTACTCGACCGGAGGCGCTCTATGTCTCACATATGTGTTATCCAATCAAAGCTTGTTATGATGAGTGTTAACTGCTGTGCGTGCGTTTTTTTTTTTTTTGCAGATGAAACCTTCGTGGAATTTCGTTAAATGTAGCCTTACCTTCGCTGCAACGTGCCGGTGGTGGCTGCCACGCATGTTGTTTTTCAGGTGCACGCACGCTGTGTACAGTGTTCAACGAACATGTTTAAAACGCCCTGCCCCGCCGCGGTGGTCTAGTGGATAAGGTACTCGGCTGCTGACCCTCAGGGCGCGGGTTCGAATCCCGGCGGCGGCGGCTGTATTTCCCATGGAGGCGGAAATGTTGTAGGCCCGTGTGCTCAGATTTGGGTGCACGTTAACAAACCCTAGGTGGTCGAAATTTCCGGAGCCCTCCACTACGGCGTCTCTCATAATCATATCGTGGTTTTGGGACGTTAAACCCCACAAATCAATCAAATCATGTTTAAAACGCCCGAGCGTCACAGCCGTAACAGCAGGAGCGACGTCTTCAGTTGGAAACATGATTCATGTGATCATGCGTGGCGTCAACAATGTACCTGCCCTGCTGTTTTCGTTATTGCTTATCGCCGTGGCCATGATAACAACTTTGGCCGTCATAAATGCTACAAACTGTATAGCACAGGAAAAGATCAGTGCAATCGTCTAGACCTCAGATACAGCGAACTTGATCATGAATTGGGGTTTTATATCAGACTGAGCATGGTTCACCTGGTTTTTTAACACGAAAGTGTTTTTCCGGATTCACCAGTACGGCTTCGCTGACGTATTTAAGCCACGGATATGACGTTGTAAAATATTTGCTTATAGACTACAAAGGAAAAAAAATTGGCCTGAATCTACATGTTGCACTGTAAATGCGTCGAAAGACGATAGTCTTGCATCTGGAGAGAGTGAAGAAAACGTTTATTTGATGTTCTACGCAAGAAAATTGGTGAATGGTATCCTGAAGGTGCTGCGTTAGAGTGCCGCGAGCGTCTAACGGAGGTAAACAAGTGCATCTAGGCACGTTAGACAAGAGCGCCGTCTGGCAGTTACCTTCGAAAACGAAGGCGTGCGCGACCGCGGAGAAAGATGCGCGCCAGTCACGGAGGTGATAAGGTGTAGAATGGAAAGCGACGAGCAGGTGCCACCACCCTGCCGTCGTAGCTAGAATTACCGTGTCTGCTACCTTTAGGTAGCAGAGCTGCGCCAAGATACGCCATCTTGGGTTCAAGTGACTTGCAGGAAAGCCACTCAGCACCCGCGTAGGACAGCGCTCGCGTTTCAGAGTACTAGCGTTGCTTTATTCTTTTCGCTTTTTTTTCTCTGTATTTTTTATGAAAGTACAAGAAAAACTCAGTTGCTCTGGTCAGCCTGGAAGCCTTGATTTTATGTTGACGTTTTGGTATGTAATAATAAAAAAAACGTGCGTCAGCTTATTGAACCAGGGATACATATGCATATTTACAGTAGGCCACACGTTAGTTTCTGCTTCTTTTGCACTGTTTTCCCATTTACATGTATAAAGTTATTTTTCACTCTTGATCACTTTCGAGGGAGTAAGAGATAGAATATTTTCATAGCGCTGGGCTCATTCGTTAGCTGTGTGAGTTCACCAGCTGAAGCTTTGTAGTTTTCAACTGAATCGAGCTGGATAGCGATCGAGAGTGGCCGTGCAAGGCCGACGTTACGCGCAGCTGTCGTATTACGCTCGTATTTCAATCACGGCTAACGACAATTGCCGCATTTCTCGTGACCAATAGGCAGCATGGCTACATTACCGAAAAAGCGTGGCGAGAATGACAACAGCTGTAGTCAACCCCGCTTGATCTGCCCGGAACCTGCGTAGCGTTGGCTTCTCCGCAGTGCAAATGAACCACCTAAGACCACGTTATGGCACTCGGCGAATAGGGGAGCTGAACTCCTGTAGGCGGAGCGAGCGGCACCCGGAAAACAATGGCGCAACTCTCCTACCTAAAGGAAGCATATACAGTAACTCTTGCTATAGCAAAGCATTGGAAACACCTTCTTAAGCATCGATCGGGTTGCACTGTCAGCGCAGCGCGTTAAACGCTACAGTCCTTAGAGTTACTTGTGCGTGCCTCTTCTAGTATAAAGGCAGACATGCAAAACATAGACAAGTTGTTATGGCGCCTCAGATATGCGCAATATTTGCTTTTTCAGTTGAGAATAGCACAACTATGAACGCTAAACCTTGAGCAATACTGGTGGGCGCTGCGGATGGTGTTGGCCGTTTGGCGCCGTTTGAGGTATTGTTAGGACAGACAGACAAATGTACAGACAGACAGACAGACAGACAGACAGACAGACAGACAGACAGACAGACAGACAGACAGACAGACAGACAGACAGACAGGCCAACATTTTTTCGTAGAATGTCCCCAAAAAAGACTATCGTCTTTAAAAACGAGATGGAAAAGCTCCGCAATGGGACGTCAAACACTGACCTCGCGATCCTCAGCTCGAAACGCTATCCACTAATCCACAGGACGAACCTACCGGAAGTTGATAACGACCAGCCATTTATATACACCATGCACCACTGGCGGTCCTCCACGCTCCACAGCTTAAACTTGTTTTGTTCATCGGTAGCGGGGTGGTTCGACGGGTGCACGTTGGGCGTGCGCGCGCGCAAAGTCACCATGCCACGCCACCCCCTCCCCGCTCCTGCTATGGGCGCGCGCCTCTTCATGGCGTCACGAAAGTGCCTATTGGCCACGAGATCAAGCAGAGTCGCCGCCATGCGGCAACTGGCCGAAGAGGCGAAGTGTGGATTGTTCCGTGCGTCGTCTGCTAGCCATGTCGTGTGTCTATGCGCGCGTACGTTTGCTAGTTCGCAAAGTGCGGTTTGTCTGGTCATGTCAGTGAGAGTGTGTTTCTACCTATGCCTTAAACGACGTACGAAAGCATTTGGTCTTGCTCGACTGCTGATGCATTGTAATAAGATTGTCGAGTGCAACTTTCCACAGTGCTGTTTATTGTCGCCGTACCCTCCATTCACCAGAATAGTTTCAGAGTGGGCACCGCTTTCTATTTCAAGCACATCGCGAAATACTCTTGGCAACCTCCCAAACATGATGACTATTAAACGATGAGTGAATGCAGAGTTTTAAAGCGCCTCGGTTGTAAACAAAAAGAGGCTCTAGATCATGCACGTGCGCGCTGTTGATACGACACAGTATATTATTCATCATTCGGGGCCTTAGTTGTGTTTATCTGACCGTGGTACCACTTTATAGAAACATTACTATCACGTAAACTGTGACACATCGGTACCTGACCTGTATTTAAAACAGAGTTACCGTGCGCAATCATGTGCTTATATTTAAGAACCATTTGGCGTTGAAAATTCAGTATATATAATTATATATTATATAATTTCATGAAGTTTCTCTGAAAATTTCATTTTTTTACATTGTCTTCAGCATTTGTGGGGCATTTTTAGTGACGGACGGAAAGCAGTGGTCAATTTTTGTCTAAAGAAAACATGCTTGTCCTATAAACCACGCCTTTGCTGTAGCACTGCCATGCACAATCCATCAATGAAAGCTTTCTGTTGAACTCTTACATAAGATTTTTTTATCATTTTACTGGTGCAAGAACATTGAACGTACACGTGGTAAACGCAGTGTAGCGCAAAGCGCCGTCAGCCATTAAGCTTTCCTGACTAGACTTATCGGCTGTCCCACACTTCATGGTAAACAGAATGAGAAAAAAAAATCATATGAGTATAAGGTGCGAACGGTAGTACTGAATGATCACGCAGATATGCGAGCTTTCTACGATCTTTCTCTCTTTTCTGTAGTAGGCAGATGACAAAGATGTAAATAAGTAGTTAAGTTACGCTACAGCACTGCGTAGGAGGCCGGACACAAGCTAACCACGTATAGAAACAACATAGCGAAGCCGTGATTAAGTGCGAAAGCGTGAAGAGAGTCACCCAGGGGCGAGCATCTCTGCGAAAGGCAGATTGCGCTTTACTCAGGGGTAATGTTAACTTGGGGGTAATGTTATTGCTCTACGCGGGGGTAATGTTAAGTAGATAAGGGCGTATATATTAACTGTAGTTTGTAGTTAACGAACTTTACCCACCGAAAATCGGCTCAGACCACACGCAACGAAGCGTCGCTGCGTGTATTCGAATACCCGCCGCCGACCACCTATCCACACATGCGCGGCGACGGAGCTGTTACAGCCCAATATCACCGCGAATAGATGTCTCTAGCGTGGTGGCTCGCTCTCGTGCATGCT
The DNA here is from genome assembly GCF_043290135.1 of Rhipicephalus microplus. Taxonomy (NCBI): domain Eukaryota; kingdom Metazoa; phylum Arthropoda; class Arachnida; order Ixodida; family Ixodidae; genus Rhipicephalus; species Rhipicephalus microplus. The sequence continues at coordinate 339,740,659 of NC_134710.1, forward strand.
TATCTCGAGATTAGGGCGCTTGGTACCCTTGTACTTCCTGCACTAGTTTGATTTGAAGTTATGGGATCGTACCCCGGCAGCGGCGGCTGCATTTTCGATGAAGGTGAAAATGCTGTAGGCCCGTGTGCTCAGATTTGCGTGCACGTTAAAGAAACCCAGGTGGTCTAAATTTCCGAATTACTCCACTACGGCGTCTCTCATTATCATATGCTGGTTTTGGGACGTTAAACCCAACATATTACAGTAGTTGAAGAGAACATGAACGCCCATTCGCTCACTGCCGTGGCCGCGTTTGCGAAAGGAGCACACCGTTCTCACACGAAGAAGTAACAATCATTGTTCGTGCTCATCCGGTGTATACCTGTGCGTTCATTTCGAGCGTCTTCCTTTCTGTTGGAGCAGCGTGCGTTAAGTGTTGAGCTTTGATAGTTGTTTGTCCGCACTCGTCCGATTTATGGTTTCCTGCATGCTTCCTGTTTGAGATAAGCGCTGCAAGATTCGCGCTGCTTGCCGTTCTTCGCGTTGCATTGCAATTTGTTGCAGTAACATTCGTTCCTTCATCCTTGTGGTGAAGCAAAGCACAATAAGCGCTAAACTAACTCTGCGAGGGCATGTTTTACTTTCGTGTTATACCGATTTCTAAAAAGAGGGATCAGCCACGTTTTTTTTTCCTCGCTCTCCCCTCTCCACTGACGTGAAACCGTTCAAAACGTTTTCGACGGACAAAGTGGTCGTTGTACCTCCAGTGATAAACAAGGACCAAAATGCAAGAGAGGTGCGTTGTTGACGCGGCGAATGCTCATATTTGGCCCATTTATGACGGCAGACGTCACTCGTGCAGTTCCCAGCACGACGCTTTGTGGTTCGAGACATGTGAGTTTAGACATGTCGTTCGAGATATGACAGACATTTCAAAATTTTCCCCGACGATATTATGACTTGGGCTTACCATTCTTTTCGCTTAACTTGTATGACGTCACGCTCTCTCCTCGCTTCCCTTCCATTCACGTTAAGCAGTTCTCGTAAAAAATTAGAGTCCCTGAAGAAAATCAAATCGAGTACGGGTGCGCTACATGAATCGAAGTACGTTGCTACACGTGGCCGGGTCAGTGGCGAAGATTACAAGACGAGGCCGGCAGTAAACTGCCAGGAATGGTAATCTTCTAATGCACGTGAGTTAGCCATTCTTTTGCACATGTCTACTTGTAGTGTCATGATTGGAATGCTTGAGTAGGAATGGGAGGATCGTTCGTTGGATAACAATTTGCTTTACTTTTTTTTGTTATCGTATAATAGTGTGATGTGTTAGCCTAAGCGCGTCGAACGATCGCATGAACGAACATAGTGGAACACTTCCCCACAAAACATATTGCCGTAAAACTGCAATAATTGCACAGAGATTGTCTGCCAGTCATTTATGTTTTATTATTTTCTTCCTTGTACGAATATCCCGGCTGTGGAAGTCATTTAGAAAGTATGGCCCCGATCGCCTAAAGTGCTGCGCATATTTTACGCACCACATTGCGAATAGTGATCGAGGTTAAAATGGCGAAGCCTCGATTAAAGTCATTTGCGGCTGTGCTGTATACCACGCTATCCGTAGAATATGCGCCATGTTGAAGTGAAACCAATTGTACGATTGCTCGCCATCGTGTAGCAGCGGTCGTCCCTGGACCCATCCCACACGTGCGCGTCTCTCTTCGCTGCGTCGCATTGACCCCTATAAAGTGATGCAGATCATTGGTCGTTATAGAGACTACTGTCAAAGCATCAAAAGGCACCGCCAACGCACAATTCCGGTAGAAAACGTCGTATTTATGCACTTGGCAACGCACACCTTCATAGCTCCCATCGAAGTCAATTGATAACACGGGCGAACGTCGCACGTGTGTGCTGGGTCCTACTTCCTCTATGCCGTTAAACATTCGCCGCTTTCTACCGATCATCACCCCGTCACTCCCATTGCCCTTTCTCGCCTCGCTTTCTGCCTTTCATTCAGTGGCTACTTTTTTCCCGTATAGTTGTTCCCGGCATTCAGTTGCGCGCGCTGGCTTCAGGGTGCGTTCGCGTGAGGTGAGCCGTGCCATCAGCGGACTTTCCCCCTGATGAACCCCCAAAGAAGCCGCGAGGGCCCCAAGCGAACCCTGGCACGCAAACACAGCACGCACGGAGAATGTGTTGAGGGCGGGAACCCTGCACTTCTGTCGCCTGTGTGCGACCTCACTCGGTGAATTCATCTGAACAAAACTCACGTCAACGGAAGCACCAGCGCTTAGCTGGGGCAGCTCCAGGCGCTAAACGAGGTCATGTCAAGTCACTGTAACTGAAATATCCGCCGATCGAAACGTGGCTTCTCGTTCTCGTACTTATAGCCAGCGTTGTACGTGCGTTCTACGTATCAGCATTGAAAGGGAATGACAAGATTTGAGGACTTTGATTGCTATCGAGCGCAGGTACTGTTTTAGTGACCCTAATGAATTTGCACTGTGGGCTGGCATGCTTTCGCCTAAAGAGTTATATATATTGGTGACAAACGGGCGGCTGAAGAACATAAATATTCTTACCCATGGGTCCGGAAATTTGAGCACATCACTCGGACTCATTCATGAAATGATGTTTTTTCTCAGAGCTCACTCCGACTCACCAAAATTTTCCTCAGTCGGATTCGCTCACGCGGACTCAAGCTCACCAAAGTATTACTCACCCGGACTCACGCAGACTAAAACTCACAGCTTGGTCTGAGTCTGAGTGAGTCAGAGTTAGTCGAATCGAGAGTGAGTTCACCATACAACCTCGGCCCATATCTCAAGAACGTCGACCTAAAAAGAAGGAGGATGCAGAGATGGTTGCAGCCGGGTACAAAGTAACTTACCACGTTCATAGACAACCAGGTCTCCTCGAATTAGAGTTATATTCGCTTTGTAAGGAATGTAACTAAACGAACTGCTTATATGCATGAGAGAAACTCGAGGAAAACTTAGTGTTAGGATGCAAGCATACAAAAATAATGAGAACAGAAAAAAAACAAAATTGGGAGTGAAAAGCTGTGTGACAACAAAAACGGCTGTCTCTGGTGATTTCAGGTCTGCGCTCACTGCATGAGTGCAACAAAACATTCCAGAGAAAATATACACTCGTTTTTGTTGAGTCTGTGTGCAGAGAAAGACAACGTACTGACCCAGCAAGGCACGTAGCAGAACGTTCACATTTTATAAATGTTGCAGTTTGAATCAAATGGAAGCCCTCCACTGATATTCTTATGGTGGTTTTGGGACGTTAAACCCCAGATATCAATCAATCAAACCAGATGGAAGCATTATTGAGGGAACAATTCAGATAAGTAAAACATGTTCCGAGAATAAACGAAAAAAAGCAAGCATTTGTAGGAATGAAATTCTTAGAACCAGAGCCAAGACATGCGCAGCTGTCTGTACGGGTAGATGATATACGGGTTAGAGATTCCACTAAAGAACAAAAAACTAAAAAAACGGATTGCCATAATATCGGACTGCGTTAGTTGCAATTGAACGAGAATATAGAGATCAAGCTATTGGCTATTTTGTCTCAACCCCTATTCAAGGCAATCCGCCAATAGAAATCATCTTCAGCATCATCACTTCTACACACGCGTTTCCTTACACACCTCCTTATTGAATGATGAATAGCTGACGATATGCAGTACGGGGCCGCCTAGATTAAAACTGACACGATAATTCATTCACTGCTATTCGCAGATGCGCTCACGCATGACGACAGCCGAGGTACTAATGCCAAACTTGCTCGTGAGCTTTTGGCAGAAAGCTGGGCGCTTAATTGTTTGATTTCTTTTCATTTTTACATCTGCCCAGGCTTTTTCCCTTTTTTTTGGTTCTATCTAATACTATGAGAAGATCGAATCCGAATGTTTACGGTAGGGTACAGTAAGAAATTTAAATCGGAACAATTTTTCTTTTGAGCTAAGTTGACACAATGTATGTACATTTTTGGGCTTGATAGTGCTCAATTCCGTCAGTTTGCTCGTTCAAAGCACTAAGCCAAGCAGCGGAGAGACCTTGGCGTTTGCTGTGCATGCCCTAATGGGAACACGTGCCTTCTTTAACATTGAAACCAATCGCCCGTCCAAAGTGGCAGTTTCTCGTTTTGAGTCTCTCTATATACTCGACCAACTCGCGCCAGCCCGTCACGGCTAGTGCTTTTTCATTTCTGTTCTCCTTGAGAAACCACGTTTTTCAAAAGACGTGGTTGCTCAAGCGGAGTTTAATATTCCAGAAGAGTGCCTTGAGAAGTGACAGGTCTCGCATTCTTCTTGGAGACGAAAAAGCGACATCTTATTGAGATTAAAAAAAACAAATGCCTTGCTCCAATACAGAGCCGTGTGTAGACATGGCAACCAGTGATGGTTGAGAAGTGGTGCAATGTGAGCTACGAACTCCCACTTTCTCGACAATGGAACAGAGAAGGCCATCGTAGGAGAGCGATGCTTCAACTATGAAGATCGCGCACAGATATGTCGGCACAGTTGTGTGATAGGCAATGTCCATCAGCATACGAACAATGACGCATAGGGGATACGGCCACTCGCACGCTCGAGCGAGATAATTGCGCAGGCAATCCCTCGTGAGCCGTAAGCCCGGAAAGGCCAACAATCGTGTAGCTGCACCGAGTTGGTCCGGCGTTACAAATGCGCAGTGCGCAACATTGGTATTTTAATCAATGCACAGATGCTCTGAATGGCGAGTGCTGACTCGTCACGTAATGAAATGGCGTCACACGCACTGGTCTTACTATTTCAAACATTTAACCCAAATTTCTAACTTATTCATGGGCGTTCGGCTTCCTTTTGCGATCGCTTGTAGCAATATCGAGCGCAATGCTGTTAACGTCCTCTAACCATAGGGCTACTATTTCTTAAAGTTACTGTTTGGTACATTCAATTAGCTTACAGTTCCGATATATGGCAGGCGAACAGACAATCATGACAAGGAAGGTATAAGGGATGTTGAAGTAATCGTAATCTAAATGTGAAGAAAGAGCAGTAAGCAAAAAGCTAACTTGCCCTAGGCAAGGAGAGGACCTGCGACCTTCGAATAACGCATTCGATGCTCTACTTTTTGAGCTACCATCGCGGCACTACACGCGTCCACAATATATAGAGTATGCATGTGCATTAAACCTGGGCGCGTCAGTCAGCGCCGCCAGTAGTCCAGACGGCGAGTGTGGAACATTCTTTTTATCTGCCTGTTTGGCGTCACGTAGCACGTGAACTTATTAGGAGCTAGCAGCTGACAAATTATCCCTCATATATACCTGAAGGCACCAAGTCTGCTAGGACGAGACCCTCACTATGAATGAAGAAAAAAAAACTGGCAGATTTTACGTACAGTGGGAATCGATGATATGTGAATCATGAATGATGGAGGTTGATATGTCACTTTAACATCAGCACTACATTACGTAGCGGACGTAAATTCTGTTCTGCATGACTAACGTGCCAAGATTATCATGTTTAGACGAGTCATTTACCTTCGTCGTCGATTCACATCAAGTTATACCAAAGTTGGTATAGCTGGAGCTAGCGAAACAGCCATGAGCGTGCTATGAGCGTAGCATGTAGTCATGTTTTACATGGCATGCATGCCGTGATTATGTTTTACGTGTCATTTACCTTCGTCGTCTATTCACGTCCGGTGATACCAAATCGGGTATATGTTGAGCTAGTGAAACGGCTGCGAGCGCATTATGAGCTCAGCGTGTAGACATGTTTTTACTTGACAGGCATGTAATGATTCTCATGTTTGCACCAATCATATACTTTCGTCATCCATTCACGTCACGTAATACCAAGTTTGGTATTATGAAGCTAGCGAAACTACAGCGACTGCATCATGAGCATTGCATCTATATAGTCACGTTTTTACACGACGCTCATGTGATGATTATCAATCGTGTTTGCACCAGTCATATACCTTCATCATCTATTCACGTCACGTAATACCAAATTCAGTATATGCGAAGTAAGTGAAACGACCGTGAGCCCGTCTTGAGCGTGGCGTGTAGTCATGTTCCTACATGACACACATGCGACTAATATGTTTGCACCAGTGATATGCCTTCGTCATCTATTCCCGTCTCGTAATAACAAATTTGGTGTATATGAAGCTAGCGAAACCACCGCGAGCGCATCATGAGCGTGGCATGTTTCTTGTTTTTACATGACACGCAAGTCATGATTTCGACGTGAGGGCGTGTCACTTATGTTGCCATGCAGTCATGTCAATGCATACCAGTTTTGCGACATCTCATGTGAACGAAACCATACCAGGAGCAGCAAGTCCACTACATTCAAATCATGGCACACCTCTCATGATTTTCATGTTATGACTATTCACTTATACTCGTCTCACAGTCATGTCATGTCATAGCACTTTAGGGATAGATCCCATTATTCAAATGGTCGGAAGAGCTAGAAGTCCTAGGCGGCTAAATAGATAGATAGATAGATAGATAGATAGATAGATAGATAGATAGATAGATAGATAGATAGATAGATAGATAGATAGATAGATAGATAGATAGATAGATAGATAGATAGATAGATAGATACGGTCAATCTTGCCAAATTTTGCTGAGAAGTGCTTCCCATTTAGAAGTGTACTTTACGGGCTATCATTACATTTCTTAAGATTTAACGAGCACATATATACACTAAAAAGCGGGCGGGGGAGCGCTGCCACGATAGCTCCGTTGGTAGAGAGCATCGAACGCGGTAATTGAAGGATGCATGTTTAGTCCCTGCCAATGGCAAGCTACAGGTTCGCCCACTTTTCTTCACAATTACTTTACAATTACTTTTATCAACATTCCCTGTAGATTCCTTGGCATGATTTTGTGTTACATCTCACTAATGATGTGTGTTAACAAAGAGAATGAGTCCTGCAATGCACCTTGAATCTACACTTCTTACTTTATATCGTCATTGTTCATCCAAAGAGGTGCAAGCTTGAAGACCTCAACACGACCCACCAATACTATCAGGCAGGTATGAATGACCAGTGTGATTACGAGATAAATCCCATTTTGGGCAGCGAGTTGTTAGAAACTACAATTCCGGATAGGTATACCCGGACAAGGCTTGAACGTTGCGTTGTTCAGGGTTCTGTCTTTCGTAACAAGCTCGTGCGAAAGAGAAAGAGAGAGAGACGATAACATTTATTGTTGAAGCAAAAGAGAGTTTGTTGGCCAAAGGATGACCCCGCTACATGATCAGCGTCCCTAGTCCGAGACACCGCATGACGAGGCCCCGACTCCCGCCCGTCTAACCAGAGTCCGTTGAGACTTCAGCGAGGAGCAGTTGACAAGGGCAGTCTCCCATGCCTCTCGGGAAGGGGTAGATGAAGGGTGCAGGTTGGGATTTTTCGCATGTGCCCACACCATGTGGAAGATATCACAGGTCTCCCCACAGTGTGGGCACCGCCCATCAGTGTTCGGGTCGAAATGTTTGATAGTTGCAGGACAGAGTAGAGTACCTGTCCGCAGGCGCCCTAAAGATCGCTCTCTCACTTTACTCAGCCCTCTTGCGAAGCCGGGAAAAGCCAGTGAGCGTCGCGATAATAGGAAATTATTTCTCTGAAACGCAGCAGCGGTGTATTGGCCTCTAATTGATAAGAATTGGGTGAGAAACACGGTGGGTAAGCACTCGGGCAGCCACGTCAGTGGTCACGTCAGCGGCCTCATCACTTAGTAAACCCTGATGGCCAGGATCCCAAACTATGCTTTTCGAGGTTTCATCAGCGACAGACTGTCTTAGAATATGGCTAGCTAAGAGGAAAATCACCCCTTCTAAATAGTGAGCACACGCTTTTTTCTAATTCGTTATTATCGCCTTCGAAATACGATTCATAGCAGCGCCCCACCGCGGTGGTCCAGTGGTTAAGACACTCGGCTGCGGCGGCTGAATTTCCGATGGAGGCGGAAATGTTGTAGGCCTGTGTGCTCAGATTTGAGAGCACGTTAAAGAACCCCAGGTGGTCAAAACTTTCGGAGCCCTCCACTACGGCGTCTCTTATATTTATATGGTGGATTTGGGACGTTAAACCCCACAAATCAATCGATTCATGGCAGCAAGTACTATTCCTACTTCCTCAGCACGCTCTGAATTTTGTGGTCTCAAAAAGAGCCCGTTGACGTGCATTCCCTGTTGAACTACAGCGGCCGTGTGAAATTCCTTGGGCGTGAGCCATGCTATATCTATGTAGTATACACGAGGTCAGGAACCATGTCGTTTTTCAAGCGTTCGAGCCCGCGCTTGTCACCTGCTTTCATGCGTATGCGTGTCCATGTTAGTGGGAACGGAGAGACCCAGATCATTTGACGCCAAAGTTCTGGAATATGCTCCACCTCCTCGTCAGTGCAAGTGTGTTGAATGTTCAAACAGTTGAGCAGGCGGTGCCCGGGAGGCGTCTGCATAAGCCGCATATAGTGAGTTATAAGGTGCGCCTCCCGCAACTCTTGGTAGGAGCTCAGCACGCCCAACGCTCTGAGTTTTGTGTGGGGGGTAGCCACCGGGAGATCCATAGCTCTTTTTGTAGCCTTGAGGATAATGGCGTCAATTATTGCGAGTTCTTGCTTGTTAGTGAAAAGGTATTGCATGGAGTAGAGGATCCGGCTAGTCACAAAGGCAGGCTAAGCGCGTCCCTGCCTCGCAGACCACCCCACTTGTTGGCGACACGGTGGATCATGCGAGACGGTGGATCATTTTAGCTAAGGCAGCATGTAACTGAAAATGGGCATGTATAAAGGCGCTGATTAGGTTTGCCCGAGTATGTGTACGCCGGCGCAATCGGGTCTTTCGTACGTTATATATCACAGAGTATCCGCAAGCTGAGCCGTTGTCACTTGGTACCCATGCAGAGCCTGCCGGAGCTGCTTTTGCGCATCCCCTCTCGTCTTAGACAGGCCTATGAGGCTGCGAAAGAGACCCCATGCTCCCTTTGAGCTCATCTGATGAGCTGCGGCGTCGCAGCGCGCTATTCAATTTGAATCTTATAGCAGGGCAGCATACGCTGAAGCCTGCTCTGTGAGTTGGGCATTGCGAGGGAGTAGTTTTCGATTAGTCTTCTATTTTTTTCTAGCGTTTTTTTAAACTTCGGTGCGCCTCCCACAAGTGCAGAAGGTGCGTGATTACTTTGGGGATCTGTGTCTTCGGTGGTTTGTAGTTGAGTAACTTGTTTTTTTATGAATGTTGTGTATGCGTTTAACCCACTCCGCATAGCCTCTGGAAAAGAGTACGGGTGGACTCGTCTCATCGCGTAATTAATGCCAATTGGTCAGCTTGGTTTCACTTCATTTTTTACATGCTGGTTTTTCCAAGAGTGCAATCCATAGTAGGCAGTGTTCGCTCCCAAGAGAATCACCCAAGTTTTCCTACATAGCATCTCTAGTATTTTTGACGAGAGAGAGAGAGATCCGGCATGTTCCACGTGTTATCGAGTCTCCCACACGAGTGGGGTATGCTGGGTCGGTGAGCAGCTGCATGGTAACAGAACAAAAGGAAGAAAGGCATGTTGACAAAAAAAGGTCAGTGACCGCGAGACGAGAAAGAAACACCGATCATCAAACTTGAGTTCGAGCATGGTCAATAACGCATCAAACCGTATGTGGTATAAGGGACCACCCGATGTCTATACTTGAGCGAATCAATCGCTCGAAGCAGTGAACATGTTAAATAAAGAAATAAAGGTTTCGGTTCATGCACGTGACAATAGCAGTAGCCTGCTGTAAAGCCTTCTGTGGGCACAATGGTTAAAAATGTGTCATTTTTTACAGTAGAACGGAATGCCCTGGACATCCAGTATCTGTAAACTTTTTAGTATACATTAGCAAATCAGACGCCTATAATTGTGAATCCCTACCCCGACGTAGCACTTCGTACCAGTCAGTAAAGGTACGAACCAATCTTTTTTTTGGCGTGCATGAAACGCAGCTGCACTGTTTAACCTCAAGCCAATTTTCCACACGCCTAAAATGTCTATCTTCTAATCTACATCCCTTAACCCGCTTCTGCCAGAGTACGATAACAAACCGGACGGGCGTCCTGTTGACCTTCCTTTCTTACCACCTCATCTTCCTTTAATTCCTACATTTAGAAAGTTCAAATTTTACCCAAACGCTTAGTCGAAACTTACCTCAGTGTGTGAATAATCGCTAGAATTCATCTCAGCTTTTCCCTAAACGGTGACATCAAAAATAGACAGCCCCTACTTTTTATTGACTCACTAGTGAACTGTACAAAAAGTGAGGGAAAGCACGTAAAGCAAACTAATGCCAACTCATAAATATAGCTCGTGAGAAACCAAAAGTCCCTTATCAGTAAAGGGAACGTGGAATAGAGCAAAGAAAGAGAGACAAACTCCATTTTTTGGGTGGGGGTGCGGGGTGGAGAAAGAACGTTCGTTCTATTTGCTGGAGAAAAAATGTTCGTTTTATCTTAAACTGGTCAACGCTGCAGTGGCTTCAGATTTGGTAAAAAAACGAAATAAATCGACTTGCTTCAAGTATATTGAGGAATTTGTTGGCTTCTGCCGGAAAAGGTGCCATATGCAAAGCTACTTCATTTGTGCTTTTCTTGAGTGGCAGATGAAAACGAATGCCACCTAGTCAAACAGTACGCAAGGGAGATTAAAAACGTCACACACACGCTTTCTAAACTGCGGTATTGTCATAGAGGGCTAGTATTATGGAATGCCCTTTTACAGGACTAACCGAAGTAATCATATTGTGACGCGCAGAAGATACCGAGACCTGTACGACTGAAGAGGCCGTTTATTAGGTCGCGAAGGCCTACGCAGGAGCAGCCACCAGATGTATTCGCGCAGCATCGTCGTGTTCACCCTAGCTGCTACTTTTTGATCTAGCACTTGGTCATTGATAATTTCGTGCTCTGACGATGAAACACGGTATGGCTTTTGTCGAATTGGATTTGTTGAGCCCATCTTGGCGGTATGACGTGTTCGAGATGCAGAGATGGCGATTTGTTCTACTGCGCAAATTTAAATGCCGAAGGGTGTTTCGAAAGCACACTCACTAATGTTCGGCGCTGACCTGTGCTAAGCGACTTCGTTGTCATGGACAGATGGGCTGTTTCTTGAAGAACCCCTGACAGGAAAATTTAATTGCCTAGTTTCTAACAGCAATTTGAAGCTTTCCGTCTGGTAATACCACAATATTATCGTAAATGCTTTATTGCATCGTGTAAATAATGTTAGCGGTTTTAATTTAGAACAGTTTTGCGTCAGTTTGAAACGCCCGCCTAAATACCGTGAGAAGCCAGCGCCCCACAGCACAGCAGTGCCTGAGACTGTTTTCAAAGGGGGGGACCCGCGTGCGGTGAAGAATAAAACGATGTGGGTGGTTTGAGCGTGCCCCCTTAAAAAATAAGAAAACCATTCCTGGCGTAAGCAGCCTTAACCACCTTTAGAGCAGCACGACAGTAGAGCGAGAAGGTGGCCGAACAGTAGTCCTCACCGGTTGCCAGTCGGGGTATTGGTCACGCCCCACAAATTTTGATCCTTCGACGTCACAAGGGGAGTCCTGGAATATACGTGAAACCACTAAAAATATCGGTTTTACCTGAATACTTGGAGGAGCACGCACCCTTACTTCAAAACAAAACTAAAATATCTTCTAGCCTACGCTCGCCACTAATAATCGGTCAGAGGTGGCCCCGCATACAGGATCAAAGAACACAAGCATCTAGCGTCTCCAAATTTCGTGTCGGGGTACTTTAATTGTGGCCACCAGGTTCCTCCGGTACAATCGTCAGTTTGGCCGCTGATAAGGACCCGTATATTCGGCTGACCAATGCTGACTTCGTACCGTCTGGTAATATCACGGGCTCTGAAGGACAGTTAATGGGCCATAAGTCAGTGCGTCCATCGCTGAGGGACAGCACACAATGGAGAACCAACACATTTTTCTTCACACAGTTCATGTGCATCGGTTGTACGCTTACATCAAAGCACTCGTAGTGCGCACCATAGCACAAAACTTGCACACGAAACGGACTATGAAGTTTCACCTTCCACAAAGTCTTCCAGGAGTCCTAATGGCATCCGACCACTCAAAAATACTTTAACAGTCGACAGTGGCACCGCACTCCCGCAAGACGTATATACCTAGAATAACGTGGTGAGTCGACGGTAAAATAACTGCGAATTCTGTTGGAATAGCATGGCCTCGTAAAACCACATCAGCACTGCCCCCACCAACAGCACGCAATGGTTGACCACTCACTCCACAGAGCTTTGAAGTTTCGTCCTAACACATCTTTAAAGAAACACTCATCAACAAAACAGTGGCCCCTGTGTCCACAAGGGCCATTACAGGCACATCAATAAAGAGAACATGCACTTGTTTTTGAGCATCAACACAGGAGGAATTTCTGTCAGTAGCACATCTCTGGTGACCTCACCTCCGTCGCCAGAGCTGGCCAGTTTTCCAGTGTCGAATGGCACGTGGTGCTATGCCGTGGTGAAGGAGAACACGAGTGAGGCGGCGCAAAGGTCAAACTCCTGTCAGATGCCGGGGATGAACTTCGGGATGATGATGATAAAAACTTTATTACTCCCAAAAGAGGGGACCGGCTGAGAGGTCAGTTACGCTGCTTAGAGGAGATTAGCCGGGATCCCTTGAGACACCGCGGCCTCCAATGCGCGTGAGATTACCCGGCGTTGCTGTGCTGAGTCAGTGATATTCAGAAGGGACTCCCATGTATCTTCTGTGGGAGAAGCGTCAGCGTACTGTGGGCACGTCCATGCCATATGTATGAGGGTGGCCGATTGTGAGCAGCATTTAGAGCTTGGTTTCACGAGGTGTAGGTATACCTTGCTATAAAACCAGGGGTTGGGAAATACACCTGTCTGAAGCTTGCGCCACTGGAGGGCATCGCGTCGAGGGAGGTTTTTGTGAGCTGGATGATAGCGGAGATGGCCTAGTCTGTAGTGCTGTAGAATGTCTGTGTAAGTGACCAAAGGAGTTAGTTTTTCGCAGGCCTGGAAGGGCAAATAATGTGAAGTGTAAGGCGTAAAGAACTCCGCCCGGCAGTTGAGATCTCGGGCGAGAGTGTGTGCCAGCGCATTTTCACTAAGGGATTCATGAGCTGGAGCACGGATAAGAAGATGAGCCCATAATCATTGCCTGATGCAGCTGTCCACGGGCTACCACGAGGCCGTTCGTAGGGTCGTGAAAATTGGGACGGAGGGCAATACCGCAGAGCTACACGACGGTTGCAGTAACGTGATATCAATCTGGAACACCGCAAGAGTAACACATCAGCAAAGGTCGAAATCTTGGTTGCTCTTGAATGAAATGGCTGTCATCGTTAGCCATCGCATAGGCGGCAGGTTCATCAGCGATGTCATGAGGATTCATTGGGGGTCGGAGAGGCGTGTGCCGAGCGCATCGATTATAACACGAAGCTGGAAAGCGCTTGATTATCCAGCACTGTGGGGCTGCAGGGCTGTACTCTGTAGTCACTGCGCTAATAATGGGCCAGTAGGAAGCCAATTGTAGCGCAGTTCTAGCCTCAAGTGGCGTGTACACGCCATGATGGTCAGCTGTTGAGCACAACATTTCTTGGCGGTCAATTTGTTCAATAGTCGAGGAAATGTCGTTGAGGTAAGGGCTTGAGTCTACCTTGCCAACAGACGTCATGTTTGCCGGCAGGCAAACTTAGGCGTGATTCAACGCATTGTCAGAGTTTCAAAAGTTATGCAGTGCCGAATGACGTCATACACCGAACTCAGGCTATCTTTAACAATCAAAAAGTTATACACGTCATAAGCCACTCCTTTCAGCAATAGCTCAACTTTATTTTCTTCTGACATGTTGGCGCTGACAACCTTGCGCAGCCTCAATATTTGTTCAATATACGCGGTGTGCGTATAACCTAGTAACTGCGCTCCTTGTGACAAAATGGTAGGCTCTGCGCTCTTTTTTTTTTGACGACAGAACACGCCTTGGCCTTCTCAACAAAAGGTCAAGCTGATCCTCGTAGTTTTCGTATCACACATGTGTGGTGCTGGTCAAGGAGAACACCTCCTTGAAGAGCTAAGCTGCTTCATCTCATCTGTTTTACTTGCTCGCTCGCGTGTACTTGAGGAGCCAGGCGTAGAAATCTTCTCCCGCTTTCCCTCCGGAAGGTGGCGGGACGCGGTAGTAGTGCGGCGGACCACAAAGCGATGTTCTGGGAGTGTCTTCTTCGTCGGCCATGTTGATGACACTCTCTTCAGATAGCGGGAGGCCGGCAAGCCGACGACTTCAGTAGTTCCATCGTTGTGAGAGCGTACCCCGCACCTCCACACTCTGTTACATACAGAGGAGACCACGACTTGTACGACTGAAAGTGCTGTTTATTAGTTTGCGAAGGTCAGTGCAGGAGCGGCCAACAGGTTGATTCCCACTTCATCGTCGTGTTCGCTCTAGCTGCCACTCGCGGTGGCCAGCACGTTAGCTGATCTTCGTTTTTCTCATGGATATGTGAAACAATATCATGCCAAAAGTTATCAGCCATAGCGATGACATGTCTGCCAGACAAGACGACTACACCCGGGAAGTCCGAGCATTTACCCTCGTGACGCGTCGTCTCAACGAATAAATGATTCGATGAACATAGATAACCTAGAACATATGTGGTATGTGTTCCCAAACCATAACGGGGTCTTTCCCGTTTCCTGTAACGGAAGCGCACAACCAAATCATTCTGAGCGGAATTAGGGGGGAGAAATTTGGCGGACAACAGAGAAACTCGAGAAGGAGTTAAGGGCCTCGCAGCGTGCGATGGAAGGAAAACGGCAGGCGTAACATTAGGAGATGGAGAACATAGTTCATTAGGGAGCAAATGAGAAGAGGGGGGGGGCGGCAGCCGACATCCTTCTTGCCATTAGGAGAAAGATGAAGACCTGGGTGGATTCGTGTAACACACAGGGCTGATAGCCAATGGTCAGTGAGAACAATACAATGAGTACCAAGGGAGGAAACGCAGCGAAGGGAATCCGAGAAACTGGAAAGTAAAATTACTGAGCATAGGAAGTGCACGCCATAAAGCTCGTAATACAGGGTAAATTGGAGATCGTTGGGAGGAGTCTTTATTTGGGGACTCCTTAGCAATAACTAAATACTGTTGTATGGTGTGACATTCGCTTGGTAATAAATCGAGCTCTAAGCAATATTCACGAAGAGGGAGAGAATGAACTTTTATTCAGAGCAAGCGCACTGTGCACCCAAGGTGGGCGGCCTCCTTATTCCAGGCAGCCGCGGGCCTTCGCCGACTCCCGCGCCTGTTGAACTAGGCTTCGCTGATTCTTCAGGCTTGGGTCCGATAACTTAGCCTCCTACTACACTACGGTTGGCGCAGCGGCGCCAGGGTTTTGTCTGCATCCCCATATCTTATGACACACGGTGTCCGGTACAGAATAGTAGTAGCATATGTAAGAGCACTCAGTCGGTGAGATGCGAGTGTACTGAATCGCGAGGAAACAATTAAAAATATTACGGCCATGAGCTCACAGTTGTTTTTCTTTCTTTCTTTCTTTCTTTCTTTCTTTCTTTCTTTCTTTCTTTCTTTCTTTCTAGTTTTCATTATTTTTTAGTTGGCATTAAGTAATGCAAAACATAAAATGCTTGTGGTTTATTTTTCTAGTGTATACTGCTCACGTGATGGTGTCTAACCCACCATGTTCATGTTTAGTCATTTGAAACCTCTTGACTTTGCCTTACTTCGAAGTCCGCGTAGCCACGAATCATTAATCGTAATGCATACTCAGTAAGAAAAATTGTTAAGTCGCATAAATTACTAATAAACGTGTAATTAACACGATTAACCCGCACAACACGTTGAGCTTCTTGCACTACTCAGTTTGTATGGTGATACATACATGAACGAGACGACAGGGCATGAATAAAAATGGTAGTAAGGACAAGAGGGCATGGTAAATGGTGTGAGGTCGGACGCGTTTGAGGGGACGGATTCCGTAGGTGGAGATGTAAGAACGAAGACAAAGAACGAAGAGACATGGACAAGCGCAGACTCGCAACTGATTTTTCTTGATCAGATGCTTAGCTTGGAAACACTCACGCATGCGTAAGCTTCAAAAAAAAAAAAACAGCAACTGCAAAACGTTGCATCAAGACCTTCCACCAGATCCTAGCAGCTAGGAGGGCAAAAAACCTATTCTCTAACAAGGACAAAGACGGCACGCTGATGCATTCGTCGTCAGTTTGCCTAATTACCGATCGATGCCGTGTGAGGCGCACCAGTCGCTATGCTGCTCAAAGAATTTGAACTTTAGGCAACCGCAGGGAGTGGTCGCCTTTGAAACCCTATACTAAATGTGCGCGTTTTAAAATGTGACTTTATCTCTATTTCTTTAACTTCCTTATTCTTCTCCGCATGTGAAGGGCAGCCAGCTTCCAACCTCCCTACCTCTTCTATATATATTTTCTCTTTCTCTCTTATAATGTGTCTGAACCTGTCTGAAGCATGTTGGCATATACATATACTAAAGCTACGTCACGCTTCACGTTGTCGTATATTTTTTCGACAAAGAGGGCACTGACCAGTATACGCAGCGTGTCCAGAGTAAAGCGTTGAAGAAGACATACTTGGGTGGTATTTTCAAACTACGTAAATCAATAAATATTCATTCAATAAATCAACCCATGAATCAATTGCACTTTCGATTCTCCGCTATCAATGTAGGGCTGACGAACAAAAAGTTCTGAAAATTCCATCTTGACATGGCTGCAGTCGTGTCAGTGTTTGACTGCTATAACTTCGCAGTCTTTAGCGTTTGGCCACATGCTGTGCCCGTAACAATTCAAATTTCATCATGGCGTTCGTTCCGGATAATAACTCTCTGACTGACAAAATATCCACACAGGTTGGCAGTCATAGGACCATAAACAGCAGACTTTAGATTTTGACGGACACGTAGCGCTATCTGTCGGCGCAGTTATGGGTAGAGCCGAGCCCGGCTTCCTGGCACTGTTTGCTGCACAGCTACGCGCAAATAGCGCGTGCGGAACAACTATTGAGCCAATATTTAGGTGTGGTTGCGCATTGAACCCTTAGAAAAAGACGAATTTCTATCCGCTAGTCCGACGCGTCACCGAACCGCCATGAAGTGCTTGATTGTTCACTCTGCACAACAACGACGAAGACTAGAGCAGACGAAACAGCTAGGCGCTCGACAAAGAACGACTTCATTCGACGGTGTTGTTGCTTTCTGAACTCGGCAAACGTAAATGACTTCAGTTTTACCGATTTCCGTAGCTTTCGCGAACCAGAACGGCGAGAGCGCTTGATACGGGCTGTTGTGACAAGTCAGGGAATCACTCGCGTTCTCCACAGCCGGCCGCAGAAGAAAGTGTGAAAATGTAGGACTGCTGTTATTCTTTAGAGTAGCCTTGACGGAAAACCATGGTTTACCCATGGTTTACCCAGCTCTACTGAGCTCTACTGAGCGTACCGCGGTGCGACCCGTGCAACAGTAGACTGGTTACACGTGCGATAAACATCGTACACCCCGCAACTACCCATAATCTAAGTGGTCGCCACCACACCACATCGTGCACGATTGCTTTGAAGGTTCCAAGTTCCGGCTTTACCTAGGAAATGCGAATGCGTACGTCATACAGGTAAATCGCAAAGTGTTGGTCGTGAC
Source organism: Rhipicephalus microplus (assembly GCF_043290135.1). Taxonomy (NCBI): domain Eukaryota; kingdom Metazoa; phylum Arthropoda; class Arachnida; order Ixodida; family Ixodidae; genus Rhipicephalus; species Rhipicephalus microplus. Next base: position 339,758,379 of record NC_134710.1, read on the forward strand.
CACAACCAGGTTTTTCTTGCCGCTGGTCTCCGCGATTGCCGCAGCTAACTTGGTTGCGTGGGTTTTGCCTTTTATTGTACACCGAGAAAGTGGATACGCATGTATTCCTATTCGCAGTATATACAAACGGAAGACAATTGTCAACAAAACGTTCTAGTTAGCGGATTAAAACAGTTGAACGCACACGAAGCGAGATATGGATGGTGAAATCAACTGCAAAGGCGCAAATCACCGGAGTGATCCGTGCCTAATAAAGCGAGCTTCGAGATCGCAAGATATATTGCACGTGTATACACTTAATCACTTCAGCACTGTGTGTATGGCCAAGTTTATCGAATTTATGCGTTACAGAACGCACGTCGAAGTGTTTCCTTTGAACTTGGTGTCATGCGATGCTCGCTTGCACTTTTATTGCGAGTTCCAGTACGCCGAAATAACTGAAACATCTTTTGCATTATATTCGCATTTCACTTTGATGAGCTTCCATACTTTACTGAAACGTGGTTGGATTGACAGAAGAAGCTTTTCAGGTCCTTGATTTTCAGAAAACTGCACTTCAACACCACTGAAAGAGAAGGTCCTATGCACGTTCGCTTGTGGAAGGCTCCATTTGCATATACCCAGTTATGGCCAGGGCGGCGATCAAGGCACTAATGGCGGCGTTTTTCGAAGTGCCACCTGGGCAGAGTCTGACGTCTATAACCCAGATATATGCGCTCTGCAATATATATGAAATATAGGTGGTTCTCTGCCGTCAGGTGATGAAACGATGTTAAGTGAATGAAACATCATCACGGAAATTCTAAATCACCTCTGTTCCTTTTTCGTGCAAAGAAAATGGTACTTGAACCTTCTTTGCACCATGTATTTGCAATGTTAAATATTTGTCTTTTTCTCCATCATTCCCTTCTCCCCTGTGTAGGGTAGCAAAACTGCACTTAGTAGTTATTCTCCGTACCTTTCTGATATTTTTTTCTTTTCTCTGTCATTGTTAAATACACGAAAAAAAAATAGACGTAGCTTTTACCCGGGCAGCGGAGCTGTTATGGGCGCCTATAAACACGTGTTCACAAAGCATCCTCGCCATGATGTCACATTTTCTTCATAAGTTTTGTGCCTTTAATACGCTTGATCAACAAAGTAGCCCGTTAGTCACAAACCATGTCTTGTAGTTTTCTTTTACCCTGTTACCATTTTTGTGCCCTTATAACGCACGTAAACAGTACAGCAACGTAAGGAAAACATGAGGTTAAAATCTATCTGTTTGTTAATACGTTCCTCAATCTATCGCGAAATTCGGGATATGAAAATACTTCAGTGGGCCTGTCAGCCCCAGCCAGTGCGTCAACGCCTGCCGCCACTATTTAACAGACTTACCCACTTACGCTGGTATCACTAACAAGAGTTCACTTTTCTCTTTTTTTTTCGCATGTATTAGATCGGAATATATAGAGCTTCCGTGTAAATGCTGCCTGGCCTTACTTTGAAAGGCAAGCTTCAAGCACTCGCTACGAGACGTGCATGTCGAGAATAGTAGTGCACCGTGATGAAGAGCTGTCTCTCAGTTACAATGAGAGGGAAGACAACAGTTTCCCAGGAGATTCAACTGTTCAGGACAACAGTTCGAACAGGAATATTGGCTTGCTATATTGCAGGGCTATACTCTAAAGTACGAACCACTTGACCACATGACAAGATGGCGAGTGTAAAAAGCGCAGTTCTGTTATACGAAGGCATCACAAAAACGTAATTCCTTACGGAGCTTTTGTTGTTGTCTTTCCTTAGGTTTAGTCACCTGTAATGATCCCTCTTTGTTCGTTCTTACTGTGATTTTTAGAGAAGAGGAGAAATGAGGCACACCGAGAGACACATGCTGCGCGATAGCGGTGACGAATCAGTCAGGACGCGCACCGAAAAGGTGCGAATGTGTACACCCCGCACGACTGTATCTGCATACGCGAGCTGTTTGTAATGTAGAGTTGTATACTGATTGATATGCGGGGTTTAACGTCCCGAAACCACCACATGATTATGAGGGACGCCGTAGTGAAGGGCTCCGGAAATTTCGACTACCTGGGGTTCTTTAACGTTCACCCAAATCTGAGCACATGGGGCTACAACATTTCCGCCTCCATCGGAAATGCAGCCGCCGCAGCCGAGATTCGAACCCGCGACCTGCGGGTCAGCAGCCGAGTACCTTAGCCACTAGACCACCGTGGCGGTGCTAGAGTGGTATACTGATAGCTATGGTTATACGGTGCTATAGTTTGTGGTAGCTAGACGGTGCCAAAATGCGCATTTCGTGGTGCAGAACTTTCGGGACAATTTGAACAGTTTTATAGAAGGGGAGAATGAATTATGCTCACGACATTTTTAATGCTGTGGGCTTTGGTGTAACTTGTAGCGTTACAAATATACGTAAAACGTGCAGTTTGTTATAATGTAGCGTGTTTTCTGAACGAATACAGAGTTTTTCAGAGGCGTTTTCACACACACACACATATATATATATATATATATATATATATATATATATATATATATATATATATATATATATATATATATATATATATATATATATATATATATATATATATATATATATATATATATAGGATGCCGCAGCTATTCACAATACACACGTTGTAAAAACTCACAGTAAACACCTTAGAAGTAGTGTTGTTTTTTTGCGTGCACCGGAACGCAGTTCACACTGTGTAGGAAAGATTGCTTCGGTAGGGCTGATGGGAATTACACCGAGAGCGTGTTTTGTAGCGAGCTGATATACGCTGTGTTTACGCTGTCAAAAAGCTTTTTGCGTGAGCCCGAAAAAGAAAGCGAGACGAAGGTGGCCGTCATCCCATCATGCCGTATGCGTCACCAAAGAAAGAAAAAAAAATGAGCTCCGAAGAAAGTATGAAAGCAAGTTTAGCTTCCATCACTGTATGAAATAATAAAATAGCCTTAAATCACAATTTCGCTTTTTGTTGAAAGCTGTCGTGGAGCGGCTACTAAACATTAGGTGAAACGTAATATAGTGTTCGCTATATAGGCTTATAACTATAGCTTGCATGAAGTAAGCATCTCAATAGAAATAATGTAATATAAAATTACAGCAGAAAAAACGACGCATTGCTGGTTTTGAAAGTGCGCGCTTGATGTGAACAATTGTTTTGTTTTTAAACTGAATTGGACATTTCGAAGCCAATAAAGTGTGCGGGCTTGATAGAATGCTTACGCGTTGCTACGGAACAACAAGTACCTGTTGTTTTTGTAGCACAAATTATGTGCTACAAAGACAACGGACGCTGCTATACGTTAAAAGAAATCTACGGCCAAAATGGAACATTATATCGAGCAGAAAAGCCTATGCATTGGCGTGGCACGCTCGTACAGGCGTCAAGAGTGGCAGCTTCGGGTTGTGTCTACAATTCGGCTGTCATTTGGAGACAAGTCTATAACTACAACGGTCATTGCCATTAGGACCAGGTAAGCAGCTTACCTGAACAACTGTGAATGCGTGAACACTCCACATGCCGAGATAGCGTTCAGCCCATAGTTTCGGAGCAGTGTGGTATACGATCATAATTTCAAGCCCTCGGTTTTATTTTTCCTTGACTGTTTGCTTGAATTCAAACCCTCGAAGCACTGATTCTCCGTCAACGGCTCTGTATCGCGTTGGCAGAACGCTTTCTTCGCGCGGCTTTACGAGCTGGCATTTTTAAACGTGTATGTACAAGCATGAACGAAGATATGCAGCATATTCCACTGCAGCACTCGCGACTTGTTTTTATCCAGTCTTTGGAACGTTAAACTTCAAAAATTATTATGATGATTTCAGGGAGTCTCTCTTCAGGACCATAAGGCTCGCGAAGATTTTATATAGCACAATGGCCAACACATTCTTTCAAAAATCAAACGTTAATAGCATACGAACTTTATATAAAAAGTATTGATAATAATATCACCAATACATGGCGTTTCACGTCCCGAAACCACGATATTATAATCGAATACGCTGTTGTTTAGGGCTCCGGAAATTTCGACCACCTGCTTCTTTAACGTGCCCAGGCACAGGGACATTAACAATTTCGCCTATGCGCCGAAATGCGACCTCCACGGCCGAAATCGGATCCTTGACCTTCGTGTCAGCAGCTGAGCACCATAACCACCGTGGTGGAGAATGAGTTATTGAAGGCGTTGCTTCGGATATCTAAAAAAACAAAGGCACATGTAGTGTGACAATTGGAATCTGCAAATGCCGTAAGTGTCACACTTACTGGAAGAAGACCAGAAGAGGCTCTTAGGCCGTAGACGCGACGTTGTTCTCAAGGCAGTATACGTCACCACTCGGCCATCATCCCTGAAATTTTCGGAGGTGACACTTTCTTCGTTCCACATCCTGGGCCTCAAAGTGCACACTGCTAATTACCCACTTTAATGGCTTGACTCCAGTTTGTTCCCGAGTACCATCAGTGTCTATTTTTTCCGTGTCCTGTCAATGTTACTACCGTACCGCAGGCCATCTGCGGTAAAGTAAGGATTTGAACTTTCCCATTCACGAGCAAGCAGCCTTCTCAGTTTGTGTGGCTTGAAAGCGCACTCTACGTGCGAGCATCATTTTTCACACATGCATGACGTTAAGCGGAAAGCCACTGTGAAGCCGAAAAATAACGCCGACGGGTAAACTTCTTAATTCTTGTTTACTGTGTGAAAGTCCATTTCGCAGCAAAAGTTTGTGTTCGCGAACGCCCTTGCGGCAAAAGCGGAATGATAAACAAATGAATCGAGGCATCCGAATTGGCCATGTTGAACACCATCGAGTGCTCGCCGCCTGAAATACGATGAAACTAAACAGCTCGAAAACGAGCAACACTTGCGCGCCCGAATGAGCTGATACCGCCACCGAAGCCTTGTCGTGCGGTCATACCTCTCCCTCGAGGAAATTCCAAGGGGGCGAAGCTTTCCTTAGCCGAGTTGCAGGAAGATTTGTGTTTACTGGCCGAGCCCGTAATGACTCCCCCTTTCAAGGTGGTCGCGGGAGCCACCGTCGTCTCGCGGGGTGGGTAATGTGCGCGCGCATAAATTTGGGGGGAGTCGCCCCGGGCACTCTTCATTGCGGCGCTTGGGCTGAACCGGGCTTACGGTCTATCCTCGTTTCGATGGCACTAGTTTCACGACGACGACGTATACCGTCGGTGAGGCGCGCCCGTCCCGCACTCCAAGTATCACTCAGCGTGTGACCGTCGTATACTGTGTGATTACACGTGCAGGAAAAAAAGAGGCGTGACATAGCCTTCCGTAACAAATTGCAACCACCATACCCTCCCGTGGTTTACGCGACCCTTACTACCAACATCCATATAGCCAGAAGCTTGTCTAGCCGGAAGCCAAACAGTTACTGCCACTCGAGTTGACATTGCGCGCGCCTGCGTAACCCTGCAGTATAAAGTGACGCGCCGGATGGATGTCGTCGTACGCGAGCACGCTTGATTGCGGACTACATATACACGGCTAGGAGCAACTGTCTGTATGCCCTGTGTCAATTATCTTCCCAAAGCAGAGTTGTCTATTACGTGGCCAATATTGGCCCACTGCGTAACTCGTGCGTCAGTGTTCAGATTGCACAGCTTTCTGACGTAACGCAGGGGGCAATCTGTGGCTATTGAAAACTAACTCTGAAGATATATATTTACTCAATGCCATTTCTTCACGGGAAGCAAGATGTGCACATCGAAACATGCTCCGCTAAGGGGCACCGATGCATATTCTTGGTTTTGGCCTACATAGAACGTATGACATGAAAATACAGGGGCAACCAACACGTGAATATGTTTAGGGCGGGCAGGAAACCTACCTTTTGATACGAAGAGTGAGGAGTAATGGAGCAACGTAAACGTAAAAAACAAAGTCGCTCGCTTTTGAAATGAGGAACGCTTGCAGCTGACACCACTTAGTTGCTTGTAGATCGAATCAAGGTGAGGCCTCAGCAAATGAGACAATGGGAATAAATGACAAAAGTGCAGAAAACGCCTTTATGATATTACTGTCCACTGGACGACTCCCGTGAAATACTTGGAACATATAGACCTATCAATGAGTGGCCTTCGAAATTCGCAAATGTCAAGCGTATTGAAAGGAGGAAGTGGGTGGAGAGGGGAAGGCGGGATGAAGTAGCAGACGTATTTTAAAAGTATGCTTACTTTACCTTGAGCCCATGCAGCCTTTCGGCGTACGTGCGTATTGATTTCACTTTGGACGCGCCACGCAAACATCGGCCAAACTTAGGACAGCAAACGCTTTTATTTCAGGCGTGCTTTATTTTTCGATAGTCGGCTCAGAACATTTGAACAATAGGAGATAAGCGCAGCATAAGAATGAGCCCGAAAAATGAGCACACAACTACCGGCACTGAAAAATGAGATCACACGGATGTTGCTGTCGTACATAAGAACAGTAGATCGTGTGAGAAGGAAAAAGAGAATGGCTCGCACGTAATCACAATTACGTATACCACCATAATCAGTACGAGAGTAGGAGTGCCACTTTCAGGTCAAGTCATTAAGTCTTGCATGAGGGTTTCTGGGTTTCTTTACTTTTTGTGTCTCTCTCAAGTTATATATATATATGTATATATATATATATATATATATATATATATATATATATATATATATATATATATATGTGTGTGTGTGTGTGTGTGTGTGTGTGTGTGTGTGTGTGTGTGTGTGTGTGTGTGTGTGTGTGTGTGTGTGTGTGTGAGCCTGCTATCTCAACATTATAGTATTGATGTATGTTAAAAACAAAACGACTGCAAAAAAGCAAAACAGTATAAAAGGGTAAGCAAAGGAAGAAAGCTCCGTGTACGCTTATGATTTATCGTGTGTGAGAAATAGCTGCAGGATGCCAACACGTGGTATTCAAGTGAGTGGAATCAAGGCTAATATAATAAAATTATGGATTCACTTCGAAAAGCATCTAGTAGGATTATCTAAGCCCACCTTTTACCCCCGGTCCCGTGTGATTCGTTGTAATGTGCGATTTACAAACCACGAGGAGACGCCCTTAAGTGTTGAATCGGTGCGCATTCAGCGCGATGGAATGATTCTTTTACACACTGAACGCACACGCCGGGCATCGTCGAGACCTTCGGCTGCGAAGACGCATCCACATACTTTTGGGTGTCTTCTGCAGCTTCAAAACACTCCTGTCACACTAGGCGAGAGTTCCTTCCAACATGTCCATGCGGTAAAAGCGACCAATATGTACACCGCCGACACATCACTATTCTTATGAAGTTTATAAAGCTTCACATTGCCTGCTCAATCGGTTCACCACAAAGACCTGCGGACGCCGATGCCGCTCTCCTGTGTTTCTTAAGGACCACCGGGCTGCACGAGCACTTGAGAAAGAACAGCGTGAGACCGTGCTGTGTATTCTCGAGCTGACTATTTATACATCTCTTTCTTACTCTTCTTTTTTTCTCTCTATCTGTTTCCTTCCCATCACTCCCCATTTCTCTAACCCCAATTGTAGGGTAGCCAACCGAGCCAAGCTTGGTTAACCACTCTGCATTTCCCCTATATTTCTCTCTCTCTTTCTCTCACACACTCAGCATCTGGAACAATAACTGCCTTTATTTGACTCACTTGAAACTTTTCTTGATCTCCAAAATATTGGGCTCATAAACATAGAAGGCCCTAAATTCTGGGGAATTTGAGGCGCTAGAAGTCGTCGCGACGAACGCGCAAAGCACGACACGCTTTGTTTCCTGTTTTCGCCGTTCAGGTGACTGATATAAAGGGGTACCCAATCAATTTTTTTCTTTGCTGCATCGCAAAGCGCAATGCCAGAACAGCTGCCGAAGGTGATTGCCCTTATCTCTAACAGTTCTGTGTACTCTGTGTCAGTGTACTGTCAACATTTCACCGATTCCACTGTCGTTTCATGAATTGCTCGGCTTTCCTCCTCATGCCAGCTTTCCCAGCGAGAGAATTGCGTATAATGAGGTGCAAGACGGCTCACTCTCGAAGCACGTCGTTCGCTGCGCTCGTAAAAATTTTAACGCATGCAATCGACGGCCGCTCGTTAAGCTACACACAATGGACTGTATACATACATTCGCTGCCGTCGCATGCCAAAAGCGTCGAGTGACTTTAGAGTTTTATGAAAGCCAGCTTGTTACGTCCCGTACGTGTGCTACATAATGTAACTAATCATGTTGCGGAATTTAAACAGGCCCGATAGGGACAGTACTTGAGGTTGTCCTCCAATAACAAAACTGCTCCTGCCCTGACTGTACTCATCTTCAGCATTAACAGCAGCCTTATGTGGAATCACAATTATACTTACGCCTACTCCCACGTATTCCGATGCAGGGTCTTTCATACGTCCTTTAAAGATTAATTGAATAAAGGCGCAAATTATTTAAGGGGTACTTTGACCTCCTCCCCCGCCCCCTAGCTATTCCAAAGAAGCTCTTTGTAAACATATCCTATGCTGTCATCGCTTCCAAGAAAATTGACCTTAGTGGTTTGTGAGCACTTATAGGGGCTATTTGAAGGTACTACTATAATAAACGACTTCAATAAAGGCACCGATTACGGGACATTTTGTGTTAAAGAGCGTTCATACCTTTGTCGAAAAGCTAATTTTAGGCTTACAAACCCATGGTTCGACTCACTCGGACTCACTCATACTGCGATCGAGCCGTCAGTCTGAGTCTGAGTGAGCCAGTGAGGAGGTAGAGGATATTTTCGTGAGTCTGAGCTCGATTGAGTCTCCCGGGAAAAAAATATCGGTGAGTCTCAGTCCGAGAGAATCCGAAGAACAAAATGTATTTCATAAGTGAGTCTGAGTGAGCTCCCCAAGTTTTACCGACCTATGGACCTGAGTACCAAGAAAAAAAAACGTTGAATGCTTTTCCAATATACAAAGGCCCAATATTGAGAGCTGTTATGCAATCTACGGCCTCGACTTATGCGTTTAACGTTGATTGATTGAAATGTTGGGTTCAACGTCCCAAAACCACCACGTGATATGAGAGACGCCGAAGTGGAAGATTTCGAAAACTTTTACCTCCTGGGGTTCTTTAACGTGCACTTAAATCTGAGCACGCGGGCCAAGATTTCCGCCTTGATCAATACTGCAGCCGCCGCAGCCGATATTCCATTCCGCGACCTGCGGGTCAGCAGCCGTGTACCACCGCGGCGTGGCTTATGCGTGTAATGTTGCTCACGAGGTTATGCTTTAGCTGCGGCATGACACTAATTATTTGTATGTTTGCTTGCTTGTTTTCTTTCACAATGTGCTGTTTTACATATATCGTGTTAGGGTTTCTTCATCCCGATTGCTGTACAGCGTAGCTGGCTATCAAACGGCAGCATACTGAAATGTGGGCATCAGTACGTCATTGCACCACCCCATAGCGTGTCCTCTGTGGTTCAGACAGAGGTTCTAAAAACTATAGGCATTCAAAGCGAGCCGTCCACTGGACTGTCGCCATGGACGGTCACCGCATATCTGACGCACAGAAACGCATGCGTGAGACAACACTAAAGTGCTGAATTGACCGGTGAGTCACCAATAGAATCGTTTCTTTCAAGAGTACTTCAGATCCCTGCTGCTCTCATTGATAATCGAGGAAAATTTAGGGACGCGATATTTTCAGTATACGATTGGAAATAAACATATAATGAAATCAAAGAAAGCGCAGATTAGACGACCTTGTATTGTCGTGATAGTTTGCGATGCCAATAAAGTCATGATACTATGTTTTCTTTATAAGATCAAATTAAAGTCAGAAGTAGAAGAAGGAGAGAGCCGGAGGTGAAGATAAGACATCTCCACAAAACGCGTGCTGTACAATATACATACTGAGCCTTCTACGATTTTGTGGGTATATTTTTGCTATAATGCCACAGGACACAGTGCATTGCGGCTTATTGCGGTGCTTTCAACACGTTGTATTTCGATGTGTGATTACAATATGCCACGTTAAGTACAGTGCAGTAATCTTAAAGTTGTTTTAATTATTTACACGCGTCTAGAGAATGTGAACATGCGTTCGCAAAATGAAGCAGAAGGCAGATGTCAGGGATGAAAAATCAGATAATGATGACGCTTGGGTTAGATACAATAATGACGACCATGAAGAGAAGTTGCTTTTATATACTGTTATTCCTGGTAGTTTTAATACATTACATTTGTAAGCTTAAAAGAAGCAACATCAAATACTGTATATATGTATACTCGCCGCGGCAGCTTAGCTGCTCTAACGTTATGCTGCTGGGCACAAGGTTGCGGGTGCGTTTCCGGGGGATGGTGACTCCGTTAGGAAGAAGAATAAACGCAAAAATGCTCGTTTCACACATACAGATTTACGCGCGCGTTAGCGAGTGCTGTAGCTGCTAAAAACAAACCGCAAACCGGAGAAGCCCCCACGACGTGCCTCATATTCACTGCATCACTTTCGAACGTACAACTCGAAAAGTAAGTTCTTAATTGCTTTCTAAACATGCTGGCTCTTGGTAATGAGACATCTGTAGGCTGACATGCCGACGCTGGATCTCTCGGCAATATTACCGCAGGCACTACATTGCTCTTATGTCCTTAAATATGCAGCGCTTGTGATTGCGAGGGGGAATTCTAGATCTTATGTTACTGCCCTTCTCTTCACAATGTTAGATAAAATTGCATGATTGCGGGCTACTTTGAGCACGCAATCCCCCACACATGTTCGCACGTAGGCCCCCGCGCATATATATATATATATATATATATATATATATATATATATATATATATATATATATATATATATATATATATATATATATATATATATATATATATATTATTAAAGCCTTAATTATGCCATGAAAAAGCCGTGGCTCCCGCCGAAACATCGGCTATTAGACGGTTTCGCGAGAGCCTGCCGGTCTCTAGCAACATTGGGCGTTCACCCGAAAATCACCCCAAAAACTTCCGTTTCAGCCTGTTCTTGCGTGGTTTTAGCGTTTGTTATTGGCCGCAGCTGCTTGTGTTCAGATGTTTTATGTAGATAAAATTATTCCGGTGAAGCGCTGGCAACTCGAGCACAGCTGTGTCAAGTCAGGATGCAGTCTACATGCCTGAATTAATTGTATATGCTAGCCAAAACGTTGTTTTCTGACCGATGACAGTAGAAAAAGCGCCTGCATTGCAGCGATCCTGGCAAAAAACTGGATTCCCGCTTAGATCACGTAGGTGTTTTCTGCCCACTTCATTAAAGGCAATGTAAAGCGCAGCGCAGACTAAAGACACAAAGGCGACACTCAGACGTTAGACTACAGTCAAAGGCCCCCGGTTACCGGGAACACACCAGTCACTGTCCTCTTCCACTCGTGTCAAACAAGTGTACTGACGCCTGAAAGGGGCAGAAACGCCTGAAACGCCTGAAACGTGACGCCTGAAACGCCTGAAACGTGACGCCTGAAACGTGAAAGACGCCTGAAACGTAGGCTGAAGACGCCTGAAAGACGCCTGAAACGTGAAAGCTAACACATAAAAGCCATCGCAAAGCTGTTCATCTTACAGTTTGAGTGATATCAATGATGTGTACTGTTATACACAACACGGGACACAAAGTAGCCGAGCTTAACATGAATCGCTGCACAACATGTACGTCTTGGTGTCCACGTTTCGTTGTTGTTGCGTTTGATTTTTTTCTAAGTGATGCTGTCGAGTGGGTTCTCATCTGTGTGAGCATATAAGACTCATCGCCTGTCTTTCTGTCGCTAATGAACATTGCCGCAATCAAGCATTTATATATTTTGGGTATGAACATAGACTGTTGATTTAGGCAGGTTCGACTTGAAGTTTCATTCATGAATAGCTTACTCGCCAGTAAACCATAATCGTTCGTGTGACCCTACAGCTGCAATTGACTTATCACATCAGTAAATCTTATAATTTCTCAGTCACATGAACACGTTAGACAGCGAGCGATTCCGATCACCGCTGGTCTGTTTAAAAAGTGCCCGGTGTGACACAGACGCAGAAATAAGCGTTTAATCCTGAGGTTGTCTGCTTAGACGAAAACACAAATATGTTGCGGGCTCAAAAGGAGGAAGCCTTAAAGTTGGAGTCGAAAAGCTGAATTGAACAACTTTCCTATGTATCGAGCCACTATTCTCCTGCATGTCGATGATATGGGTGTGGTTTGAAGACGCGGACTAGGGAAAATGCAGGTGTGCGATGTCAATTCTCGGTCTGTGTCGTCAAAGCGCATCCACGTCGTCTGCATGCAGAACCAACTAGCTCAATCAGGTTCGCTGACAAACGTCTCCTGCAATTTATGCATTTTTTGTTTTTATAGGCGCGACCGCTCTCAGAGCAGGCCACACGGAGCAGGGGGGCGCGCTCATCGGAACGCCACGACGGGTATTTTGTAAGGCGCCCATCAGCCACGCGAGCCGTGCGCTACGTCGCGCCCCTTCATGTAGCCGCAAGACGTTGCTCCAAACACATCCTATGAGAAAAGCGGGAGAAATAATGGAGCAGCAAACTCAAACACACCCCGAAAACACAAGCGGGACTTTGAAAAAGCATTGGCGGATGTGCCGCACCGGAACTCTGCTAGGGTAGGCCGTTCGGTGAGAGCCAGTTTGTTTAAAAACACCGAAACCGGCTGTAAATATTTGTTACGTGAAAGCGCATCTACATTCTTATATATATATATATGTATATATATATATATATATATATATATATATATGTATATATATATATATATATATATATATATATATAGGAAAGAATTATATACTTAAGGGATCGTGTTTCCTTGTCTTGACGCAATATTAATGAAATCTAACAGACAATACTGCCAAGAAAAGTATAGAGGATGTAGAGGAGGTTGTTAGACCGAATGGTAAGGTAAGTGTGAAGAAAAAAAAGTGGGTAAAAAGTTAGCTTGCCATACGTAGAATATATATATATATATATCTGCATGACGGCACTAGAAATATCAGCCGTCATGCCGACACTGCGGAATCAGGGCGTTGATGAAGTATATATAAACATCCTGGAAGATATCTACAGGGAATCAACTGCTACCATAGTGTTTCATAAAGAAAGCAACAGATTACCAATCAAGAAGGGTGTAAGGCAAGGGGAGCCCCGCCGCGGTGGTCTAGTGGCTAAGGTACTCGGCTACTGACCCGCAGGTCGCTGGTTCAAATCCCGGCTGCGGCGGCTGCATTTCCGATGGAGGCGGAAATGTTGTAGGCCCGTGTGCTCAGATTTGGGTGCACGTTAAAGAACCCCAGGTGGTCGAAATTTCCGGAGCCCTCCACTACGGCGTCTCTCATAATCAAATGGTGGTTTTGGGACGTTAAACCCCACATATCAATCAATCAATGTAAGGCAGGGGGACACAATCTCCTCAATGCTATTTACCGCGTGCTTACAGGAGCTTTTCAGAAGCCTAAAATGGGAACAGTTAGGGATAAGAGTTAATGGAGAGTACCTTAGTAACCTGCACTTCGCCGATGACATTGCATTGCTGAGCACCTCAGGGGACGAATTGCAACTCATGATTACGGAGTTAGACAAGGAAAGCAGAAAATTGGGCCTTAAAAATAATCTGCAGAAAACGAAAGTGATGTACAACAACCTTGGAAAAGAGCAGCGCTTCCAGATAAGTAATAGTGCACTTCAATTTGTAGAATACTATGTCTACTTAGGGCAGGTAATAACCGCAAAGCCGAACCACGAGATTGAAGTAACTAGAAGAATAAGAATGGGCTGGAGCACATTTGGCAACCACTCTCAAATTATGACAGGTAGATTACCACTATCCCTCAAGAGGAATGTATATAACAGCTGTATCTTGCCTGTACTTAGCTACAGAGCAGAAACTTGGAGACTTACAAAGAGGGTTCAGCTTAAATTGAGGACGACGCAGCGACCAATGGAAAAAAAAGGTAAGTGTAACCTTAAGAGACAAGGATAGAGCAGAGTGGATTAGGGAACAAACGGCGGTCAAGGATATCATAGCTGAAATCAAGAAGAGGAAATTGACATGGGCCGGGCATGTAGCGCGTAGGCAGGATAACCGCTGGTCATTAAGGGTAACTAACTGGATTCCCAGAGAAGCAATCGGGTTAGGGGGAGACAGAAGGTTCGGTGAGAAGATGTGATTAAGAAGTTTGCGGGTATAAATCGGCAGCAGCAAGCACAGGACCGAGTTAACTGGCGGAACATGGGAGAGGCCTTTGTCCTGCAGTGGACGTAGTCAGGCTGATGATATATATATATATATATATATATATATATATATATATATATATATATATATATATATATATATATATATATATATATATATATATATATATATATATATATATATATGTGTATATAGCAAGCCATCACTTGGATCACCACTGTACTGTGGGCGATAGCAACCAACACCTCAACCATCTGTGATTCCGTGATGATCGCCTAACTGCGTGTGCTTGCTCTTAGTTTTCTTCCTTCTCTATTTCTTCTTTTTTTTTCGCACGCTTCTCCCTGCCAGTGCACAGGGTCGCAAACCGAAACCAGGCATAAGTAGGTAAACTCCGCTGCCTTTCGGTGGCGTTTTTTTTTCTACCCCTGACGTTCATTGATTTGTCACACTGTCAACTTTATCGGCATTACTTGACACTGCAACCACCGGCTGACACGTTGCTACAGGACACTTGCCAGAAAAGCGCAAAATGACGGTGTAGTCTCGGGAAACAAACCGCTCACACAAACAGACGAGTGGCAGCAGAACGTTAACGTGTCCTGCTTTGTAGCTGTGCGATATGTCAGTGCAGGTTAAAGATCACCAGATTTTTATATTTTCCAGAGCCCACCACTACGGCTTCTCTCAGAATCATAATATGGTTTTGAGATATGGTTTTGAGAATCATAATATGGTTTTGAGGTGTGGTTTTGAGATGTAAATATGGTTTTGAGATGGTTTTGAGATGGTCTTTTTCGTCTTTCAGGAAAGTTTTTACATAGGCTTGTATATTTCCTTTGATTTCTCACTTCTTTTCAGTGAATTTACTCTTGTCTTTTTATTCTTTCCATTTTGCGGAGATTTTCTCGCTGTGTGTTTTCACTCTTGATTTGATTTTTCTGAAGAGTGTCTGTAATGTATTGTTGCTTGCATTGTTTTATTTTTGTGTGTGCCTGCACAAAGACCTTATGGTTATTGCAGTGCACGTTAAATAATTGATTGGTTGATTGAATATATTATTATTATTATTATTATTATTATTATTTTGTTGTTGCTGTTGTTGTTGTAGCTCTAGGTGAACTAGTCCGAGCAGCCTGAATGTTCGGAAAAGTCGTAAGCTGCTTCCAGCGTGTAGCCTGGATTGCAAAATAGCCTTGATTTTGCGACAATGTTTTAACGTCAGTGCTTCCAGTCGTCTGCTCAGTGAACTGTGCATACAATACAGATAAATGGCCGACGCAGGGGAATCATGCGTGCATGTAAATGCGCCTAAATAATCACTGTCCAAGAAAGAAAAATAATGCTAATACGCGCAAAGAGATCGAACCTTTCCACGGTAACGTGGAGAGCGCGTATTTTTCCTTAAATCTGGTTTCTACGACGCATCCATCAGGGCAGCGTGACGCAAACGGTGTATTCTGTCGCATTGTAAAGCTCACTGGATGTGACGTAGTTTATCAGCGGAATGAATTAACAGCCCATACAGTATTCATTAGATCCCCCCCCCCCTCTCTCCATTCACCAACTCTGTCTCCGAATAACCACGCAGTAATCGGAGGGCGCAAATTGATTCACATCGTTGCCGCTCATTTCCCTCTCACTCTGTAATTTCCATGTCGCTATTTGCTGATCATCGTGGAGATATTGCCAACTGGACGTGTATATATACAGTCATGGCCCACGGCGTCGTGAAGAGGAAATAGGCGCAAGTAATTAAATCGGCCATCAATGGGGTGTAAACGCGACGCATGATACACTACGTCTTGTGGAGCCTTCTGTACATGCGTCGTGAGTCTATTTTCCCTATTCCACTGGTCTCCCATGATAGCGCTTGCGCACCATGCAGATCGGTGTCGCGGTGCCAAGAGGAAGCTTGCCTCCCGAGCAGTGTACGGGCACTGCTATAGGCCGGAGTGATCCTGCGGGCGAAGACGATATACAATGGGAGAGAACGATGCGCGCGTTCCAGGCGCGTGCACCAGGTGCAACGTGCTGCGGTCTCGATACGGTTGCCACACCGCCAAGAGAAGTTAACGGCAGGCTTTAGCGAAAGATTGTGTCTACCAGAGAGCAATGAGTGGGAACTTGCTAGCAAGAAAATAAGCACGTCTCAATTGGAAGACGTCGAATAACCTTCAGACGTTTGACACGTGCCTCAGAGTACTGCAATAAAAACTCACAGGATCCCTCGCACATCCGCCTTAGTCAACACGAAGGGGAAAGTCGTCTTTGTTTTCTTTTTGTTAAAGAGTGAAGCTGTTTTCTGTCGAGGCCTTCGTGTCCAACGAACGTCGTAGATTCTACTGGAATTTACCCACAGAAAGTGGATGAGTCCCATCACGTATGTATGGCCCTCCTATCAACACTCCCACTACGACTTCCAAACTCACTACTACGAACGCGCACTACTGCTCTCGCCCCGGCATGCATTTAATGGTTTGTCATTCTCACTTTGCACCACTTCATTCATCCCACTTCGTTCAACCCCACTGCATGCCACAAGCTTAACTGTTTATTCAGGGTCCACCAAACGAAGCTGGCTGAATTTTTTAAACGCGGTAGTCTTTCTTGGCGCCCTTCGACGCAAAAATTTTGGTCTGTCTGTCCGTCTGTACATTTGTCTGTTTGTCCACTCTTAATGGCACCGGGTACTTGAACCGGCCGACCCCATGCGCAGCTCCCACCAATGTTGCTCGAGATTTAGCATTCATACTTGTGCGATTGTCAAATAAAAAGCAATTACTGCGCATGTCTGGGGCACCATACCAACACGTATATATTCTGCATGTGGCCCCGCCGCGGTGGTATAGTGGCTAAGGTACTCGGCTGCTAACCCACAGGGCGCGGGTTCGAATCCCGGCTGCGGCGGCTGCATTTCCGATGGAGGCGGAAATGTTGTAGGCCCGTGTGCTCAGATTTGGGTGCACGTTAAATAACCCCAGGTGGTCTAAATTTCCGGAGCCCTCCACTACGGCGTCTCTCATAATCATAAAGTGGTTTTGGGACGTTAAACCCCACATATCAATCATATTCCGCATGTGAATCTTTTACTAGAAAAGGCATACATAAGTAATTCTAAAGACCGTAACGCTTATCACGCTGCGCTGACCATGCAACGCTTGCACGAAAAAGCGAGTGTTTCCAACGCTTTGCTAAGACCAGATGGTGGTGGCATCTACCCGCCGCCTTGCGTTCTACACCTTATCGCCTCTGAGACGGGTGCGCACACCCGTCTCAGAGCCACGCGCTTCGTTTTTCAAGATAACTGCCAGATGGCACTCATGTTTCACGTGTGACGTAACTTTATGCGCTCGTTCGCCTCCACTGCACGCTCGAGGCAATCTAACGCAGCGCCTCCAGAATACCATTCACAAATTTTCTTGCACAGAACATCAAATAAATGTTTTGTTCACTATCTCCACACGCAAGACTATCGTCTTTCGATCACATTTCCAGATTAACATGCAGATACAGGGCCAATTTTTTCTTCTAAGCTTGTGTATTGAACGTCCCACGCTACCGCCCATTCGAAAGCATTGTGCAACAAACGTGGCCTTTAAATGCCTACAGGACTGTACACTCTAAAAAAAAAGCACGAGTAAAAAGGGTGTGTTTTTTGTCCCACAACAATAATCGTCGTCTATATTGCGTTCCATTCTTGCGCTTTCGCCCCGCGCCCGGTACATTCCGGTCACGATCGACATGCCCATTATCAGGGTTACGTTGCATTCTCGATAGGAAAGTGGCCAGCGCCGAGTTTTCAAGAAAGGAAGCACAGGCAAGCCTGATGACGATTATTGTTGTGGGACAAAAAGACACCCTTTTTACTCGATATTTTTTAGAGTGTAGCAATTCTAAACTTTCTGCACCTTACCTTCTTTTACACTACTTTCGAGATCGACCAACAATTCACCAAGCAGTGATTTCCTTCGATGACGTCACAAATTCTGGGGATCTATGCCATCGTGATGACGCCATATGACACCTCACCACTTGATTATTTTATGCCTCGCTCTTCTTGACACCGCCTGTAGGGAATGTCGACGCCATACGTCGGTCACTTTTCTGGTTTTATGAGACATTTAACGCTTTCGCCTTACAGTACGAATATATGACTCGTTTCGGATCACAGCACCATGGTCTAAACAAAAGACAGTATGAGGGAGTGTCGTGCCCAAACCCCCTTTTATTGAAAGATGTCTGAAAAACTGTTGATGCCTAAGTGGGTCTTCACCTGTTATTTGTCTTTTAAAATGTTTTTTGCTTGGATAATTGTTTCATAATCTGACTGACACGAATTCCGTACAGGATCAAGAAAGAACACCAACTGCGCTTGTCATCTACATCAGTCTTCTTTCTCTGTCCTCTTCTCGTACATGACAGTTTGCATGTCATGTCACCAATAACAGTATGAAGTTACGAAGCTTTCACATAAAATGACATTTTTTTTATAACGACACTACAATAGAATTAATTCTCCGCGCAAGGGCAGTGCTCATAGATCATTGTTAGCCAAACGACGTCCTCACTCTGCCATAAATTTCTAAAGCATCTAACCACTTATTTTGAGTTATAAATTGCACATCATTATTGTGGAATTGGCCTCCTCAGCCAGTAAGTGGTAACAACAGCCTACGATGCCAGCGCCGCTGGCCACCAATGTCCTGCGCCACGAGACACCGAGACTACAGCAGCGGCCTCCAATGCTAACAGGAGCAGCTCGACCTAGCGGGTATGACAGAGAAAGAGAGAGACACCACATACTATACTCCTACCATATAGCAGTTCAATGCACTAATTCATTACGTCGTGCTACTTGTACTGAAACAAGTCAATGTCACGTACTGCTGCTAAGGAGTGGTCAGAGCTTAGTCAAGCTGCGGCGTGAAAGCAGCTTCTCTTTCTGTGACCTACTACTTTTCGCTGTGACATATTGTACTGTACTGTTTAGGGGGGGGGGGGGGGTAAAAGTTTTATACATTGATTGATTGATTATTTGATTGATTTATTGATCGATTGAATGAATCTTTTACAACAATAACCCGCGGTACAAAATTGGTTGGATTGAATTTTGGTCGAAGTTGCATGATAATATAAAACAGAGTATTGAGATGTGCTATCTAGGAGGCTATAGGTCATGGGTTTGATTCCCCGCCACGGCGGCTGCATTTCAACGGGGGGTGACAGGCGATAGAGAGCAGTCGTGTACTTAGGTTAAGTTTTACCTCAATGACCACAGGTGGCTTGAATTATCTGGAGCTCTCCATTTTAGGTGTCTCATAGCCAAAGTGTAAGATACAAACAGTTGTTTGTACTACCTTACACCATGCTCATAGACTTCAGGAGCAGCATTGGGTGGTTAAACTTCATAAAAGTCAAAACGAACCAAAGCACCTTCAGCCCTTTGCACACGAAAGTTTTGGTGTTAAAAGTGAGTCGGCACTGCCTTATTTGCAGTATGTTTAGACTTCATGTTTTAAGACAAAGCGGTTCAGTGCAGTGATGTATGTAGGAGACAGGCTTACAACAGGACAACGCTTCCATGGCCACATAAATGCTAAGAAATGAGCATCATCCCCGTGCGTAGCAGTCAAGTTCAGCAGTGTTCGATAACTGAAGGTTGAGCGACAGCTAACGCTGCCGTGTTCACATTGCCACTACACATATACGAAGCATGACACCCTATTTTGGGAGGCAGAGTGGCAGAAAACAGAAGGCCGCCACCATCACCGGAGGCGTTCTTGTAGCGTCGCACTGTTTCTTTTCAGTAGGGGACGAGGAGCTCGACGTGCCGCCCATTAAGTGCGAGTGTCTCCCCGAGAAACGGGTTCACGTACCGCTTAAGGGGTGACGCAGCGCGCTTGGCCGCAGTGGTAGAGGAAGTAATTTCATTTGGACGGGCCCCACTTGTTTGTCGGTACCGCCGTATTACGCCGCCGAAAGGCACGTCCTTGGAGATCTCGTCGTTCTCTACGCAGCTCGATCGGTTTCTGGAGGCCTGCGGCTGTTGCGCAACGGCACGTTTAATAGACAAACGGCGAAGTCCCTGTGCTGCTTGAGCATCGTCATTGGAAGCGCAGTACACATGGTCGCGTGACGCCCACGTGTGTGCGCATAATAAATCGACCGTTTATGTTGCGTCACAGGCCCATACTGTAACCGCCGCTGTTGGTCTTGCGACCTTTAGGATCTTGACAGTCTCGGCTGGGTTCCTCGAGCCCGCCCGTGGACAAAAAACGCCCTTTCCTTTTCGCGAAGCTTTCGCGCAGCGACGGATGAGTGAGCATAAGTGACGGTTTTCCTGTCCACGGCCCGAAAGTGGGCTTAGTGTAACGAGGAAAAGTGTTACACAATAAGGCAGCACCACTGTTAACCGCACGTAGGGAAGCAAACGTTTAAATTATACACTTTAACTAAAAAAAAGAGTACGTGTAACTCTTTTCACCGAGTTCTGAGTCGACACGCATGCGACAATCTTTAAAGAGGCGAGTCAACTATTGGGCCCCACGACTCTTCGACAAGAGAATAATGCTCTCTTAAGAAAGTTCGCATGTCTCTCTAAAGATATTCTTATACGTAGTGAGTTAAGAGTAAAAAATATAGCAGCATTGCTTTTTTTTAAGAGTGTACTACTTGGGCAGACTAACCGAACGAGTCATTTGGACCGCATGAATGGATGCGGACACGCAAACAGTATGTGAATGCACTTTATTTTTCGCAGTTTCGTTTTCTTCCTGCCCGTGGGCATCGACTGAATGGCACACTCTGCCTTGCGCTAAGCTTACAGCATCGCATTGCTGTCATAACGAGGGGGGATCAGATAGCGCCAGCGAATTTATTCGTAGTAGAAAGAAAAAAGAAAAGAGCTAAAATGGTTCGCCCCGATCAAGTTGCATTGAAGCAAGAAGTGAAACTGACCCAGGAATGCAGCTCAAGGGCACATAGATCGTCCACTCTCGACGTGTTTGTTGTAAATGCTGAACTTGTACCAACCACAGTTCGGTGGACCCGACGTTCTTTCACCAAACATCTCTGTAAACGATGGTTTATATTCGTTAATATCTGAGCTACGAAAACCACGTAATGATCATACGAGACGCCACAGCGGGGATGGCTCCGGAAATTTTGACCGTTTGGTGTTCTTCGTCACAGTGCGGCCACCACGGCGGGGATTGAGTGCGCAACCTTCAGGTCAGCAGCCAGGCACCATAACCGCTGCTCCACTATAGGAAACGATGGTTCGCATCTAAGCGACGTACTTGTGTGTGTTTTCTTTATACCTCTTCTGTCGTGAGTTTCTAGCAGCTTCTATATTTCAACTTCTTGATTGATATGCGGAGTTTATTCTGCCAAAACCACCGTACGATTTCATATGGTCACTATATCAGCTGCTATATAAGTGAGGCTATACTGTGCATTACTGGCTGTAGCACAACCCGTTCTGATTAGCACTAGGGTACCCCTTGATTCTCGGCATACGTTACAAGCGACCACGCGTTGCAAAACGGTCCACAAGGCACGTTCCGAAGACTGATGGATGTTTTAACATTCATGGCCGCAGCGGCAAGCGCCCACTACTTCACGGGATCACACTGTCGTAGAGAATAATTGTGCGAAATGAAAATGACGGGTAGTTAATTTCGACTGTGCCGACCAACATTTCATGCCTCTTCACTCTAAAAAAAGAGCGAGTAAAAATGGTGTCTTTTTGCCCCACAACAATAATCGTCATCTATATTGCGTTCCATCCTTGCGTTATCGCCCCGCACCCGGTACATTCCGGTCCCGATCGACATGCCCATTATCAGGGTTACATTGCATTCTCGATAGGAAAGTGGCCAGCGCCGAGTTTTCAAGAAAGGAAGCGCACGCAAGCCTGATGACGATTATTGTTGTGAGACAAAAGGACACCCTTTTTACTCGATATTTCTTTAGAGTGATCAAGCATTGTTTGACGCTTTGAATTGGTGTACGATTATCGTACCTATAGCTAGAGCATTCGTCATTTTGTTGATTCATTCAACACTTCCACTGTACCATTCTCTGTGGAGAGGATTCTGATACCTCGGGCGTGTGTCTCAATTGCGCAGAAAGCGACTAAAATGCTACAACACAACTTGAAGACAACAAACCGGAGCGACCGCCTGTAGAGTGCGTGTGCTCCCCCGAGTGTTCTCGTAATTGTGTGCATCTTTCTTCCCTCCCTCATATCTCTTTTTCCCCTTTCATTCCTTCCCAGTGCAGGGCAGCAAACTGGACGTGCGTCTGGTTAACCTCCCTGCCTTTTCTTGCATTTTTGTCTCTCTCTCTCTCTCTCTCTCTCTCTCCACTTCCTTAGAAGGAACATTTATTATACGTCTTGTAGTTAACGCGACCGATTTTCTAAGCCTCTTTCTCTCTTCACTAAATACAGCCCCGTCCTATTAGTTCGCTCTATTCTTTATTCACACGGAGATTCAAAGGCAGCTGTAATCTGTCATTTAAATGTAGAACTAAAAAGAAAGTAAACGATTGCGTGTACTTCGTGTCTTAAAATACCAGCGTTTAAGCTTTTTTTCTGTTTTCAATTTCAATTGTCATTTGCATAAACAGCAGCGTCTCTTCCATAATGTTCTCCCAGGCAGTAAGTTAAGTCTCTGCATCGACCAATTATATTTGGCAAATAACATGCTTATACGTTTCGTGGGTGGAGGGGGCAAAGTAACTAGATAATTTGATGCATATACGGTCTACATATCGTGTTGTGGCTGGAGACAGCTAGACCTATATGTCATGTGAGCAAAGCAGCGTCTCGAGAACATCTCTGGCCATTCTCTTGTCGTGTGCCGAAGTCGGTACTGGAACAGTACTGTTCAATAAGGCAGATGGTACCTCATGACGCATCCCGACAGCACATTACGAGAATGAAACAGTGCACTGTGATGTACTTAGAATTTCAAAGAATGTTCATCTGCTCATGCATTGAATGAGATGAAGTACGGTTACTGACCAAGGCGGATGACGATCTGGCGTTTCAAAACCACATACGGGTTCTTGTTCACTGAGCTAGACTGGAAGTCGTTGTCCAAAACGACTTCTAGTGAAGCTCTTGAACAAGGAACCCGTATGCAGTTCCGAAACGTCAGGTAATTATCAGACTATGTCAGTGACGAGTTTTATCTGAATGCACTGCGATACACAGATCGACAAAAACTGCTGCGTGTGTGGCACTGCCTATATTATTATGCAAAAGAATGAGGAGTATGTATAACGTCATCAACTCGAACGTACGACCGAGACGGAACTACACTTTATTCCAAGCGAATTGCAAAATGGTGTGCCGATAATGTGACTTCCATGTTCCGTGAGATTGGATGAATCAGTTGCCTGTCAATAGTAGCGTTTCCTGGTCGTGGCAGATGCGAACGACGACTTGTAGTTTCGGCAGGGCCACATAAAGTGCGATGTCTCGAGTAGTCTGCTTGTGCTACTTAATATGAAGACGATTCGCGAAATATTCTAAAACCAGCTGCTAAAAAAACTGAGAATTTACCGTAGGACAGGGACTTAAAATATACACTTTTCTCGTTGCACGTGCAAAGATAAATATGAAGATGCGCCTTACGCTATGTGGTCTTGATCTGTTGTTTCTTTATGGCGACACATTTTCTGTTGTCATGCTTTACGTCTGTTTATATGAGACGTGTGCCGGTCCGAAAAGAAAGCAGTTCGTGCATCAACTCGCTGGTCCCCGTGTTTGCTTTTTCCTGTTTTTGGTCAAAACATAGCAGCGCGTCCAGATATGACGTAAAACACTTGTCACTGCTGCAGCTTTACAAACTAAAAATTATGAAGCTGTTCATTATATTCGCAGTTAATAGCACTTTCGCTATAAGCGCAGAGCTCAATATGTTAAATGTTGCCTCCTGCGCTTATTTTACCTCCTGCATAGTCACGTCCATGCTCTTGGGAAACTATCACAGGTAGGCACAGTCTATTTGTACTTTAATAAATGACAGTGTTGCACAGCGCGGCAGGACGAGGCATAGTGTTGGAAAATTTGGATACCATGGCATCAGCAACGAACTTACATGTGTTTTATTTCAGCCACGCAACGTTTGGGTGCATCGAATTGGTCAAACGGAAGACCCACGGGCTATGCCACTCTAATTCAGCACTCGTGCTTAGGCTACAAAAAAGAAAAGAAAAGGAAAAAAATAGTGTCTTCCGTGATGTGCAAAGAATTCCTCGTGACTGCTCCGGGCGCCTCAGACGCTGCAAGGTAAGCATACATTCAGTGCTCGTGACGTGCTTCTGTTGACTGTTGCGTCCGTTAGCACCTAGTGCATTGATCACGGACGACTAATATATTGGCTCGCAAAACGCGGGGAGCTCTCGGCTAATGCTGGCACATGTTCAATAGCGAGAGTAGACGTGAGCGCAAAGGAAGCAGTAAATGCTTCTTTTGAAACAATTTTTATGCTTTTTTGCGGTTGGTGTACGTCATGATCGCTTAAGTAATGTTGAATGTTGGGCGAGCTGGTGGCAGTCCATCTTAACGTGTGAAGCAGCGCACTGAGACAAGACACACAAGGGAGGAGTGATTCAAAAGGATCGGTTACCCTGAATTCGTCACTTGGTTTTCCATTTCAACACTTTCCTATAGACTTATTTCTTGTCTGTATACATACATACATACATACATACATACATACATACATACATACATACATACATACATACATACATACATACATACATACATACATACATACATACATACATACATACATACATACATACATACATACATACATACATACATGCATGCATGCATACATACATACATACATACATACATACATACATACATACATACATACATACATACATACATACATACATACATACATACATACATACATACATACATACATACATACATACATACATACATACATACATACATACATACAATAGGGAGAGCCTCTCCAAAAATGCAATTCTGTTAACTAAGTTCCTAATGCAGCCCTATCATGAATGACGCTCACAAGTGTACCTAGAGCACATCAAGCTGCGAAGTATAGCGTTATATTCACCATTCTCTCTATCAGTTCATATTTTATTTAATCATTCAGTGTATATATTATTATCTATTCATCTCCACAATGATGCTGCCCAATCAGAACAGTGAGTTCTAAACACGACTCCTCAAAAGCGTTCAAGTTAAGAACTTATGAGATAAGAACTTATGAGATACAATAATTGACCAGCTCTTTCATTCAAACCATTCTGCTCAACTCTCGTAGGTGCGAGGAATGCCTTCTAAAAGATTTTGGCGTGAAAATTGTGCAATGTCAATACTGGGGGACGATAACTGCGCGATAGGATTGGCGGCGCATGAGGGATATTTCAAGCGTTTGCGAAACCATGGTTTGGGTAACAATGAGAGGAAAATTGGAGCGTCAGGAAATTTTTATCACAGATGTGGAATGAATCCTGTGAGTATATATGCGCAGCATAGCAGGAATAGATGATTACGCTTTATGTTCCGCGCAGGCGCACCATGGTGTATTCACTTTCATTTCGCAATATTTATTTATTTAATTATTTATTTATTTAGGTTTGATAATGCAGTACAGGTCAACGCTATGGAAGATATATGTGTCAAATGGTGTGTGCGTATTCTTGGCCGATCATCGTGTGCTACTGTCACACAAGGGGTACCAGATTTTAACGGTTGTTTCATAGCTTCATGGATCATAATGCGCACACCGACCATATTGCTATTCTTCTTCTCACAAAACATCACATACGTCGCCTTTCTCCTCTTGGCAGTGCTGCTAAGACATACATACGCTCTGCTTTGCCGTGTATGGCTAAAAGTGTCTTTCACAAAGTCAGTTTTTTTCACACTGGAACGACTATAGCAACCACTTTTGTGACAAATGTGGTAGCGCGGAGGCATTGTAGCACACTTTCTGCGACCGTCCTCTTTACAATGCACAGAGACTCGCGGTCGCTCTAGCTCACGCATAGGCTACAGGCGAATGATGGCAGTAACCATTCTGGAATTTGAACAGTGTGACTTTGTGTGTGTAAGACTTCTCTCTATCTTTATACTTTGAAATGACTTTCTATCCCTTTCTCCAGTGTAGAGTGCCGTACCAGTTTTTCTAAACTGGTCAACTTAACTACAAAACGGCGCCAAAAAGCGACAAGAAACAGAGAAGGCACAAACAAGCGCAGACTAGCAACTGAAAGTTTGTTGAAGAATACACATTTCTAAATAGCAAACGTTATGACGTAAAAGATTAGAAGTTAGCAGTGAGTTATTTTTTACTATTTTTATTTTTAGTTGGTTCGATGGGACCGAAAACCTCGCTACACACGTGTCGCCATACTTGTGTATATAAAAAGCCTCAGCAACTTCTCTCGCTGTCCTGTCTCTGTGCCGGAACAACGCCCTTGTTTCGCGAAGTAATGGGTAACACTTGCAATCCCTGCAATGTAGGCACAGAAGCTACGGTGTGTGGTTAGTTTTTATATGTGCACTTTGTATCTGAGCGAATACACGGCTACTAACTAACGAGTGTAGTGTCAATCGGGCACAGTTAAGCACGAACGCATCTCACTGAATGACCAAGACCACTGGCTTTCCTGATGCTGGCGTGATGAACAACGCGAGCAGAACTGAACTGAAAAACGCAAAACAACAACAACCACAACAACAAAAAAATTCTCATGTATTGCACTAAATTTCTCCTCGTATTCGAAGTGTCAGTGTCTTTGAAACGGTACATCACGCCGTCATATCAATACGTCATTAGGAAGTTTTAGAATACCGTTTCCAAGCGCTGCGGGCGTTGTGGGCGAAGCGGGCACCATAAGAGTTTTAGAATAGCGTTTGTCCTGCTGCGAACTGCAACGCACGATCGCAGCGACACCGTATCCTCGAAACCAGCGCTTGCGGGTACATGCGAGCCGCCATTAATTTCGGATTTTCTGCGTGCGGTCTACGAACACGAACGCCGACTCGCGTTACGACGCATGCGCAGTGGCAGTGACCGTAACGCAAGGGCTAGCGGTGCGCTATTCTAAAACTCCCTATTATGTCTGCACACGCTGAACGGTAGCTATACATGAACAGTCAACGCAAGCGAAAAAACCAAGTGCACCGAACACATGCGCGTGCGCTGTGTTTTATGTACAGGTGACAGGAAGCAAACATCGGAACAGGCAATAACGCCATCGCTTTCATGGCTCTTTGTTTCCGCTACATATCCTATATTCATGCAAAGTCAGGGCTTGTGCATTTTTACGGTCCTTTTATCGCGTCCTGCTACAACTGCGCCGAAGCCGCTTGAGCAAGGGCAACGTACTGCCCGTGTCAACCTCTGTTCCAGTGTCGCACCTGCGTTACTGTGAATTTCAATAATATAAAAGTGCAATATTAACAAATGTATGCCGAAGCGACGACCTTTAAAAATCTATACTTTTCTCACTAAATTTGCAACGTGATCCTTCCCGCACACATAACGCATAGTTATCTTTTGAAGTCTGCAGCTGACTCACAAACCCGAGGTAAAGTGTAACTGCTCTGGATATCTTCTTTCTCGCTCTCTTTTATTCTCTCCCCTTCCTCCTGTTTTATTTTTCACTTTTGTGTGACAGGAGAGTTGATACGACATGGCATGGCAACGACCGCAGATGTGAAGTTTTCAGATGTATTTAAATATTTCCAATCTGCAACTTTTTTTAAAGTCAAATAGGTGGAAAAGATGGTATAGGCACTTCATCACGCAGAAACGAATGGACTAAAAATTGGCAAGAAACAAATCGAGGCGACTGCGCATGTTTTATACGTTTTCATTTTCCTGAGTATTTTACCTCGTTTCAGCGCTCCGCGTTTAGGAATGGTCTTCCGTTTGACGCAGCTGCTTGGCTGTACATATGAGAAATTGCCCCTAATTTTAACTGAAGCACAGTAACTTTTCGAGGTTAGCGAACAGATGTTGGTCGTTCCTGAGCTATATTTCTGTTATGAACTTTTGGGCAGCAACTGGCAAGGGCAAAAGTTTTCCTCCTATTCTAGAAACCACCTGCAAGAGACGAATTCTGACTCAAATCTCCGCTTTTAATATCCAGAAGTCGGCTTAAAAGAGGCAAGATTTTGTAATACACTGGTTTTCCGGTAAAACAATAAACTTCCTGGACACGCTTATTCACGTGCCCTGGCGGTATTGTTATAAGGACGAGTTTCATCTAACCATATATGTTAGTTTTCCCCTGCAAGCCGTGTGTAAAATTAAGAATTCCGGAAGCAAACTATCTGCTCTGCAGCGCAGTCATCTCTCCATTTCGGCAGTGAAAATTACATCAGAATAAAAGAAATTAGGTGTAAGGGATAGTGGCCGGACAGAAAGAAAACTAGCGAGGTGCAACGTTCTAAAAAGATTCTAAACGATGACAAGTCATAAAGACTAATGCACTCTTGATTCTTAACTGACAACATCGAACTGTTTGTGCTTGCAAGAGAAGAGAGAGAAATTAGACAACAAAAAGTTGCAGTGAAAGCAGCGAACAAGTTTCAAGGCGAAACGTACGCGTCTGTTTCTCCCCAAGTTCCGATAACACGCGCAAGTGAGGATCATATAATAGAAGAGTTTATTGACGCAATATTTAGCGTCTATACAACCTTTCGGAACATCAAATGAGGTGTGTGGTAGTGGTCCCACACTGCATGCTGTGCAGCTCGCATTTTTTTTTTAATCCCACTTTGCGTAGCCGTTGTATCTAAACAAGCAAGCAGCTTCAGCACTGATTCCATCCTCACAGCATCGCCTGTAACACAAGATGCAAGCAGTGCGCGCACAACGACGTTTTCAGCGATGGTAGAACCCGCCTTTATCATGGAAAACGCCGTTGAGAAGCAACGGTCGAGAAAACTTTTGTGGGCCTAATGAGGTGCATATTTCTACCCCTTTCAGAAACCCCCTTCAAAGCATCCGTTTCTTCATTTTGTCTTCCGATTTTTTCACATATTTTTTTTACTCGCCTAAAACTTTGCTTCCCATAAGTGGCGTGTCTTCCCTTCCTTGAAAGCGGCTTTCACAAAGTAGGCGTAACCGTAAATGGGCCTTACAATGACAGCGAACGAAAGGCCGACCGACAGAATGATAGTTGTTCCAAACAACGACGTGTAATTTATGCGTCAAGCTCAGACGGCAACGCGTTTTGAAGCACAGCACTCTTGTGTGTGAACGTGCTAACATAGTAGTGACTTTAATATCGCATAATGACGGGATACTGCATAAGCTCCAACCCTGTAGTGAATGGTACCCGCACTGGAAAGACTAAATGAAACAGTCTTCCTTGTTATAACAAAGGCCTAACATATATTTAGCGATCAATATAAGAAAATAAAAATAAAAATGAAGAGTGCCCCTCACAGTCTCATGAGTCATGGCACTGCATAACTTTGACAAAAGTTTTCCTGATCCTTTTAAAGAGTGGCATACTCGTCATCTACTCCCGACGTAAAAATAAAATAACAATAGAAACTCCACCAAGCGTCAAGTTGCGAAACACATTGGTCCATGCCACGCTAAGAATATAAGTTGTCCTGCAGGAGCTCGTGAACTTGTCCGCCGCAATCAGTGCGTCAGGCGAAGCTCGCGCGTACAGAAATCTCGTGCGGTCGCGTGCTTTCCCGATGTGTAAAAGAAAAAGACCACGTTGCTGCGTGAATCGAAAAAGAACAAGGACACTTGTGTGGCACGTACAGCGCGATGAAGGCGATGTACCGTCTATTCGCGACAATTCTAAAGCTCACACAGTTCAGATAACATATATGAACATATATATATATATATATATATATATATATATATATATATATATATATATATATATATATATATATATATATATATATATATATATATATATATATATAACCTCGCATATCAAGTTTCTTTAACTGCAGCAGGGCCTCAAGCTCCAAAGAATTTTGTAAGCGCCGCAAACATTTTGTTGGAAGCGGGCCAACCATCATTTCTTGTGTGCCCTTTACAATTGACGTTCTTGTAGCCCCAGTGTGTCGTCTTTCTTTCACTAGCGTTTCGTGCACAAATCGCATCGCTCTCTGACGCAGCACAAGCAAAGCAACATTGAAACTTCAGCTCGATGCGGTTAGCTGTTCTATAGTGGGGAAAGCAGAGAGAAGAGCGGCGACAGGGCTCGAGTGGATAACAAAGCATGAATAAGGACGCAAAAGATTGGCTAAAAGAAATAATGTAACCGCGGACATGTTCGCGCTGCTCACGAGAGCGGAGCAACTTTTCAATACTGAGCCCAGAAATCCGGGTCGCAGTCATGCATATCTTCTTGAAGACAGATAAGAAGCAGCGTTTCGAAGCAGCCTCGCAAGAGTGCGTCCCCACTTTTCGATAGTGCAGATTATTTCCTTTAGTATTTGCCACTTACGAGGACTTGTCTGTTCCGGTCTTCTAAGCGTCTCGTCGGCGCCTAGCGAACCGGCATTTGTCTTAGCGAAGACGAGGACGCTAAGAAAAAGTGAAACGGGAGGGGGTGAGAAATTCCGGATAACTGCTATAGTTACGTCTTTTGTTGTATGCATGAGTGACAGTGCTCTCGCGAACAGTGGGTGTTCAGGTCGACAGCCCAGAAGCAACGCGTAAAGTGTGCTAGGCCGGGGAATCAATCTTTACTACCTGAGGCGAATGAGGCCATCATCCTAACGAATAACGAAAGACTCCTCACCAGCGCTCAAGCTTTGAAGTCCTAGTGAGTTATAGGTGGCTCGTCCTGCGCGACATTTTTGGATTATCATTTTTTTTTCTTACATTTTTGTTTCTGTTTTCCTTGTGCAGGGTAGCCAACATGGCTAAGTATAGGATAGCGTATCTGCCTTTAATAAATGCGACGCATTTCTTAGTGAACTTCGGCGAATTTAAGCGTGCGTATCTATCTATCTATCTATCTATCTATCTATCTATCTATCTGTCTATCTATCTATCCATCTATCTATCTATCTAGCCG
The DNA here is from genome assembly GCF_043290135.1 of Rhipicephalus microplus. Lineage (NCBI taxonomy): Eukaryota > Metazoa > Arthropoda > Arachnida > Ixodida > Ixodidae > Rhipicephalus > Rhipicephalus microplus. The sequence continues at coordinate 339,789,682 of NC_134710.1, forward strand.
CCTACGACTTTTAGCTCTCCAGGTCGTTTGGATAATGGTATCAATACCAAACTTAGTATGACATAACATGACTGTATGAAGAGCATATCTGACTAGTCATAACATGAAAATTATTATATGTATGTCATGAGTGTCATAATTTACATTTCATGGTCTTGATCCTCTTGAGGTGGTTCGTTCACATGACATGTTGTAAATCTGGTATGGTATGACATGATTGCATGGTGAACACAAGCGACAGATCCTAACATGAAAATCATGACATGCCTGTCATGTAACAACATGACTACATGCCATGCTCATGATGCGCTCGCGGCCATTTCGCCAGCGTCACATATACCAAATTTGGTACTACGATACGTGAATGAATGATTAAGGTATGTGACTGCTGCAAACATGACAATCATGATATGCGTGTCATGTCACATGACTACACGCTACGCTCAAGATGTGCTCGCGGCCGTTTCGCTAGCTTCACATGTGCCAAATTTGGTATTACGTGACGGGAACGGACGACATAGGTAAATGACGCATCCAGCCCCGCCGCGGTGGTCTAGTGGCTAAAGTACTTGGCTGCTGACCCGAAGGTCGTGGGATCGAATCCCAGGTGCGGCGGCTGCATTACCGATGGAGGCGGAAATGTTGTAGGCCCGTGTGCTCAGATTTGGGTGCACGTTAAAGAACCCCAGGTGGTCGAAATTTCCGGAGCCCTCCACTACGGCATCTCTCATAATCATATGATGGTTTTGGGACGTTAAACCCCACATGTCAATCAAATAAATCAAATGATGCATCCAAACATGAGTATCAAGACATGCGTGTCATGTAACAACATGACTACATGTCACACTCATGATGCGCTCGTGGCCGTTTTGCTAGCTTTACATATGCCGAATTTGGTATTACGTGACGTCAATGGATGACGAGGGTATGTGACTGGTGCAAACATGGTAGTAATCTGATGCATGTCATGTGATAGCATGACCACATGCCACAATCAACGCACCAATACAATTCGACGTGACCTGGCGCACGTGCGCGCCAGCGTTGTCACGCCAGGCGCCACTTCTGCCATATATACTCGCAGGCGCGTACCGCGCTGCGTTGCTTTGATGCATGCGCGTTTCAGCGCATGCGGCATCCCTTCGTCACGAAAAGAGGCAAACGCAGTGTTGTCTGGGTAACGCATTTGCGTGAAATGTAGCATGTCGCATTTCGCACCGGTTGCCGTCGGGCCACGTTGAAGCACGCTGGTCGCACCGATCGCACCTGACGTCAGATCGCACCTGACGTTAGCAAAAGGCGAGAGTGCTCGCCTTTTGCTAACGTAGCGTCGCTGTGCCCAGCGTGCATGCGCGTCAACAATACGTTAGAGTATATTCTGCCTTTTAGGATGCGCTCGCGGCCGTTTCCTTAGCTCCCTATATACCAAATTTGGTGTTACGTAACGTCAATGGATGACTAAGGTATATGACTGCTGCAAACATGATAATCAAGACACGCGTGCCAAGTAAGAACGTGACAACATACCACGTTCATAGCACGCTCGCAGCCGTTTCGCTAGCTCCACATATACTAAATTTGGCATTACGTGACGTGAATAGATGGCGAAGGTAAACGACACAGCCAAACATGATAATCAAAACAAGGAAGTCGTGTACAGCATAATTTACCTCCACCTCAGAACGTTGTCGGGATTTTAAAGTGACACATCAACTTTCCTCTTTCCTGCTTCGCATATCATCGACTCCCACTGTACGTGGGATCTGCCTTTTTTTTCTCTTTTCTCGCTTCTTCTACACATTGAAGTATATAGAATGAAACAGGTCGAAAAGTCAGGAAACTCCAGGCTACTACTGCTGCTACTGCTGCTACTGCAGTACTCATTTATTTCAATACCCACGGAAGCACCTTGACTAGGGTATGATGCTGCTGAATACGAGGCGAAGAATGGCAATGGTGATTGTAATGAATATAGCGGGGATGGGGGTCCATGTTACTAGGATTATATTGAAAAGCATTGGCCACTAGTCAGTATTATTTGGCTCAACCTTACCACGTTACGTTCGTAAAGTCAAGAGCGTCGCTGCCAATGGCCGGCATCGACCGAAATGCCAACATCCCCAAAGCAAGCATTTAACGAGAAAACGTTAACACAACATGATACGAATCACGGAGTGGCTTAACGATTATCGTGTGAGTACGTTACGGACTAAGGTTCACTTCTCTCTGCTGTGACAAAACCTTTTTGGGAGCACAATGCCTTAATCACGATCGATGGTGGCTCAGTTCCTTGACTCGGCATTAGCGTGGTGCAATCCGGGTCGACTCGATGACTTTGCCTGAACATCGGTTTTCGCAACACTGTCTCTGATCATGCCTCCATCACTGCAGTTTCTCACAAAAAGAAAAAAAGAAAAAAAAACGAGCAGATAATCGACATGGCATTCCTGTACGTTACATTTTCGTCTGTCGGAAGACACATTGTGCGGACGCATGGAGAAATATCGTGTCATCGAGCAATTAAGTTTGCTCTCAACACCGCTATATGCTGTCAGCCGGAACAGAAATATTAGTCGTCGTCTAAGGGATGACCTTCTCACAAAACAGATTTCCGAATGATGAGCCATCAGAAACCATAAAATACGAACTTAAGCAATGAAGAAAAAAAAATGCCAGGACCATCTTTTGCTGAGCTTTGTGCAGGTCAATGAATATATACATACATATATATATATATATATATATATATATATATATATATATATATATATATATATATATATATATATATATTTGTGTGTGTGTGTGTGTGTGTGTGTGTGTGTGTTGCGAAAAGACAATGGGCTATAGTCTGCAGCCCAAGATACTTTTTCAGTTTTTCCTGATTTTGTGGGCCTGAATTGCAGCCGGCGCTGATCATCGAGGATGGCCATTGCTATCCACCAACGTTCTCGGTAAATATAAGAAAATATTAGGCCATTTTGTATTTTCTTGGCAGCCTCCTATTATATAAAAGAGTGTACTAGCGAAAACTCCGCACATGCGGTATAGCGGAAGGAAAGCTCAGTCATATATATTTTCAGAGCGTATAGTACCTCCCATTCTATACGGACTTTTAAAATCAAAACAGCTTTGGGATGACTTCATGGCCCTTTCGTCCATATATCTAGAGATAGTGCTAAGACGTCTCCGATGAAGAACAGGGTATGCCCAAAGACGGTGCCGACTATATTCTATGTTGGCCATGTTTGTAGCCTTAGTAAGCACAAAGAAATGCTTCGTTGATAAAATTTTGCTCGCCGATCGCCATTGACAGTAACGCGGAAAGACACTCTCGGTAACATGACGCTTCACGCACTTTCACACCCCGATCTCAAGTATAGAGTCACTGTGTCATGACGTAAACTCAGTAAACAAATTCACACGATGTCACAAAACGCACTACAGCGAGGGCATCAGCTTTTGGTTGGTTGGTTGGTTGGTTGGTTAGTTGCTGCATCGACATTTTATCCTTGTCATGCACGCTGACGTCCCATAGAGCTCTTCGCAATTTTCACACGCAGTTTTGACACGTAATGCGTAACTCGTAGCCAGAACATCAGGTTGCACTCAGTGTCTGCACTCAGTGTCATCCTGAACTAGATTCGTTATATCTATCTTTGGTGTAGTCGCGAAATCACCAGGCTCACGCAATGCATATACACAAAAGATCTTCCGTTGTAAGACAGTAGGTCGCGATAAAGAACCGTATAAGAAGCCAACCAATGGGAGCCCCGAGTTGTCGCATACCTTTATTTTGTGACAACTTACTATGGATAATTATTTCTGTTTTATTGTGTTCAGATTGCTCTTGTGACTTGGCCGCCAGTTCTCGCTGAACATTGCTAACAAACGTAGGTATATAAATGGAGAGCAAAGAAAGCCTTAATGAGGATTATGCTTTTTTCTCTCTCACTTTCCTGATCATTTCTCGCCCTCAATACCCAACCCTGTGTAGCGTTGTTGAAGTGAACTTTCTTGCGAGAGAGAGTTATGACGTTACAATTTTCTCTTCCTTTACCCTTTTCTGAAACCACATCATCCTAATGCAGGAATGTTAGACATTTTCCTGGTCGCTGCTTTACGCACTGTGTGTGTGCCTGCGCGCGCGCGCGCGCGCGCGCGCGCGTGTGTGTGTGTGTGTGTGTGTGTGTGTGTGTGTTTCTAAATGCATGCGCATTTTCTGCCTTTATTGCCTGAGCATATTAAAATCCCCAGGTGCTTGAAACCTTTAGAGGTTACATGGTGTCCATCGGAATTATTGTAGGTTTGGGACATTAAATTCCAACAATTATTACTGTCTCCACATTATGCCATGAATAGTAAACTGAGATGAAACGAGGTCACAAAGAAACATGCCCGAGGAATTGATACTCTTAAAAGGCATCACTACCACACCATATAAAATTGTGACTACTTTACGTACTAAATCCTAGCTGTTTGGTTGACGATGCTATGAATGCCATGCTGATGCATATATAACCAAATACGTCCTTTTGCTCAGTTTCTGCCGTGAGAGGCGTGAGATGATAATGACAGTTTACCCTCATTATTTTTATCTCAGCTCTGCACCGTCTCAACATAGTTTTTCACAATGTACAGATTATTTCTTTTCCGTCTTCAAGGAAGGCTTTTACATAGTTGTGCATATTCCCCTTTATTTTCACGGTCATTCCATGATTCTCACGTTGTCTTTCCATTCTTTTCATTTTGCGCTGATTCATTTTTTTCTGTGCATTTTCACTCTTTTTCCTATTTCTTTCTCTGAAGACTGTCCATAGTTTATTGTTTACTATTATTGTTTTATTTTTGCGTGCGCGTGCACTACGAACTCATACTTGTTCCGGGGCACATAAATAAATGATTTATTAATTATTAATATTATTGGTAATAACATTTATATTATTCGTAACAGTAGTAGTTGTAGTAGTAGTAGTTGATGTTGTTGCTGTAGTAGTAGTAGTAACAATACTAGTAGTATTACTAGCATCAATTATTGTTTGTGTAGTATTTAAAATTATTGCACGAGTAAAAAAGAAGCTTTCTAAGCTGCTGCAGGCCGCTCTAATGAGCGTCTGCTAACGCGATAGCATTATGGAGCTCGCTTCGCAAAAATTTCGATGTCAGCGTCGGCGTCGTGTGTTATGAGGGAGAAATCAGCGTTGTTCTTGAGTGAAAATTAAGAATACATGCAGATACATAATGAAGAAACGTCGGCCCTCAAGGTCATCAAACACAGAGCTTCTACGTTGCACGCTGTGGTTGTACCACAGAGCCACGCCAAACCATTGAGTTGCTGTCGAACAAGAAACCTTTACAAATGAAATTTAAAGCAAAGGGTTTCCTCAACGCGTCTAACGTTGCGTGACAGAGGCGTAAAATCGCGCAAGGCGTCATGGCATTGGAGTTGCGCAACGAGTGGGTGTTTTAATCACCCACCCATCACAAAGCGCTCGGACACGTGAGGCCCCGCTGCGGTGGTCTATAGTGGCTAAGGTACTCGGCTGCTGACCCGCAGGTTGTGTGATCGAAACCCGGCAGCGGTGGCTGCATTTCTGATAGAGGCGGAAATGTTGTAGGCTTTGGGTGCACGCTAAAGAACCCCAGGTGGTCAAAATTTCCGCAGCCCTCCCCTACGGCGTCTCTCATAATCATATGGTGGTTTGGGACGTTAAACCCTACATATCAATCAATCAATCAATCAATCGGACACATCATATCATCATCAGCCAACCAAGTTAGCAGCCGCATAAGTTCGAGTATTGCCTTCACTGCTCCACTGATTCGTAAAAGAATAAATTATACCGTAGAGAGCACTTTACCAGTGTACGACAATTTTAAACAGACAATGCCACTTGCGGAGATATTTTTTACCTTGCGGCAGGATTGAAGGGGTACATCGAGGCGAGGCTACCGACTGAGAACACGATGCGAACAGGGTCCGGTTACGTTATCGCGTTCTACTTATGGGGAGAAGCTCAAGGGTCTTCAATACTTTTTATGAATAATTGGTTCATTGATTTTTAAAATTACTTGAATCATAGTTTGCTTTGCTAGTTTGAAGTCTTGTACACAGAAACTTCTGGCAGGCGATGGACAGAATGCATTTTCCGGCTTTCACATTTCACATACACGGAGGAGCTCACGTTACTTTTTGGAATGGTGTATGGTAGATGCGTAATTAACAAAACTTCTTGTCGTCGTCAAAAAATGCGATCCGAATTGAGCGAAACAGTCCTGGCGCCAGGCTCAGGGGCGCTAAGCTGGCCTTTACGGCTCGTATCGAAGACCAGACTCTACGAGCGATGGCGCCCGTCATTCTATTTCGATTGGTACGTCAGAGCCGCCGGCTTTCATTCACCGTACACCTAACCGGCAAACTTCCATCGCAGATCTGCAATCACGGGTGCTGTAAAGTGGCTTTCCCTCTGAGCATGCACTACGGCGCAGATTTGATTTTCCAGCGTACATCCATTTTATTCTTAAGCAACCGTTGGCGCCATGGTATTCTTGCTAAGGAGAAAAAAAAAACTCCCTTACCCTGATTTAGCTCGCCGTGCATACATAATCTTGCTTGTATACCCTCTGAATGTAATTTTGCCGCCAGCAATTGATATGAAGATTTAAATCTTGTAAACAGGGCGCCGGATGAATTTTGCAATTATATCGAAATGCCGTCGCTGAATAAACCTACAAACACATTCAGAGAAAAAACAAGCAAGGCACAACTTCGTGGCTGCGAAAAAAAGCGCTTAGCACACCACAAGAAAGAAAGATGCAAAGGGTGAAGGTTGACAACGCACGCGCAAGATCATTGACGTCCAAGTTCCAAAAACAGACTCGCGTAGAAAAACAATCCTTTCAGGCGCAATGTAAAAAAATAATCGACGAGAATGGCTAGACGAAAAAATGAAAGTTGAAGGTAAAGAAATTACTGCAGTTTTTCAGCGTAGACTTGAAGTAGTCATAAGCAGGCGAAGAAGGCATCTCGCGCTGAGAGAACACATTAAAGAAATTGTAGAAGGAAACTCTGTTAAGTGCCATTGATAATCATAAAATACAAACTAGAAACAGCAGTTTTGAAAGAGGAACTAAGATTGTCTATGCAGTAATTGCTTGCGGTGACGAAAATGTAGCAGATCGTTTGGAAGCCTTAGCGTCCCCCCCCCCCCCGAAAAAAACGTCATCGCTAAACTATCCAGTAGATATCGGAATGGTCACTTGGAATGGACGATTTTTGTCTTCATCTCACTGCATCAAGAGGAAATCCAAAGAAATGTTGAAAGCCACACCATCACTTTATTATCGCATTCTCATTCAAGCACAAAAGGAAAGAAATGTGGATAGAGTAACGTAGTTCAGAAAAATACGGGGTATGAAAACCACACTACAAACACAGGGTCGTCGACAGAAATTTGTGAAGAATGTCAAAAGCTTTTCACCTTTTACCTCACATGCTGTAGCAAAGTGTTTTGCAAAAGTGGTCCCTCCTAATTGCGAGTATATCTCAGGAATATGTCTATTAGCGAATACCTCAGAATTCTAATAGCCACGTAATTAATGTTGGGTTTTGCGTTCCGAAACTATATATGGTATGATTTCGAGGGATGCCGTAGGGAAGGGCACTGAAATTTCAACCATCAGATGTTGTTGAAGTTATCCTAAATCTAAGGACATGGACTTCGCCGCCATTGAAATGTGGCCATCACGGCTGCGATTCGATCCCGCGTCCTTCAAGTCAGCAGTCGATCACCATCACCACTAGACCCCGAGGTGTACTTGTAGTCACGTTTTTAGGCTGTGATAGCTGAGTTAAGAGTCTCTGAAATCATCAACATGCTTTGTTCAAACAGATATATGCTTCAGAGTGCTGTAGTGGGAAGGCGTTACACGAAGTTTGTTGTTCGTTCTGGTGTCAGTTTCTGCGCTGTTCACCGCCCCATCAAAAGTGCCTTACAAAAGGCAACGGACGTCTTCTCTTTCTTTTAGCGGGCATTCCTAAAAGAATGGTTACAAAAGATTCTGGCTCAAGAAAAAGTGAGAATGAAAAAAAAAATACATAGAGGATTTTGCTGGCCTTATAATTAAGTGCTCTGTGTACGAGTTTCCCCTACATGTAGTGGCTGGTCTAATATTTGTATCGTCGAATCCACACTACTGGACGCTGATTGGACATTCACTGAACGCCCCCCGCGAAGCCTCCGCCCACAGTTAGCGAAATGTAACGCCTTCTTATTGAATGTTGGTGTCCACTGCCCCGAACACAGAGGGCACTTAAAGGAGTAATCACACGATGGAGAAACGAAGCGCTCTCGTCCAAGTAGTGTGCATTACGCAAGGCGGCGAATGGTGTCCCTTCGTCAACGGTCAGCTCTAAATTGCATGTATGTGCCGTATATCACATCCCGTAGGCCACACGGATCACCGGAGGAGTTTTACTCTTCTCGGACGTCATTACCGGAGTGAGTGTGTAATAATGTGTTTGTGGAAGCTACACTGCATCCATGTCAGGTAGCAGCTTCAATGTGAAGCTAAGAACATGACGTTATTGAAAGCTTTAAACTCAACAAAGAAAAGGCTTTTAAATGCGAATTTTACAACATCGGGCGCCACCACATTACGAAAGTAATTCTCCCGTTTATGTCATCATGGTATCTATAACCTATACGGTGCTCGTGCGGTATAGTTGTACCATCTGCCGCGAAGCAATGCGCTGCCTAATATGTGCCAGTTACGGTGCGCGCGTGACTTGTTTTTGCATTCAGGCACAAAATAGTATACCTGCATTTAGAGCGCATACGTAATTTGCAGTCCTATAGCAGTGGTACGACGTGCTCGCTACGCAGAGCGCTCTTCAAAGAAAACAAGAACTAACATCGTCATTGCTTCAAGCATCATATATGGAGCACCTCGTACAGAATGCTTTCGCTGATGTTTCACAGTGAAGCTTCTTCAACGTTCATACACACAGACATAGGAAGGGGCATGCTGCAAATGAAGTGTTTCGAGTGTTCTCTGCCCCTTCTTGTCTGTATGTCTGCCAGCCTTACAACAAAATTAGGCTAAGTACCCAAACTGGTCGAAATCTTCAATGAACTGGTGCCGATGGAGTCGCGAGGCCTCATAAATATTTCTGAGGATTTCATGTTTTATTAGCGAATGACCACGTAATCTGGAACCATGCGAGTACGAATTCTGAGGCCACAGTTGCTTACAGCGGTCTAAACAACTTCTGCTGAAGCGTATGCAAAGCACGGAATTTTGTGGAATTGGGGGTCATCCACTAAGGCGCAGTGTCTCCTCACGTGTGAAAAGGGGTCCATTGTTTTGGATAAGCTGTAAAAACACAAGGCGAAAGTCTACCTCTCTGAGACCCTACAGTTGAGCGGTTAGCTCCAATAGTCGGAATATCTGTTTTGCTTTTCCTCTTGCGTATTGTAGAGCAGCCTTTTTGCTTAGCCTCTCCCCTTAGCCTCCTCACTTCCGTTTATCCAAATAGCCTTTCTCTGGTGCAAAGTAGGTGAGCACAATAGCTGCACTGCTGCTAAACCAGCTGATTTGAATGGCATAGGAAAAGGCGTGCTAACAAGCAGGAAAATCGAATACCATGCATGTGAAAGCTTTTCTTGGGCTCACGGTTCATAGACGTGCACTCGGGGAGCCAACGCAATACTTCGCTTCTATTTTCGCTTCAATCTTAGGAGGAGGCAGATGCGCCGTCATTGTAGAAAAGTAATAGTTAGGATTAACTCTTACGCCAGCGTCTCTTGAGTAATGGTTCCAGTGGAAAAGTTTTATCTGCTGCTGGTCTAAGTGACTCGCTGCCATGGTCACACCCTTTCTCGTCATATCGAAGAAAGAAGAAGCACAGCTGTCACTGAAGCTTTAACTTTTACGGTTCTGAAAAACAAGTAGAGATGGTGACTTGTACTTCATTTTTTTATGAGTATACATTCAATGTCCGGCTAGTTACGTTGAAAACTACGATACCGTATATTGCGTTTGAGCGACATGTCAACATCTGTTGGTAGGCACCACGGCCGCTAAAGTTTGAGCAATTTTTGTGAAGCTCAAGTGCGGTGTATACGGCCTTCAACACAAATATTAGTTCACTTAAGAAAAGGCAAGAAAACAGGCTATATATATATATATATATATATATATATATATATATATATATATATATATATATATATATATATATATATATATATATATATATATATATATAACTATAAACTATATCTATATATATCTATATATATATATATATTTATATATATATATATATATATATATATATATATATATATATATATATATATATATATATATATATATATATATATATATATATAGTTTCATGGACACTGGAAGTTCCTAATTAAATGATGACGACGTTCAAAGGGGCTGGCGTTCTATAACCACTGAATGTTCGCGTGCAGATAAGTTTCACATACAAAATGATATATGATGTTGGAGATTGTTTAATGTAGCGAAACAAAAGAGGAAGGGGTAGGCTAGTAAAGAGCACAAACCGCAATTTGAGGGGGAGACGGGAGTCTTAACACTTGTAACTCATTTCTTCGTCATAAACTTTCAATCGAGGGCTGCGACACCATGCCGAAGCATCGCGTCTCAAATTGTCACGGGACTTGTGATTGGATCCATTTGCAACTTATGAATATGTCGCCCATTGTGTAGTTCCCGTCCGTTCTTTTCGCTCGTCTCTTCGTCCCATGCAATGCTGATTTCCTCTGGTTTACGTACACTATACTTACGCCAAATTACCATACCTGCAAAGTCTTGTCGATAAGGCTCATTTAGCAGTATTCTTGTATGCAGTACGCATACAAGAAGTATGGGCTGTGAACATAGGCTGATGATTTCGTCTTTTTATCGCCGTGCACTTAGGCACAATATTCGCCGTGTGCCATAATAGAAAATTAACATTATCATGAAGCGGCACGAACTCAATCACCACCGAATCTTTCAATAGAAGTATTAGCCCGAGAAGCGAAAACATGTGGCTCTTAATTGGTGTTTGCTGCCCATGTTTTTCTTTATTTGAAGCGGACTGATTTCTTTCATTTCATTTTTGTATTATTTTCAGTATGCCGTCGACCTCTTGTAGGGTTTTTACAAAGGTGGGGACAATTAAAAGGGCGAGAAAAGATACAGAAATTTTACAATGTAAATGTTGGTACGGTCTATACACAGGTGACTTAACATGCAATAATGGACCAATGTGTTAAGTAATGGGAATCGCCGAATGTTTCTGGCACATACAGCTTTATCAGAGAAACCAGCTGATATGTTCGTGCTGAGCGCGTTATCTGATCGAAAGGTTCTAAGATTACTTAAGATGGTTCCCAGTCAATCTGGTGCGGTTTTGCGTGAGGCAGAAGTTACACATGAAAGGGTTATTACATGAAAATGAAAATAGATCAGTGCGTGTGGCCATATGATGAAGCCTGCCTCAGAACAGAAGCAAGAACGCAACTTTTGTGATCTTGAAAATGGATCAACTACAACTGCAAAAGCGAGCCGAACTGGAGGAGAAGGTTGGTACTCGAGTCGCTGCACATACAGAGGACAGCACATAATATCAACCGCTCTCTCGGAACCCTTCCCCCAGTGTATTCACATGGACTGCGCTCCACGGCAAAACGAGAGAGAGGGGGGGGGGGTCATTAGCCACCCCGCGAGGCCTTTGAAGACGACGCTGCTAGTAGCCTCCACAGTCACCCGTGAGGAAGGAACCAAGTCGGTTCCGAAACGTCGGGTTTCTTGAAAACATTTGGTTGGAGTCTAGATCATCTCCCAACTGCTTTCGAGTATGACTTCGAAGGTTTGAGAAGTGACCACGACCTCAGAAATCGAAGGATTTCGGAGAAGCCGGTGCCTATGCACGCATTTAGGTGACGGGGGCGGGGCGTCGCAGTAGGCGTGGTTGGCCTCGCACACATAGCCTGCAGTTGTTCATCCCGAGCATCTCGTGGATGCTATGGGTGTGTCTCCACGCGTTAACCAGCCCCGATTCTCTACAAGAATGCAGTGTGCGTGCTTACTCCGAGTTGAATAGTGCACTGAGCAATAGTGAAGTTAACTAAAACCAGAGTTCTTGGAGCACGTATTTCACTTAAATATTTCCACGTGCGACGGTGTCACTAGATTTCTCCCGGTTTGTTAAGCTCAAAGAAGTTTATTGGGCAGCAAAAGAATTAAAAAGGTCTCTCCTGTAATTTCCTCGTTACAGTGCCTTGAGATCTGTGGAAAGCTTTCACGCTTCTTCGTTGTCGCTATTTTTATTTTTTGTTGCTCCTAAAGATTCTTCAGAGAGAGTCAAAGAAGAAGGCTAAGACAAAGAGAAGCAGTACTACTATGGTCCTCGCTATTGGTGTGAGTTCTATAGCTTGTTGAGGTCCCATCTGGCATCAGAAGCGGGATTTGCCATTCATGATTAGCGGTGAGTGCTTCTGTTCATGTGTTGTGCATTTCTCATTAAAGAAGAGGCGATGGAGCTTCACAAGAGTTGCAAGCGGTGCGAACTAGGCGTACGGCTGCTGCAACGAGCACATCGCGTTAGGACAACGCGGAAAAGTTAAGTCAACTTTTAAGTAGTTCCTGGAAAAACTCCTACGCCAAATGTATTCTATAAGCTCGAACACGTAAGCGAGACAACGGAAAATGCATTCCAAATACATGCACAACCAATACTATTGCAAAAACGTTGTTTTAATGTTGCTTTAAAAACCGGAAGTTCAACACATACACTGAACTTGATATGCCACTGTATTTCGCCTAAGCTCCCTTACGCAGTGCTAAAGTGAAATTTTCAGTGCCGAGCTAATAAAACTCTGGCAGAAGACGAGCGTGTACTGTCTTTCGCACACTCTCCTAATAATTTTCGCGCCTAAACGAGGCCTGTGACTTTGCGATATTCTCGGTGCTACGAGGGAAACCATGGGCATTGGATGCATGTTAAAAAAACCCAGGTGGTCGAGCTTTCTGAAGCCCCCCACTATGGCGTCTCTCATATTCATATGATGGTTTTGGGACGTTAAACCCCACATATCATCAATCAATCAATCAATCAATCAAAAACGAAGGCATTTTAGCCACGTTGAAGTGCCCCCCCCCCCCCCGCCTTTTTTTTTCAAATAGTGGCAGTCAAACGAGATTCCAACGCGTGCTATGATGCAACATTGTGACGCCACCTGACTTGAGACTTTCGTTAACCAAGTCTATTATGCCGAGTGAGCTGACAAACTTTCGTGTAACCGCCGGCATCTAAGTATTTGTTCACAGCTTTCTAAGTTTTCTAAGTCTTGTGAATTTACGGCTGCTTTTGTGTTTGGCTGTTAACCGGCCGTCCAATCCGACTAATTTTCAGTAAACAAACACATGTAGAGAGTTGCCTAATTGACTAGAGAAGCTAGGACAGGTGACACTACCTTGCATATTTGTTTATGACAGGCATTAAGTAGAGAGCCAGCGGTCACGCAGCGCAGCAGCCTAGCAGATATATAAGTTTTAAAACGGGCAAACTCGAGAGCTAAGTTTTTGTTTTTTCGTGTTCACTGTGCACCAAACCTTGGCCGACGAGTGCCACCAGCGATCGCCATCTTAGACGCCTATACCTGAAATTAGGCTATGAAAAGTAACCTCTTTATTTGATCGTACTAGGCAGTGCCTTATCGAAGACGTCGGCGAAGTGCTCCGCTTCGTGGAGAACCAAGACGCGGGCATTAAGCGTTGAGCAATCACAATCTTCTGCTCAACGTTTTCGTATGTTGCAACGCAACAACCTCGTCCTTACAGCGTGCACTTCCAGCGAGGCTCTGCGTTTCTTCTTTAAAAAATGAAAAAAAAAACGATGGAAGATGGTTGACAGGAATTTCGAAAATTGTGTGTGTGTGTGTGTGTGTGTGTGTGTGCGTGCGTGTGTGTGTGTGTGTGTGTGCGTGTGTGTGTGTGTGTGTGTGTGTGTGTGTGTGTGTGTGTGTGTGTGTGTGTGTGTGTGTGTGTGTGTGTGTGTGTGTGTGTGTGTGTGTGTGTGTGTGTGTGTGTGTGTGTGTGTGTGTGTGTGTGTGTGTGTGTGTGTGTGTGTGTGTGTGTGTGTGTGTGTGTGTGTGTGTGTGTGTGTGTGTGTGTGTGTGTGTGTGTGTGTGTGTGTGTGTGTGTGTGTGTGTGTGTGTGTGTGGAGATAAACGTGTGATGAGCCTTAGAGAACGCAGTGAAAAAGTCACGCCAGTTGTCTCTTCTTCTTACTGTATCTGTGGCAAGACATGAATCATAGATGGCAAAGCATAGCAATATGTATAAATGTATCGTCAAACATTGAGTTTCATTCTACTGCAATGTACTACTGGCGGAAAATTAAGTTACTGATTGTGCATTAAAAATTACTCAGTTACATTGATTGGACTCTAATAGATTAGTTAATATAAATAAACTTCATGATGAAGTACTTGCATTACGTTGTGTTTCTTTTTTTTTTCGTTCGTAATATGTGTTTGGTAAAGGATACGAATGAGTAAAGATGACGGTGAATCAAATAAGAAAGCTTGCATAGAATGAAAAACAAGACAAAATACGGCAGTTATATAGTCACTGCGAGCATGCGTAGCAAATGACCGGGAGCTTGGTTGCAAAAAAGCTTAACACACATTCCAATGAGTGTCACGCTACAGAAAAAAAAAGGAGTCTAGCAGCAGCCGCCTCTGGCTGTTTATAGGTTTAGACGCCTTCGTTTTGGGCTGATGCACTGCTTATATCATGCACAAGAAGGAAAGTCTAAAAGCACAGGAAAAGAGTAGCGACGTAAATTACCCCCCGCATTCAGAAACGCTCCTTGACTTGACTTGGCAGCACCTTCAATGCAGCACCTTTTGTGCGTTTATGCGTTTGTGCTGCCTTGGCAATTCCTAAAACAACGCGTTCAAAACACGTATGTGCTGCACTATTGGCGGTGGCAAGTCACGTTCAAGTCGGGGAGACTTTCTGAATACGGGCGTTAGTGTTTCTCTATATCAAGAACTAATAATCAGTCTTAGGAAGTCATCATTAAGAGAAGTCAATTTGCTTCACCATTCACCCGGTCCTTAGGCTAAAATTTGCTTTGGGAGTTAGGCGTGGCTAACTTATTTCTAATGCATAGAGGTCGATGCCGTAGAGCGCGTACGCTTAACGCAACGGCGTTTCTAAAGCACGTGAACGTATCACAGCAATGCATAAGGACAATGCCCTGGTTGAGAATTCCCAGTAAAAAAATGAGAATGGGCAAGCGCAGAGGGAGCGTCAACACTTAAAATACACTAAGGAAATAAAGCCGGGTCACAATATCCGAGGAATTATGCGGTTCCATGCGTCGTGTGTTAGTTCACATCCACCAGCCTCTGAAGAAATGCCAAAGGACGCAGTCCTCAGCGCCATCTATTGATCAGACTTAATTACCGCGTCGCCTCGAAGTCGTCGGCTCTCCTAACGTGGGGACATTAATCAGCACAGCGACCGAAAGATGCCGGATAAAGAAGGAAGGTTAATGGCCGATGCAGTCTTGCGAGTCGGTGCAATCCGAGCTGCGTACTCTACGAGTGCCACAGTGATTTATCAGCAGCGTGATTCACTTATTAGCACACCTTCTGTTTTCTTTCGGTGACAGAAGTTTCTCATTTCGAGAAGGGGCCACACAATATTTTAATCTTCACTCGCGAATCGGTCGTCTACGAGTTACGTAAACGTACTAATCCACCCTCTCCCAAACGATCCGATCCGATTTCTTTTAACTGTGAAAGCTGCTACGACCTTGGAAATCTGCGCTTGGCACGTCCGTCAGTCATGCTGTTGCGTGGTAGTCGTTTATTGATTTGTGGGCTTCAACGTTCCAAAACCACCATGTGATTATGAGAAACGCTGTAGTGGAGGGCTCCCAAAATTTCGACCACCTGCGGTGCTTTAACGTACACCCAAATCTGAGAACACGGGCCTACAACATTTCCGCCTCCGTCGGAAATGCAGCCGCCGCAGCCGGGATTCGATCCCGCGACCTGCGGGGCACCGTAGTCTTCATCGCATTGCCACAAAGCCTTTTTTGCTCGCAATATGGCGGAAAAGAGGCATTATTGCCTGACACTACCACTGCGATATGAAGCTTCTGCAACTTCCAGTGAAGGTAGTTGTTCTTAGAAGCCGAACGCCCTAACTTAGCTATCACGCAACGGTGTAATAGGACACAGATTAATGCGGGGCTCAGCTCAGACTCTGTTATGTGTGGCGGGCTTCCGTACGTCGGTCCTCAGAGCGTTGGCAGACAGTATTGTCACGGGCAAGAGCAACCAATGCATATCCTGTTGTATAACACGGGTGAGGCTATGTACTCCGCAATGTAGGTGTTCTTATGGAGTCATTGGCAACTGCTGCTACACAAAAGATGCTGTTGTAGAAGTTCATGTCTGAACAACAGAAGATATCGCGAAAAACTGCCCTCTATCTCTCTTTTCTAAGCTAAGTGACTTGCTCTATGAAAACGAGACAACGGAATGTGATAATTGATCATCGATACCAGTTCAGGTTTACTACAAGCTCCCTGTCACCGAAATAAACCACGAAAACATCTTTGCCACTTTGAGTTCGGTGAGAGGGCAATATAGCGGAGCACAAATACCGAAGCTTTCACGACGCTATACGATTTCGAGACTTCCTCTCATTCCCCTTTTCTTTGATTTTTGTTTTTTGGCCGCAAAAGAAAAACATTGACCAGTACATGAACGTTTTATATAGCTTCACTGTGATGTCTGTGCTGCACTGTTGTGGGCTGTGCATGTGTGTTTCATCATGAATCTCCACTAGCAACGGCCAATCGCTGAGCACTTTTCTGGTGTATATTTCACTTTCTTGTTGCGACCAAACAAAGTGAAATACAAGATAGATAGATAGATAGATAGATAGATAGATAGATAGATAGATAGATAGATAGATAGATAGATAGATAGATAGATAGATAGATAGATAGATAGATAGATAGATAGATAGATAGATAGATAGATAGATAGATAGATAGGATTCGGACATCTGTAAGGGAGAACGTAAGGAGTGTTAAGCAAGCTATTCACGCAATATGCGGAACCATCTAAAACAACCACGAATGAACCAACTTTCTGAGTTGTGCACACAGCTACTTCGCATATGAAAAATAAGCGAGAAAAAAAACGCACATGGCGGCTATTTCACATCTCACATTCAACCTGACCATTTCACATACATCAAGCGTTTCTTGTTAGAACGGTTGAAGCGGCACCACACCGGGATTTAGTTGGGCAATTGCTCGCCGACACGGCGTGCACCTCCGCCGCCGATCAAGCTTCTCGGTGTGGTGCAAGGCCCGTTGACGCCTCGCAATCAATTTTCTCGTCGCCACGTTCACCCACCAGAGCACCCGTTTCTCGTCCGCGTACCAGTAGCGGCCTTGCTTGACTTGGGCGGCCTTGGCGAAGACGCGCGACGACGTGCGCTGTCGCTGCGAGGCAGTCATTACGAACGAGCATCCCTCGCCCGTTGTCCCCAGGCGTTCGGCGTAGCGAACCGTACTCAGTATGACGCTCCTGCTTTTTTCACAGTTGCTCAAATATATCCAGAAAAAGAAAGTGACAAGAGTAAAGAAAGTGCGTTTTAGTAACAACATCTGTAAAAGAGTACGTAGAAAGACGTAATGAAAATGACAGATGAGTATGATGGATATCATACCGAGCTCTGTGGTATTTCAAATGCCTGCCAGAAACAACCGAACATATATCACTACGTAAATATAAAGGAAAAGAGGGGGATGTAGTGGCGTGCTTTGTTTCAAGTGACATGGGTCAAGTCAAGTTTGAGTACATGACTTGCTTCTGGGCGAGTTGGTTGACATGAAATGGCTAGACGGTAGCGCAAACTAATGCTTGAGAAAAAATTTCAAGGTCCATCATTTTTTGCTTCCTACTAATTATTTCTTGAGACTGTTCCTTTGTATGTTCTAATATGTATCCCCTTGAGTCGAGTTTATCGCGAACCAGCTTCCTTGTGCAGGGCGATTATGACTTTCGCGTGCAGGCGAGTAACGTGAACACCTTCGGTAGGCGTTCCACATGTATGTTATTATTATTATTATTATTATTATTATTATTATTATTATTATTATTATTATTATTATTATTATTATTATTATTATTATTATTATTATTATTATTATTATTATGCCTAGATTGCTGTGTGCTGATGAGTATGGATCTGCGTTATCGACGCGGAGTTATTTCAAACTTTCTCTGGGTCGGATCAACATAGGTGGCCAAACGAAAAATGTAATTGTAGACTGAGTGAGTCAGCTCTGCACGTTTTTGACGACCTATGGTTCTATTTACTTTACTTAGGCATTACTATCAACTTTACGTAGGCTGACATTCATACCCCCGCCAACACACACATACTGCAAAGCACCAGCGTTCAGACGACAGCTCATTATTTCTTGATCAGAGGCATAAGTTACGGAGAGAGGGGGAATGCTGTGACCTTTTCACGCCAAATCTTCGGCATCTTTATAAAATTATCTCATTAGAATCAACCCTTTTAATAAAAATGTCCCTGCTGAATTGTCACTTAGGATACGTCAAATTTGAAGGTACGACACCAAATGCGGCAAATAGAGCACCGATAATGTGAGATAATGGCGTTTCAAAGCATTGACACCGAGTTAGAAGAAGCCAATTGTACGCTAAAGGACTCATTAGTCGGCTTGTTCACACTCATTGAGACTCGCACAGTGTCGTGAGTCCGCGTCTGAGTGAGTCCAAGTGACTAATATTTTTGTGATTGTGAGCTCGAGTGAGTCCCATTGCAAGAGCAAAATATTTTTAATGAGAAAGGCTCAGTGAGCTTAGCCTCTTTTTGCCGAACTATGCGGATTAAAGACGATAACAATTTATTTTGCATTAGTTCACTACTTTTCTGGCACATCTTCCAAATTGCTCTACACTTCGAAAAGACGCCGTAGAATGCACGGAAAGTGAAGGTGCTGGTGGCCATGCCACCAGCGCCTTCAAGCTCGTGCTCGACCTCACGCTATGAGGTGGGAGAATTTAGCGGCGTCTGCCAGAATTTATGCACAGTTCTTCATCAGCAAAAGTACTATTGCAATGTAAAAGAGTCAGAGACGCAACGTCACGTTTCCGAAACTTTTCTTCAATACACATGGCCAAAACACACAAAAAACACGAAAAGATAAAAATACATTGAAGTGCGGAATGTGGCGTCGCAAGACCTATCCGCGTCGACGTTTTGAAGCCAATTTCAGAAAATCAAGTCATGAGCTTCGTTTTGTTTGTTTGTACAGTACTTCCGACCTCGCAACCAAGAACTGTACACTAGTTCTCGAAGATTAATTTATTGGTCTAGAATCACTGAGCATTATCGCTAGTGCTTTCAAAATAAAATAATAAAGCAAACAAATGAGACAGCTACCATAGATGGTCTTAGCGTAGCAGAAATCCGTTGTCGCATTTTGAACAAAATCATTCGAATGTGCTAATTATAAAGAAAACAAATTTTGTTCCGTTTTTGCCTGCTTCACAAGCAAACGAAACCACCCCATATTCACGAGTGAAACTAACATCGCTTAAGATAGCCTGAAACGGTCATGTTACAGTGTGGACAGATATTGTTTGTCACATCACCTGTACAATGGCGTTGTCGCAGGAAGACTACAAATTTCTTTACCATAGTATTAGCGTTTTGCCACCACCGTTATATCTACTGTCTCTCCCAACTGCCCACGCATGAGACACTTCGTGCATTCTTAACTGATAGTAACGGCAACTGCACACCGGCAACGCTATTTGAAGCGCTGTATGATGCCGGCTCAACCAGAGCACGAGTGTTCTTTCAGTTCAGTATTCCCAAAAGTCGAAAGGCTGTGAGATATGCGTTTGCTGCAGCGATCCGGAAGGGGTTCGTGCGTGCGTTGAATTTTAGATTGGTGGGTTCGACAATAGGTCGCTAAAATGCCGGGAAGTTGACAACTTGGACTGAATTCACGAATGTGTTTTAAGAAACTTGGCAGCCTTGCCGCAGTGTTCTAGTGGCTAAGGTACTCGGCTGCTGACTCGCTGATCACAGGATCGAATCCCAGCTGCGACGGCTGCATTTTCGTTGGAGGTGAAAATGCTGTAGGCCCGTGTGCCCACATTTGGGTGCACGTTAAAGAACCAAGGACGGTCAAAATTTCTGGAGCCCTCCACTACGACGTCTCTCATAATGGTTTCGGGACGTTAAACCCCACATATCAAATCATTCAAAAAACTTGGCCGGAGCAATATTGACGAGAGAGAGAGAAAAAAAAAGTATCAGAAAGGTAGGGAGGTTAACTAGACTAAGTCCAGTTTAATGTACCCTACACGGGGGAACGGGGGAGAGAGAAATGAGGGAAAAAACAGATAGATAGATAGATAGATAGATAGATAGATAGATAGATAGATAGATAGATAGATAGATAGATAGATAGATAGATAGATAGATAGATAGATAGATAGATAGATAGATAGATAGATAGATAGATAGATAGATAGATAGATAGATAGATAGATAGATGAAATACACATTGCACATAACACGCAACCACACACACAGTTCAGGTTTCGCAGGCGGTCGCACAGTGACGTTGCCCTCAAGAACTGTAGAAGGGCTCCTGTGGCCTTCTGGGCTGTGAAGTATGCTTTTCATCCTTAAATACTGATAGCTGTTGGCCTATGGTTTTCGCTAATAATATGCGTAGCTACAACATTGGCTGCAATTGGCCCCTACGAGCTATTCTAACTCATATCTGTTTACGGTTTTGGCCAGATGCTGCGGTTCGGTCTTGTAGGTGTGACGTAGTAACGATGTTGAACTCTTGAACAGACAAGCGAATTAGAGGAGAACACATCAAAAATGCCTTTGTTTTGTACGGCGGAGAGTATCGTAACAGTATAAATAATAAATTTATTTTGTTCTGGCAAACAATTTCTCGTGAATACCATTCCAGCTGCTTGAAATGGGTTGATCACAATATACGAACCTTGCAATACTAAAGTTTAACGCGAGAGCGTTACAGAACTCGTTCAGCTTAAATTCAGGCGTCGGCGTCAGCGTTGGCGTCGTTTATTGTAACCGAAAAACTATCATCTTCTTCATGACCAAACAATTACAAAGATGCACGTGAAATAAACATAGAAAATTCCGAATCCGAGTGAGAATCACACCCAGGCCATCTGCGTGGCAAGCAAGGTTTCTGACACTGAGCCATAATACTTGTTAGAACTGCTTTGGAAAAAAAAAACTTATAAAAATGACATGTAGCGGAAGAATTCCCTTTAAGGCATCATATATTGCCTGGCAGAAGCGCAAAGTTGAGCAACGAGTGATTGTTTCAAAGTGCCACCTGTTACAAAGCACTCAGACATATTTAATCAGCAGCAGCACCAGAACCACCAACAAGGGGAACAGCAGCGCTGATTCGCCTGTTTACCTATGGAAGCGTAATGGTCCGTTCGCCGATTCACAAAAGGAACAATCAGGGCGTTGTGGGTTCTTAACAACTGTGCTTGTAATATGCCTTCGATGGTACTTTCAAGCAGCTAATGTTGCTCGCACAGTCGTTCGTTTTCTTATGGCATAGTTGAGGCATCCACCGAGAACCAAAGCAGGCCAGCAATTTAGAAGGCCATGTGCATGAGGCCCGATTATGCTATCGCGATCTACAATTGAAGGCAAAGGCGTCCTCCAATTTCAGATGGCCCGCAGAAATCACGCGCCACGAGAGACCTCACCAAAAAGAGATAGCGAAAACAAGGAGAAAATGATTCGGTGCGGGTTAACGAAAATGAGAAACAGAGAGTATGGTTAATTATCCTATGCAAGAAAAATAAAAATCTAAGAGAGAGGGAGAAAAAGAAAGCGCACTACGCTGCTCACACATGGGTAGGCCACACTACATCTTTAAAGGTGCTCGTATACAGGCTCAGTCACTGTGAAAAAAAAATGCAAACATTCTCTGTTTTTACCACCAATTTTCGCTGAGTTCGTTGTTTCAGCATACTGTCTCTGGGACCATTGCACAATTACCTGCTGTTGCCGCGATGCAGTGGGCATCGCTTGCATCTGTAAGTCACACGCAGAAAACTTTCACAATAAGTGGGCTGTGCTTTCCTCGAAGCGACGAACATTACGTGCCTGTCTGCCATTGCAATTAGTTCTTAATGAGCTCTTGCGAAAGCAGCTCAGCTTCACATACAAAACAGGAAAGACGCCTCACGCAGGTAAATTCTGGGAGGAGTTCTGAATCGCAACGCAATTTTCACAGTGCACAGTAGCATCTGCCTTAAAAAGAAGCACTGAGATGTATAGCCGTCTTCACGTCATATACGGGCAGTCTTGTCGGTGCCATTGTATATAATGATCGCACTCGCCTATAACCACCACACAAAATAACTTTCGCGGAATTTTCTCGTTCTTTCAAGTGGTCGCTAAAGGGTCACTAACCAGGTTTAAGCTTTTTAACGGAACATGAGCGTCGCGTACGCTGATTAGGTAGAAGTGATCGGGCCTGATCCGTAGTGCTGAGAGAATTGAAATTCCATAAAGAAAAGCGCACGCTCACTCACTCGAGAAAGCTGAGCATCGAGCGAACGTCAATATCACACGCACACCTTGCCTGGAGCGTCCCTGAGCACGGTACGTCACTACGGTTCATCAGTCGATGCGGTGCTCGTCACAGAACATGACGCACTCGGCCACTCAAATGGGAGAATGCAGTGAATGCATACAATTTGCGGACCCTAGCCGAAAAATTGTGAGACAGCATCTCTGTTGACGGTGATTTTAAGGTGAGTCTCGCGGAGTACTTTACGAGTATCGCCAGATTTTCTTTTCAAATAACAAAACAACATAAAATACAGCACTCCCGTCGGTTCATACGTAGCCACCTCTGAGCTATACCTACACGTGTGTATTCTATTGACCCAAACTAGCAACTTCGTTTGCCATCCGGGCTCCCACGACATGCAGAAACTTTGTTGTGCCGTATGGGGTTCAGCATGGCATTTACAAATGCATATTTGTGTCTCCTTGTAAAGACCAGCAGTGCGGCATGCAAAATTTGCGCGTTCGAGGAGACGCTTGGGCACATTCCACGCCACTGCCCATCATACCAAACTGAACGGCATGCTACGGAAGCCAAGCTGCGTCATCTGGACTCATGAACACGTATAGAAAAGATCTTGAAACAGAGACTTCGGCCGACGGTCTCGCATACGCGCAAAGCCACGAAAGCTTTCTTGTGCTTCTTAAAGACCACCGGACTTCACAAGCGTTTGAGAAAGAACAGCGTGAGACCGTGCTGTGTAGTCTCGAACTGACTACTCATCCATCTCTTTCTTACTCTTGTTATTTTAGCTCTATCTCTTTCATTTCTACTAGTCCCCTTTCCTCCCCCCCCCCAAGCGTAGGATAGCCAACCGAGCCAAGCTTGGTCTTACTCTCTCTTTCTCGCTCTATTCTCTTTTGAAATAACAGTAGATCGACTCAACCGTAATTTCATCAGCCTAATGAAGATGTGTGATAAAGAGCAGGAATTGCCACACCGCGGTGGTCTAGTGGATAAGGTACTCGGCTGCTGACCCGCAGGTCTCTGGTTCGAATCCCGGCTGCGGTGGCTGCATTTCCGATGGAGGCGGAAATGTTGTAGGCCCATGTGCTCAGATTTGGGTGCACGTTAAAGAACCCCAGGTGGTCGAAATTTCTGGAGCCCTCCACTACTGCGTCTCTCATAATCATATGGTGGCTTTGCGTCACTAAACCTCACATATCAATTAATCAAAGAGCAGGAATTCTTTCATCAAACATTTTTATGCCTCCTTTCTCGATGCTTTTCGTTTCCTGGAGTTGATCAGTCGGTCACGCAAGTAAAACACAGTTCAAGTACGCGGGTTCGATGCCGGCCACAGCGGTTGCATTTTGACGGAAGCGCGATGGTAGAGGCCTGTGTACTATGTCAGTGCACGTTAAATGACCCCAGATGATCAAAATTTCTGGAGCCCTTCACTACGGCATCTCTCATCATCATACGGTTGTTTTGGGACTTAAAACCCCACACATTATTAAAACACAGGTAAATGTTTAACAGTGTCGAGCCCCGGTGTCTATTCCACGACTCAATAAAGAGCCCTGTAACACTTTCTAAGCATCGTCAGAAAACGCTACCAATCGGTAGTAGAACGAGGCTCCAGACAGCACGCGAGCTAAATATTATAGCGCAGCACGCGGCCTGAAATTCACAAAAAATTATAAAATGTAGCAAAAATTGCTTTTTTTCTCTCGAAATAATCATTCAAGACACTCAAAAGGTATTCGTAGCAAGCCAATCTATCAGCCATTGGCTCATTTGAACATGGCGCGTTCAGTCGTTACACAGATGGCCGCGGGAAGCCACGATTTGTCCACGCGTGCGCGCGCGATCACACTGAAAGAGCCGCGCATTTGAAGAAAAAAAAAGAAGAAAGCGCTCAAGGTCACAAGTCGTGCGTGACGTCTTTCTTTGCCCCTGCTAGAGTTGCCACTGACTTTTGAGTGAAATTCGCCAACTTACGAGAAAAATGTCGCCAAAAGTCGCATTTTTCTTCAAATTCCGCCAAAAAAGTCGCCACTCCACATATGTGTGGCATGACAAATAATAAAAAACTTTTAATTATGAATAGCTTCAAGAAGTATGGCACGAGCCGTGAAACCGAAATTATATGGACGTTTTTTTAAAGCCAGTCATATCACCCGCTTCACCATGGGAGCCCTGAAAAAGGGCATGCGAGCACTAGCAGCGTCCTTGAATGCTAGCGCCTCGTAACAAAAGCTTGTGATGGCTTCCGCTGTAGCGAATACCAGATGAAGCGATCGGAGCCCTGAAAAGGGGCATGCAAGCACTAGCAGCGTCCCTGAATGCTAGTGCCTCGTAACAAAAGCTTGTGATAGCTTCCGCTGTAGCGAAAACCGGAAGAAGCGATCCTTACAACAAGAGACTGGTGTGCGTAGCTTTCCTGCAGATACAAAGAATTTCATTGCCATAAAATCAAGTATCTGATAATGGGAATACTTAATTACAAAACAATGAAAAGAAAATCGAAAATATTGCGTAACCGTCGCAATGCCCGCCCCACGCTTTATGGGTTGCCGTGCTTAGGAGATACATTGACCTCACTGGAATTTCTGAAGGCTGCCCAAAGGAGCCTGACTTGTTTGCCCACACGATAAGTAGGTTAAAAACAAATTTAAGCTCAATATACGAAATAAGAGGATACTACAGCACGGAAGAAGTCGACAAGCTATTCACGACAGTTGAAGCTGTGGTAGAAATACGCAACATTACCCTCCCCTAGAAACTTCAGAAGTGAAACTTTGAAGAAGCTTAAATCTCTAAAACACCTGAACACCACCGCTTCGCGGCGCGAGAAGCAATCCTGTGACCTAAATTTTGCTGGGAGATTGCTGGCGTACGCACCAGTGCGCCAGTACCCCCCTAAGTGAACTAAGAGATACACACGAGAAACAAGACAGACGTACTAAATTGCGCGTTAAGTGCGCCTTGTACCGGTTGGTCTGAAACTACGAAAAATAGAAACAGTTTTGTCACCCATTTCTTTTGAAGACTTCAAGTATCGAATGCATTACTCAGTCGACACCTCAGCCGAAAATCGCCAGAAATTGGCCATGTCGCCTTTCATAATTTCAGGTCACCACGGGCCTCTAAACTTTGCCAATGTTGTAAAAAGGAGCCACCAGTGGCCACTCTGGCCCCTGCCATCCCTACCTGCTTAGCTTGCAGCGCTTACGTCGGTACGAAAGAAGAGAGAACGCAATTGCAGAATGCGAGAAATTTTGTAACTTACACTCGTACTGGACGAATATTTAGAATTTTTGTGGCGTTGAATACGTGAAGCAATAAGCTCTATTGGTTAATTCATTCCATTGTTACTTAAAGAAAGTGTTTCAGGGCCCCTTTAAAGTTCTGCGCTCATATATGGTTACACACCGCCTAATCATACAATGGTATAACATTCCGAATTACTCTCCCTTTCTCCCTGTAGCCATTTACTCTATTTGGCCCACGCGCGTGATTCACACCAAGTAGACATGCGTCAGTGTCTCGTTACTAATAACATGCTGCAGCGATTCACAAGCTTCGCATAGCAATAATTGGCCAAGTTTTGACCGCACTTTTTACTCGCTCACTCAAGGCCTGAAATTCAGGGGTTTACTTGAGAATGTCTCACACGTTACGATGAAATCAATAACGTAATCGAAGGTGCATTCTCAAAGCGGGGCATGGTCTACGAAGAAGTCTGAACTGAGCATTGTGTTAGCCTTCCTGTAGGAAAGGTGAAGCTGTGAGATGCTATAGGTGAGAAAAACATGCACATCCATGGCCTGTGTGTCTTCTGAATGCAGTGCGTCTTTTAGTTGTTTTATCACCCTTCTTTTGATCTGTCAAGAAATATACCAATGCATATTTTGGGCATGAGCGAATCTAACCACCTATTTCAGAGGAGGGGGGGGGGGCGATTGCCTGAAGTAACACCGGAGAAGGAGGCGTGGCCATAACTGTTTGTTTTTACTAGCAAAAAATGCCCTTCAAAGCATAAATACTGTTATTGCGTGATCACAGTGGCTGCTCTCACTTGTCCTAATTGGTGATAGGAGGTGGACTACGAGAACTAGAGTGTGGATTAGGGGGTGCTGACGCGGACTTAGGGAGGTGGCGATCGCCCCTACCACCAACCCTTTGAATCCGCCACTGACATAGGATCGAATAAAGATTTCTGCTATATGGCTTTCCAATCGGCTTAAGCACGTTCGTTGGAAATCTGAAAGTCGAACTGAAATATCACACCAGATATCACCATTTGGTGGAGGCATGAACCATGGCTCTGGGCCGTATATTTCGTGGAGCCTTAACACAGAGAAGTTATCTTTAACGACATTTTTTAAGTTCCTACATGTGCAATACATTCGCAAATTTCAAGCATAACGTAGATTCGGATATCAAAGAGAAAACTTGTCATACGGATTAGATTTTTGATATGATACGCATGCCATAGAAACGTCCACGACGGAATATATAAAGTAATACGCAATAAGCCATGACTAAGTTCCTGCGGATGTCTAAACACTGATAATCAAGAAAATGGAAAGGCCAGTACTTATCAAAACCTCTAGCGTTATAATTGTTCGTCAGAACAAATTTCAGCCAACCCTGCCAATGGACCAAATGTAGGTGAAGGCGGCTAGCTAGTGCCAAGGTGCATTCACAAGCAAAACACTGAATTTAGGCTCCTGCTTTTGTCTCATCTTTGTTACGATGCGAAGCAACTTCTTTGTGTAAATGAATACGGCGCCGAAAAGTTTACAACTCCTGCACAACGCCAATAAAACATCTTTCTTACTTTCTTTATTTCAAGCTCTGCTTCAATGTAATACACAGCGAACGAAGTATTATAACTGAGAGCCTATTTTTTTTCGTTGCGTTCGTTTATTGCAACTTTTTTTTTCACCTAGGCTGAGTAGAGAAGTGGGGATCACAATACTTTTTTGTGACGTCCACTCCCAAGAAACGTTCTTGTTGATTGCTTGCATAATGGCAGTCATCTATACGGAGTGTATATAAGGGAGTATAGAATGAGCCACTGTTTGACCCCGAGCGCTGAGTCTGCACTATATAGTGAAGCTTGCGCTAAAGTTTCGAAACTATGGAGGATGAAATGGATCGTTAAGCTTCGCTCTCCGGATAGCTTCCGAGGGAGATAAAACAGGTGCATGCATGGTCAGCCATAAACTGTACTCACACACGAACGGTGCACTGTAAAGTGCACAGTGTGCTACAAGTGTTATAGGACCACCGGCTCAACGCCCTCGTCGGCGTAGTGCGCCCACTGCTACGCGCCTGAATGTTCCCCGAGGACATCGTAACCACCGACGGCAATCAGCATCCACGCGTGCAACCGGCCTATGCACACGTGGGCGACGTTCAGTTAAAGAAGGCACAAGTTGAAGCTCATTCTACGTTTCGGGCCAAGTATTGCACGAAAACAGTTTGCAACATCTGAACTTTTAATCGAAGGAAACACCTCAGTAGTAAAAGATAGACTGAAAGTGAGAGTCAGAGTACGTAAGCATACGTGTTAGTCGTGCATCCATCGCTCCCTATTCATCGCCCCATATTCGCGGAGATTCACTCCCAGTGTGCTCGCTCTCGCATGCCCAGCATAGGCGACAGTGTTGGTTAGGTGCACTTCTACCGGGGTGCTATACTGGACACTGTGGAATTCCGCCATATTGGCAAATTTTTTAATGGCGCCAATTTAAAGCCAATCAGAGAGGTCGTAGCAGCTCACTTGGCCAATTAGCATCAATCAATGACGGAATTCGACAACATGGCCGAATTCGACAATGTCCAGAATAGCACCCCTGGATAGTTAAACCCTTTCGAGCTCACATTTCCTGGAACAAGCTGTCGTAATCAAACACGGCGAGCAGAGCCTATATATTCGCGCCAGCCCTACGGTGACACGCGCACGCTCGTTCATCTGCTCTATCGCCGCATACAGCGCTTCCAACAGGCCCATCGATACTAACAACACAGAAAAACTGTAGCGCACTTTCCTTTTCTGTCCTATTTCAACAGCAACGTTCTGGTATAGCTCACTGTAGCTTGCGCGGTGTCACAAAAAGCTGCGCCGCCGGACAGTGGCAAGCCCCTCTGCCGAGTACAGCAGGTGCAAGCATTAAACGAAAGCTCTGGTGGGCGAAGTGGAGCACGTGTACAGTAAAGAAACAGCAACAAAAGAAAAAAAGGTGATATAAAGAACGAGAAAATAGAGATAAAGAGAATGACAGCAATCGAATATAGAAAGACAGACAAATACCTACAAAAACAGAGGTCTATATAGAAAGAAAAAACAGAGAAAGACACAGGAAGACATATATAAATATAAAAAGAAGTACAGGCGAAAAATCTAGTGTAG